>NC_139028.1:87757482-88357482 GCF_964662115.1 Mustela nivalis | reverse complement strand
GGAGATAATGAAAGAAGAGACTAGGAAATGTCTAAGTAGGGATACAACTAGGGGATCTTTGGTTAGTGTGAACCCTTCATGCCGTTCACACCTCTTTCCTTTCTTCCCTATTCCTTCCCTTCTTCTCTCCCTTCCTTTTTCTATTAAGAAACACTAATACATGTTTTCAGAAGAGAGGGTTATTTATTTATTTATATATTTTTTAATTTTATTTTTTCCCAAGACTCGGGGTGGTACTGAGACCATTCTGGTTAATTCAGAAGGCTCAGAAGACGTCATGCGATTAACTTGGTGACTCTCTTCAAAGTGTTAACCATGTGGAGGTTTTTTTCCTCAGGGGAGTTGTCCAGAATGTAGCAGAAAGAATTGCAATATTTTCCTTCAAATCTTCTTGTAGTCACCCACTACATGCCTTTCACTTTTAAGGTCACTTAAGCAAAACTATTTTGCACAAAGTTCCATTCAACCCATGATGTTCTACAACAGGTTTATTTATTCTTTTTTTTTTTTTTTATTTACTATTTTATTATTTTTTTTAATATAATTTTTTATTTTTTATATCAGGTTTATTTATTCTTAAGAGACAAATGAGAAAAAATGCTATGGAAAATAGATTCACAAGTAATTCTCTCTGTGAAGTTAATTGGAGTTGGGGTTATTCTCAGTTATTTAATCTATTTATCTAACTTATACCTATTTATTATCTGTATGTATACATGCACATAAATTAGAATATCAGTTTTATTGTTGAGCACACGTATTCCAAATAACAGCTGCTTTGTTTTGAGTGCCTAGTATGTGTTAGGTTCTGTATTAAGATCATTACATAAATGGTCTCAGTTAATCCTCTAGTGATCTTGAGAGACATGAATCATTACCATATTTTTTTAAAAGAGGAAACCAAGGCGCAAGAGATTACATAACTTTCCTAAGTCAGAAAGTGGTAGTTTTCATATCAGGGTTAATTTCCAATCCCAAGTTCTTTTGTGCTATTTCCCCCTCTTTTTTTATTAAGAGACTATAACTGACTATTTCATAGCTAAGTAAGGTAAACACAGAAGGCACTTCTATATGTGTTATGTAGGTGAGAAACAGCGTCAGAGATTTTAGTGGTTGATCCACAGCCACATTTGAAGTTATATAGTGAGATTTTATAGATTTTTCTAGAGGGTACAAATTACTGCATTTATGAGATAGTCTGTGCAATTCATTAAGTTAAGATAGGGTAATGGTTGAGTCATGATGATGATTGGCATAATCAAATTTTTTTTTTTTTTTTTTTTTTTTTTTAGAAAACATTGGTCTATTTATTTTGAGAAAGAGAGAGCATGGGGAGGGGCAAAGGGAGAATCTCAGGCAGACTCCAGGCTAAGTATGGAGCCCGATGTGGTGCTGGATTCTACCACCCTGAGTTATGACATAACCCAAAATTGAGAGTCAGATGCTTAACTGACTGAGCCATCCAGGTGCCCCTGAAAATATTTTTATTAATTTACATTAAAGCAGGATTTTTTTTTCTTTTTTGCCCAAGAAAATTATCTCTGAGAAAAGATGATTTTCAATGAAAATTGTGGCCGATAGGACAATGTAAACTAATACTGCAAAGGAATTTATCTTATTACTTATGTTTCTATACAAAGGGAGAATTACTTTTTATAGACAGGACACTAATGAAGTCACTCTCCAACTGTGTTCCCTCTTTTTCCTTTCCCAGCCTCCCAAAGAATTAACTAATATCCCTCCCACTGGGGCTGTTTCAGAATAAGAAGTTCAGAGGCAAAAGGAGCAGAATGCCCCCAAATACAATGTGCTCAGGGAGAGATGTGAACCCTTAGCACGATACGGATAATCTGATAATTGCAGTTAGGCATTTTACCAAGCTGTGTGAGATAATGAGTGAATACTTCCTTATTTTAAATGTAAACACTGGAATTTTTTTTCATGGAAAATAAAAGATACTACCATAATTTCAATAATGGCCTTGATATAAGAAAGTGACATACCTGTGTAGTTTGGCAAGCAAAAAGAACAACATGTGGGCATATCTGAGAAATTCAACAAAACTGCAAGGGGCACTCAGACAGATAAGACCCTTCTGGTTTAAAGACATATTTTCCAATTATTTTTTTACTGAGAAGAATCTGGGATTCTAAAATAGGACTTCACTGCATACCTTGTATAAGTCATTACAGCAAAATCCTTCTAAGGTTTGGTTTCAGGATTCCCTTTTATTATATCCTCTACTATAATCCTTATTTACTGAACTCTCAATGGTCTGAGCTCTTTCAGGGCAGGGTCTGTATCTTCTATATCTGTGTCAACAATGCCTGGTACATAGTAAGTGTTCAGGATACATTTGTTGAATTACCAAATAGATGGTCATTACTTTTTTGGGGTCTTCATAAAGTCATGACTTAAAGACTCTTTTTGGATATTGTTATAGACAGACATAAATAGGCCTTACCAGTCCGTTAAAGTCATGATTCTCATCCCCAGGACCACTTAAGCTGAGCTTTGCATAGAAAGCTACATAATAAGGTTTGTTTCTTTCTGGTTGGTTGTGAATGACACGGATAGTCTAGATAGGATGGCAAAAAGTGTTCATAGAAAAAAAGTATCAGTGCAGAGCAATATGGAGAAGTGCCATATGAATGGAACAGATAACACATGACTTCAAAGGCAGGAGAGATCGATGTAGGCATTGGTTAGAAGGTGAGGTAGGAATAGGACTCAAGAGAATGAGTGGAATGTGCGCAATCATAACATGGAAAGTCATCAAGCAGAAAACCAGAAATTTTTGCTGGTTGTTTTTATTTATGGACCAAACACTCACTTTAGGGAGGCCACATGGTGCTTTTACAGCATAGATAGCCTCCATCCGGTCTCAATGGTGCTGAAAGAATCGGCTTCAGATTCTAGCTCAGATTTTTCTCCCTGGCATTTTCCATGGTTTAGGTTTAGAGGAAATGGGAAAACACTCCCAGCTCTCTGTACTAGGAAAGGTACCGTGGGTATTGCTGTAACTCAATAAGGATTATTACTGAAAGGAGTAATAAAACAGAATGATAGCTCTGTACCTAGAGAAGTGAAACTACTCAGAAGTAGTATACTTTTTGTTCCATTTATTAGAACACTTGTGGATTCAAGGCAGGGACTAATAATAATAACAATAATAATAATAATAAGAGTTTTTCCAAATTTAGAATCTTTTAATAAATAATAAATCACTTAGAATGAATGTAGGAGACTTGCTTCATGCTAGCTTTTCTTCTGTTTGGCAATTCACCAGAGTCCAATCAATACATTCTAAAGAGTTCTTAGTTTATATATTTAATTAGTCCCTGTTGTCATATTAGCAGCGGATTTGTGGGTTTGTACTGTTTGTAAGAAAACATGCAAAGAAGGAATAAATACCATCCTTTGTCTAGAACTGAATCTCTGCTGTTTAGAGAATCTATTTTTTTTTTCTTCACTTCCTCCCCTCTGTCCCTCCCTTACCCTTCCTTCTTTTCGTTCCTCCCTCCCTCCCCTTTCTCTCTCTCTCTCTTTTTTTTTTTCTATTTTGGTTTGGTTCCTTTTATTTGTTAGAAAACTGTGATATTACTCAATGATAATAGAAAAATTGATATCATTCTAAATATTTTTTCCTTCAAAACCAGATTCTTGCTGTATCATGTAGAATGTCATTTAGCTTAAAAAATACAAAAATCCCCATGCATTTAAGTGTTCCGTAAAGTATATTAGACCTCATGTTATTCACAAGACTATCTGGATGCTAACTAGTTCCTGTTGTGCAATGTCACTTTGTGAGATTGATGAAAATCCCTTAAAAAAGCCGGTGTCTGGGTTTCCACATCTGTATGTAAGGGAATGTCTTGAGAGCAAATGTGACTGTCTGCAAAAGTGCTCTAAAACGTACTGAGTACCTATGGGAGTACCATGGGAGATGATAGTCATAGAAGATATAGATCTGAAGTTCTAGGTGGGATTATGTCTTTTATTCTCTTGCATTTATTTATTACTGTTTGGCTTAGGAATCAGTATGTTTGTTCAGAAATTAAATTCTTTATTTAACTGAGTCTGTTTCTTGATTTCCTGTTATATAATAAGTGGATTGGAATGTTTCATGGAGAGATAAACCACTAATTTCTTTCTGATTAATTATGTGGCTTAGGCAGTCAATTTATTCCAGTGGTTGTTTTAATACGCATTCACTTCAGAAAATTTCAACTTCTGTGCAAGAAAAAAGAGAGTGAATGGCCTTATGTTAAATCACTCTTAACTACTGCTAACATCTATTTGGTATGTATCTTTTTGGTAAACATATATATTTTTGCATATACACATAACATAAAACTGTGTATTTATATAATATATAACCATATATATGTAAGTATATACAAACACATATTTATATAAAATATCAATGTTAGACATGTTACCTATTAATATGTATTGATATACATATATGTATACACATTAATGTAAAATTCAATGACCAATGTTAATCATTTAATAAATTTTTCATAGTAATTTTATTTGCATAAGTATTCTAGTTTTGTCACAAAAATGTTACAGTTAATAAATTTTTACTCAATGTGCTATTTTCCTAGTCCTGTTTAAGTCACATTTTCAACTGTGCTGACTCTCCTCACATTGGATAAAGAGAACCAAATGAAAGAGCATTTTGGCAATTCTAGCCCTGTTCACATAAAAAGTCCTGATACTCTCCTCTTTTTTGGTCTTTGTTCTTCGATTTCACTCTGGTTGCTTTTACTACCCTCAGAACTTCTTGGCTTTATCTATCACTTCTGATTCCCCATTTAGCCCTCGGTCTTGACAACAGATCTGGCTTCTTTTCTATAGTTTTAAACCTTGGCATTTTCCTCTGGATGCAGCTTACACTCCCCATCTGGCTTCATTCCCTCCTGACCATTCTGGGAAACTGTGAAACTCAATTAAGCCTGAGCTTGGCTGCCCTATTCAGTCTGGCTGGAATTTAAATGCATGCCAGGGATAGAGCATTCAGAGCTAAAGGTTGTGGTCAGATTACGGAGGCCTTGAGTGCCAAAGCAAAGAGTTTATACTCTTCTCTGCAGGTACTGTAGCCCCAATGAAGGTTTTTCAAGCAGGGTGTGTTTTAGATAAATTAAGTTGGCATTTGTGTGCAAAATAATGCATGGGAAAGAGTAGCGACTGGAGGCTATCAAGTGGGCTAAGTGATGAGTACCCGGGGTCTGTAATAAGATAGAAAGATAAGAAAGGAAGATGTGATGGGTCCCCTTTTTTAAAATAGAGTGGGTAGGACTTGTAAGTCATGGATATTATTATTAAGCATACTATCAACAGTGTTATAAAGATCTTTCTATGTATCAGGTACCACACTGTGTCTTTTGTAGGCATTAGTTCATTTCATTCTTTCAACAATCTAAAACAGATATAATTATTTTTCTAATTTTACAAATGAAGAAACCGAATTAGAAAAGTTATGTAACTTGCCCAGGATCTACGGCTAAGTGGCCTTCGATTTAGAGTTCTCCGATCTCAAGAGTCCATGTTCCTAAGTTAACCTGGAAGGTAACAACAGAAATAAAAAATGCAGAAAAGGACGTGTTGCTGTTTGTGAATATAAAGAAGAGGGTTTTCTTAGGGGAAATCTTTTTCATTGTAACTAAAACTTTAATACTGTTCCTGATTTTCAGAATAGAATACTTTTTGTTCTAAAATAAGTTGAAACAACTGACCCATTCTTCCCTTCCTTTTCCCCAGTCCTTTATGGATCTTTCCTATTCCTGTTTACATGGGTTTGAGCAGCTTGACTTGTCAGAGCTTCGCCTGGATTGTGATTGCAGAATTAGCTTCCTGCTGTTATAACTCTGGTGTTGTGAAATGAGATCTCCTGATAGAGTTGCAGTCACCCAGTTGATGCTGATACTTTTCAGTCGCTGTTTCTCCCAATACAAATAATACTGCCACCAAACGTATTTATTGGCTCCTGGTATAAAACATCTCTTTCTGTGTTTAATCTAATACAATGTTAAATGTCAAGAAGACAGTAACTTGGTCACTGGAGCGTCTGGTCATATAGAAGACCCTGGGATTGTCAGGTAAGTAACTAGGTTTGTAAATGCCATACAGAGGATTCCCTCTCCTTGGATTAATGTCCATTGCAGCTGCATATAGACTGTAAACTTTTCTAGCTAGCTGTATCAAAAGTAGATAGATAAATACCACAAAAGTTTAAATTATGACAGTGAAGTTTAATTAATTCTCCTAGTTGGGAAAATCTACTGTGTCCCATTATTCATCATCCCTAGAACCTACTATGTAAAAGAAAAGGAAAGAAAAGAAAAAGAAAAGAAAAGAAAAGAAAAGATATACAGGTTGGGAAAGTATAAATAAAACTGTTTTGGTTTATAATCATTTATGTAGAAAATCCCAAGAAATGACAAGGAACAAAAATGAAACAAAACAGCTCCTGGAATTAATAACCAGTTATTTTCATTATCACCAAAAAAAAGCATAAAACTAATAAAATATGTATAGGATCTATATGAGAAAAACTAAAAATACTGATGAAGTAAAGGTCTAAATAAATGGAGAGCTATCCCATGTCCATGGATAAGAACATTTTAAGATGTTAATTCTCCCCTGGGGATGCCTGGGTGGCTCAATGGGTTAAAGCCTCTGCCTTCAGCTCAGGTCATGATCTCAGGGTCCTGGGATTGAGCCCCGCATCAGGATCTCTACTTGGCCAGGAGCCTGCTTCTTCCTCTCTCTCTGCCTGCCTCTCTACCTACTTGTGATCTTCCTCTCTGTCAAATAAATAAATAAAATCTTAAAAAAATAAATGTTAATTCTCCCCAACTTCATTTATAAATTCAATGTAATCCCTGTCAAAATTCCAGGAAATTACTTCCTGAATATTGACAAATTGACTCTAAAGGAATAATTTATAAGTATATGGAAATGCAAAGTCTCAAATAGCCAACATAATACCAATAAATAAATAAATAAATAAATAAATAAATAAAATAAAATAAAACCCTTGGACGACTAACTTGATCTGACTTAGAAACTTCCTATTAAGCCATAGTAATGAAGATAAGGTGGTTATGGTGAAGGTATAAACAGAACAGTGGTATAGAATAGAGGACCCAGAAACAGGCCCATACATATATAGTCAACAAAGCTCTGACAAAGGAGCAAAGGCAATTCAACTATTGGTGCTGGAAACAACTGGATATTTACATAAAAACAAACAAACAAACAAGTGAAATGAAATACAGACCTTATACTCTTCACAGAAATTAACTCAAAATGGATCATAGACCTAAATGTAATATTCAAAACTATAAAATTTCTAGAGGAGAAAATCTGGGTGACCTCCTGTTTGACAATGAGGTTTTAGATACAAGTTCAAAGGCACAATCTCAGAAAGAAAATTGATACGTCAGGGCCCTTGGGTATCTCAGCCATTAAGTGACTGCCTTCAGCTTAGGTCATGATTCTCAGGGCTCTGGGATCGAGCCCCACATAGGGCTCCGTGCTCAACAGGAAGCTTGCTTCTCCCTCTCCCCCTGCTTATGTTCCCTCTCTCACTGTCTCTCTCTCGGTCAAATAAATAAATAAATAAATAAGATCTTTAAAAAAAAAAAGTGGTAAGTTGGATTTGAAATAAAACTTGGGCTCTGCAAAGATACTTTTTTTTTTTAAAGACTTTATTTATTTATTTGACAGAGATCACAAGTAGGGAGAGACACAGGCAGAGAGAGAGGAGGAAGCAGGCTCCCTGCTGAGCAGAGAGCCCGATGCGGGGCTTGATCCTAGGATTCTGGGATCATGACCTGAGCCGAAGGCAGAAGCTTTAACCCACTGAGCCACCCAGGTGCCCCTGCAAAGATACTCTTAAGAGAAAGAAAAGACAGAACATGGACTGGAAGAAAATATTTGCAAACCACATATTTGATGAAGGACTTATATCCTAAATATATAAAGAAGCCTCAAAACTCAGCAATTAAAAAAAAATACAGATAATAAAACAGGCCTGAAAGATGTTTTACCACAGAAAATACACAAATGGCAAATAAATATATGAAAATAGGCTCCACACTCTGATATTAGGGAATTTCAAATTAAAACAATGAGATACCTATACATATCTACTAAAATGAATAAAATCTAAACACCTGACAACATCAAATGCTGATAAGGATGTGGAGCGACAGAAACTCTTATTTGCTGCTGGAGGAAATGAAACACGATACTTTGCAAACAGTTTCAAAGTTTTTTGCAAAATGAAAGAATTTTGTCATATGATCTAGTGATTGGACTCCTAGATACTTATCCAAATGAATTGAAAACTTAAATCTACACAAAAACCTGCACACAAATGTTTATAACAGCTTTCCTCATAACTGCAAAAAATTGGAAGCAACCAAGATGTCCTTCAGTGGGTGAATGGATACATACATGTTGGTACGTCCAGATAATGGAATATTGTTCAGTGATAAAGAGAAATAAGCTATTAAGCCAAGATGAGATACGGAGAACTTAAATGCATATTGCTAAGTGAAAAAGTCAGTATGAAAAGTCAATATGCCATGTTATTCTAACATGGAAGAGACAAAACTACAGAAATAAAAAGAACATGAATCTAGGGGAGGGATGAATAGGTGAATCATAGAGTTTTTAAGGCAGTGACACTATGTATGATACTGCATAGTGGATGTATGACATTATGCATTTGTCCAGACATGGCACTGTACAATGCAGAGTGAACCCTAATATATATACACTATGGAATTTAGTTAGTAGCAATGTATCAATGTCAATTTACCAACTTAACAAATGCACTACATTAATGCAAGACATTAATAAGAAGGAAACTGTAGGAGAGATGTAGTATATGGAAACTCTTACCCATCTGCTCAATTTCTCTCTAAACACAAAACTTTTCTGAGAATAAATTAAAATCTACTAATGAAAAAAAAAATAATTTGTTAATATTACACTGATCTCATCAGGAAAGCCTTTATGGGGGCACCTGGGTGCTTCAGTTGGCTAAACGTCTTCCTTCAGCTCAAGTCATGGTTCCAGAGACGTGAGATAGAGCCTGAGTCAGCTCCCTGCTCAGCAGCGAGTGTGCTTCTCCGTCTCCCTCTGTGATCTCTCTCACTCTCAATCCCTTTTAAATAAATAAATAAAATCTTAAAAAAAAAAAAAAAAAGAAAGTCCTTTTGTATAGGAAAGCTGTCAAGCTCATGGTAGCAGATAGAAGTTTTCCAAAACTTGAGTTTTTCTTTAAAGCTCAGATTTTATCATTGGCAACAAATACTGTCAGTTGTTTTCCTTGAAGTGACAGGCTTTCATTCATTTTCAGGAAAAATCTTGGAAAACACCCAAGTCCAAAAAGCCATAGTTGGTCTGTCAGTCATTCCTTCAAGTAAAAGTGGTGATCCAAGAAAAAAGCAGCCGGTTGAACACAAAGCTCGAACAGCACATGGGCTTACCATCCTGAGAAATGCTATATTTTAGTATGCAACAAAAATACCTGATGTGTTCTGTCCATCTCATCACACAAAATATTAAGAAGACATACTCAATGGTCAATATTTAATACCTATCTTTACTATTCAATTAAAGATATTCTTTAGTGCAACTGGCTTTTTTTTTTTTTTAAAGATTTTATTTATTTATTTGACAAGAAGAGTTACAAGTAGGCAGAGAGGCAGGCAGAGAGAGAGGAGGAAGCAGGGTCCCTGCTGAGCAGGGAGCCAGATGTGGGACTTGATCCCAGGACCCTGAGATCATGACTGGAGCCAAAGGCAGAGGCTTTAACCCACTGAGTCACCCAGGTGCTGCTGCAACGGACTTTTGGAATGCCAGTATTCTGACTTCTAGGATATTGGGGCTACGGTCTTGACTGGGGCTAACGTACCAGCAGCATTGTCCCTCTCCCTCCAACCCCTCCATTCCTTTTATTCCGACAGTGTAAGTCAGCCCCATGAGAAAGGAAGTAACATTTTGGTATTCTTACGAAAATAGTTTGACCTCCTAGGTCTTTTGAATGGGTCTTGGAGGCCCTCAGGCATTGGTGGAACACAATTGGAGAAGTAATGGTTTAGATTTGGGCCTATAAACCCTTTATGGTTTTTTTTTTTTTTTTTTTTTTTTAGTTTTTAAAAATGTGTTTAAGGAGATTTCAGCATAACCTTTTTTCTTTTTTGTTTTCAACAGAACATTGGTCTGGGTAACCTAGCTCATGACCAGGAAAACTAGCAATAGAGATCCCCTGGACCCTTTAAAAAATGTGACCTTCATTTTTGACCCTCGTATTTTGTAGTCTACTTATCCTTTATTCTGCCCTTTTAGTTCTTTAAATCTTTCATGTATTTTTATATCCTGTAGTTGCAGTTCTAACTGAGGTCAAATAGATCATATTTGGTTGAACTTAATATGTAAAATCCTGAGGATATAAATTAGGGATTTCCTGGGGGATATTGTGTTTGCTGCTTGCCTGGAGCCAGTTAGGGCTCCCTGCTGGGGACCATTTCTTCCCCTTGAGGATCTTGACTTAATGCAGGGCTGAGTACCGCATTGGCATCTGCTCTAGAACAACTTCAGCTTTCTCCTTGGCTTATGGAGCACAATTTGAACTTCCATTTACTGATTCTTTTCATTACTTTATTTCTTTACTTCCCCATGAAGCAATGCTATTCAGCGTATTTATGATTCTTTGTTTAGGGATCTAGTGATATTTCATGGATGGGAGGTGACAAAGTTTGGAAGGAAGCCCCTTGGGCTTGCCTGGGCTGTGTTTTTTCATAGTGTTCCCCATACCCCCTGAGAATGGTGATCTTTATTGTTTTCATGGAAGTTATTCCGAGCTAAAATTGTATTTTAAAAAATTTACTTGTTCATTGTCTGTCTCCCCCATCAGAATGTAAACTCCAAAGGGGCAAGGATATTTTTTTCTTGCGTTTTATTGCCCCCTGAGGCCTAGAACAATACCTAGAACATAGAAGATTCCCAGGAAATATTTACTAAATGAATGACAATGAGCGAAGTTCAAATTTCCATCCACTGGTAACATTAATCAGTAAAACTGTACAACAGTTGATGCTGGCAACCAACCGACTGCTTCCTCAAACCCGGAGACTTGTCTCTCCGTTTTCCTCAGGAGCCTTCTGGGCTGATTGTCTTTGTTGCTGCTACAGACATTTCAACTGAGTGTGTCTGTTCCAGTAAATGGCCTTCGGTTACGAGTGAGACAAGTGTATCCCAGAGAATGAAAATGGTTTGCTTGTCTACGGCCATACCTTGAACGCGCCCGATCTCATCTGATCTCGGAAAATGGTTTGCTCATGGTCACAACGGCTGGTTTCTGGTGGAACTTGAACCACAGAAGTCTCTCCATGTGCCATCTATAAATCCTCATTACTTATAACTCTACAAGGCCAGAAGCATTCCCTAACTGATTAATATTAGCCCCAAATGAGGAGAATAAATAGGAAGTACAAATTTGGGATTCATCTGGAGGCTGAGGAGATTTCCAGGTCAAGGTATGAGTTCAACAGAAGAAACAAATTTTAAGAGTTGTCTAAAATCCATCTTATACTTTAAACTTTTCTGACCCCTGAGAAGGTTTGTTCTTATAAACTCTGATCAGAGAATTTGAGCTTGGTAGGAGACTAATGGATGCCATTCAAAATGAGTACCACTCCTCCAATTATGAAATATAGCATTTAAGCAAATAACAACCTTTCGCTGCTTGATTCTGGTGTAGGGATATATATCCACCTCTCATTTTTCTTATAAAAGCCTCTGATAAACATGATTCATTTTATATCTGTGTCAGATGAGCAACATCAAGCTTTAGTATCATTTGTGTGCCTTTGAAATCCCTCTCTGAATTTTCCTTATCTTGTCAAATCTGACAAGATTTAAGGATGGGTATTTCTTACCAGTCTGGTACAATAAAAGTATATAACGAGTTGATTTCCAACCATTTTATTTTCTTTTTTAACATTTGCTTTAGAAATTGCTTATATGTTAGGGCATTCATCAACAAACCCTCATTTTGGCACCCACATTAATATCACAAGAGACCATTTAATGAGCAGCGTTCTTATCGAGAAAAAATGAAGAACTCGTGAATGGTAGCATTCCATTCCACCAAAGGAAATGTTACCTCGGGAGAGAGGGGGAGATGTTAGACCCTGGAGGGCTGGAGGGGCTTGGTACCCACCTGATGAATGAGTACAGGGAGGTGTTCTTCCTATTGGGGTCTTCCCAGGGTTTTCTCTCTGTTCTGCTAGTGCACGGGTGTACGGAATGGAAAAATAAAAATAAAAACAGGTCTTTTTTTGGGGGAGAGCTGAAGAAAGCTGGCCTCCTCCCCCATGACTCACCCAGCTGGCTATGAGGTTAAGAGAGTCTTTTTTAAGACTGGGAGGAGAGTGGAGGAGGCAAGAGGAAAGCTCTGGAAGGTTATGCAGAAACCGAGCCTTCCAAATAGTACATGAGATGGTGTGTCTGTGGATTAGATAGAGACTGGGCCTTGCCAGAAAGCAGGCAGTTTTCAGAGAAGTGCTATTTGGAGAATGAGCAACCTAAAATAGATTGTAGGACACCTGTAAGGGTCAGCTGACAAGATTTCCCAAGATCTCTGTTCATCCTTTTTGAGCCTGAGAAGTGTCTAGATCAGAACCCGTAGAGTAAAAGGCACTCAATACACAGCTGCTACTATTATCATCATGGATCACTGGTGTCCCGCTCTACCGGGGAGGTACTATGGCAAGATAAATGAGCGTCACCTTACAATCCCAAGGCCGCATATCTTCCAGACGTCTCCTCCTAATTGCACGGTTTTAGAAGAGTCATTTAACCTTTATGGGCCCTCATTTTCTAATCTGGAAAATGAAGGTAATGCCTGTCCTGTTTATTTACATACTCTATGGGATCCAACAAGGTCAAGTGAGAGAGTGAATGTCATTTATTAAGAAAAAAGCACAAAGGTGAAGGCAGTGATGATGGTGACAGTGGTGATGAAATCACCAGCTAATTCTGAAGTCTTATTTGTCAGGCATAGAGCTAAGGAGGTTTTTTATTATGTATTCTCATTAAAAAACAAGCAAACAAACAAACAAACAAAATCCAACAACCCTACCTGACAGAAGTATTACAGAGCTAAGAAACTTGAAGCTCAGAGATGATACTCAAGCTTGAGCTGGACGAGTCAGTGGCGGGATTAGGTTTTGGACTGAAGTCTGTGCTTTTTTCTTTATGCCGTCCTGCCTGTCATGATTATTATTAGTTAATATTTATTGAGCTTTTACTATAAGCCACGCACTACTCAATGAGCTCTGTATCTTTCATTTCATTTAATCCCCATGACACTACCCCGAGGGAGAAAATATTGTTATCGTCCTTTTACAGTTGAGGAAATAAAATCACTCTTGCTATTATATTCATTGTACGTGAGGCCAGCTCCAGCCCTCGGAAAGCTTTCCTTTAACTGGGTCACCGAGGGTTCCAGCGGCCCACCCACTACCGGCCCCACAGGGATCCAGGAGAAGGCTATTTATGTCTCCTGCCCATCCCACAGAGCCTGGCACCCAGCTCCCTGGGGGAGGACTGCTCTTTGGAATTCCTGGCACCGTCTTCATTCTCCTCCTCCTCATACGCTGCTCATCTCTCTCAGTAATGCCTACATTCAGTTTGTCTTTTAGCTCAGGCACAAGCAAGCATGGCCCTTGGTTTAGGGGTCACAAACTGGTTATTGAAGTCTGACCAATGCCCCTGGCAGCTTATGCTTCTGAAAGAAATGGGAAGGGAACAGCCAGCAGCAGGATCCTCCCTTGCGGCTAGCCCTCTGGGAAGGTTTGCTAGGAGGATTTCTCTCCTTACCGAGACCATGTTTTTTTATGCAGCTGGATTTGCTGCATGTCTGGAGGGCATTTCTTTCCCCTCTCGGCAGCCAGCCCCTCTCGTGAGGGGGGGGGAGCTGGTAACCTAGGAAATGACAGGCATGGGGGAAGAAGGCTTTGGTTGTGCTGAGTCGCCAGTGTGATTGTCAGGCTGGTGGGCCGACTTTGAGGTGGTAGGTGTGTGAGAGGGTGTGTGAGGGTGCTGTGAGCGTGCATGCCTGTGGTTGCTAGAGTGCTGGCACAGAGGTGTGGGCGTGATTGCAGTGTGAGTGATGCCAGGGACGGTAATTGTCAGGCAGCTCAGATCTTTTTCCTCTTTTTTTTTTTTTTCTAATTTATAGTAGGCAAAGAAATCCTCCTCTGCATCAGTGAGGTGATATTTTTGAAAAGTTTCCAAGGGGATGAATTATGTGCTGTGTCATTTCCTTGGTGTTATTGATTCTCCAAGGCTTTGTGACTAATAATTCTTAATGAGGGGGCCTAGGGTCGGGGTAAGCTTGGGAGGCCAGCCTTGCCTATTTTTCATCACAAAAAGGATGTAAGCCAGATGCATCCTGGGGAAAATAAACCTAAACTGTCAACCTTGGCTTTGCATCCAATGTCTACTCCACTCCCCAACACTTTGGTTGTACTAGATCCAACTTTGTTTTAGAGGAAGCGTCCCATCTTCATTTCAGTACATCGGTATGGGTAGGACTGACCCCATACCTAAGCATGGACTCATAACCCGACCCCAGTATATCATGTAACTATAATTATTGGTTCAGGGGTGAGTCTGAGACTCAGTTGAGGCTGGTAGGTGGGTGGGTGGGTGAGATTTAAAATTAAACTACTGAAGAGTAGAGAACTTTTAAAAAGTCGATCTTGAAAACAACAGATGCAATTAAAAAATTTGGCAATAATTTCACAGGGAGGGCCTGGATGGAAATGGAGTTAATACCAAAGGATTCAGGAAAAGGGAGAGGGATAAAGTCTAAGTGATTTCATCTGAGCCCTGGGATCTAGTTCATCATGTGAACCAGTAAGTTCCTTTTGTATTGCAATTTGGGTTGAGTTTTCTAGTACAGGAAAATGCCTTTTTAAGGGGAAGAAATTTTATCCCTAGAAAATATTTGGCCATGTGTTTAGACATGTTTGTTTTCCACGGGCATCCAAGGTTTAGAAGCCAGAGATGTTGCTAACCATCCTACAATGCACAGGATAGACATTACAACAAAGAATTATTTGACCCAAAGTGTCAAGAGTGCTCATTCATAAAGCTGTAAAAGTCTACTAATAGGTAGCAAGGGACAGTTCACCCTATCAGGAATAAAACCTTGGTTTAGAAATTAATGTGGGATCTTGAAGCCTCTTTGATGCCCAAGGAGTAATGTTGGGCATAGAGCCCGTCCTGACTTCGCTGCAGTGGCTTGAGCTTGCACATGAAAGTTGCAAATAGGTTCAGGCCAGACAAGGGCTGCATGAATCTCCTCATGGCATGGAAGGTGACTTCCTCTAGAGCATATGAGCTGAAAGAGAATAGAAGGGAGAAGCTGCCCTACCATTTATGACCCAGTCCTATAACATTGCCGCCACCATATTTTCTCATTTAGAAAGGAGTCACTAAGTATAGCTCACACTCAAAAGAAGGCATTATAATAAAATCTTAGAATAGAACAAAACAAAATAAAAAGAAGGGGTATTCTATTTCACCACCCGAAGGAGGGAGTTTCAAAGAATTTGTGGACACATTTTAATACCACAGCATACTGCTTCCCTGAATGAAATCTCAATAACTTGTAACTCTTTTGGTCTTTCTCAGATAGTAAAATTTCCAGCCCGGTCTAACAAAAACTTTTACTCAAGTTTCTCACTTCCCCCAGATTGGGCTTGATCACTAAAATGAAGGGGGGGGGGGATTTGGTTGATTCTGTCTCCCCCCCCCCCATTCATTAGCTACTATTGGGGAACTCCTCTTAAGTCAAGTATTGATGGGTTGGGGCAAGTTTTAAAAGGCATAGTTTGGTTTAGTTGATATCTATGTTTAATAGTGCCAAATCTGGTTTAGTTGATATCTATGTTTAATAGTGCCAAATCTGGTTTAGTTGATATCTATGTTTAATAGTGCCAAATCTGAGGGTTTCTTTTAGTGAGCCCTTTTTGGAGTCTTCAATATTTCTTCCTATAGGGGCCTCTCCAATGGCAGAATCAGCTAGGAAAGTGAGTTCTCCTCTATATTGTCACTTACAACTCTCTCTTCAGCTTCTGTCTTCCTTCCCTGCCACTTCAGGCCACTCAAGTTACAACCAAGCTCTTGAATGGTTTTTTTAAAAACCTCATTTAGCTTTAGATGAGAAAGAGATACTCTTCTCCTTCCCACACTGGGTGAATGGTTGGTGGTTGAGAACATTTATACCACAGTAGAAAAACTGTTCCAAATAATCTTTATCTACACCTCAAATCTTCAGCCTCAAGGTGTTTGATAAATGAAGGATTGGATATCCAATATCACTGTCTTTTACATAACCTGATTATGTGGCCTGCTGCCTATTTCATTGTCTTCAACTGCTGAGGCCTCTGGAGAACTTTACAATAATAGAAAAAATTATATGTCACATCTCATTACACCTATATCGAGTGAGTGACAATTCCTCACATCTTAGGCTTTTAAGCATCAGATATTTTTTTCTCCTAGAAATGGGGCCAAGAAAATTTATGTCTGTGATCAAGAGCAGCAGAGCTTTGATTCCAAAACTCCTAATGCAATTGCTAATTTTTAGACTGAAATTTGATCATGGGTGGGGATGTTGTTGGGGGAGTATAAAGTATTATACCAGTAGAATTTATCAAAAAAATCTCAGCTCCATTTTGACTAGCGCAGTAGTACCCTGCGAAGATAATCGTCTTTCTGAAAAGCGTGCTCTACTGACTCTTTGAAAAGCCTGGTTTAATCACAAGCCATAGAGTATTCACACACATTTATTATTGATACAGCACTTAGCCTTCTGGCCTCCCAACACAATCCCTGACAGAACCCTTTAACCTCAGCTGCTATTCTTACTTTTCTGATGGAAATTAACTTTGTAAGATGTTGTGAGAAGGCAGTGGTGGATTCAAAATCCTGCCAGAGGCTTCGAACTTTAATTCCAGCACCCCTCTGAGAAATGGGGCTAAATATATAGCGTATGGATAAAGGTATATATATCTTTCTGTCTATGCTAAAATACCTCAGGCTCTATTTGTATGTCTTTTATAGCACTTTTATCTCTACATTATAGATATTGTTATATATGACTTATCTGCCTTAATAGAGCCTTTGCTTCCATATTTGTACCCCAATCCCATACTGCTCTTCTCCTCAGCCTGTTCTGTGTACCTAGTTACAGAGTAACAGATATATAGTTGACTCTTTAAATAACATTAATTTGAGTGAATGAGTGAATAATTAGATCAATCCTTGGAGATTTAAAGAATAGAATGTTCTCAATGAATCCACTTTATAAAGCTCTATACCCCCTTTTAGCAAACCAATTTGTCCTCTCCTCACCGTGCTTCGTGAAGAGCAGAGGCTGGGAGTCTGACCAAGCAGTATTAGATTGAATAGAGGGCAATCAGCTGGTCCAAATTGGACCAAACTGATTCTTCCTGAAACTTAGATTGGTGGAATGGTGACCCAGATCAGTAACCTGGATAAACTCTTGTCAATCAGTGCTGATAAAGCTGGTTTATAGGGAGAGGAATCGAGGATGGTGCAGAGAGAGAGGCAGGGACAGGTGTGTCTTGACCCTTAAGGGAAAGGTTATTTTGTTCCCTCATGACTTTGCAGGCCCTGATAACTTTTCAGTTCCTGGTTCTGGGCCTACACTTCTACTCTTGAGTTCATGGACACCCTTTCCAGGTCCTAACGTGGCTGTCTACTCTTGTCACTTTGGTCTTAGCTTGACTGTCATCGCCTAGAAGCCTTCCTGTGAGTTCCTGTTGTCAAAAAGAAAAAAAAAAAAGTTCCTGTTGTCATGTTCTTTACCCCAGGTCACTCTCCTCTATTTTCCTCATAGCATTTGGCCCTCCAGTTACTTGAGAAGAGGCTTCCATTATTCAAAACAGTGATATAAACACCTAGAACACAGAGGGTAGAGGGTTTATTGGTGCCCATATTAGTGCAAGGTCCCCTAAGATGACCATCCACTTCAATTTTTCTACCAGCTCCAAAGAGAGAGCCCTAGAAAGAAGATATTCATTACATTTGATTGGTATTCTGGTTTGTTTGTTTAATCCTCCCAATCTATTCAAACCCTAATTTTTATATTTATCCACATTTATAGACTGCTGGGGAATATTCTCACACTTCTGCATATTATTAGACCCCTAAAATCACGTGTCAGCTTTCATGTTATTCTGGTACTTTGTAAATGGTGGTAGTAAGGGTACTGATTAAATTTGGTTTGAAATCTTTTTTTTTTTTTTACATAATAGGAATAAATTATCATGTAGTATTGGAGAACAGTTCCCACCTGTTTAATGTTGAAACCTTCTGAGGGAGTTTCAGGGAGATTAAAGATGTACAGCCAAGCACTCATCCTGTCTGGGAAGGAAGTGAGAAATCCCACCTTGTAAAGGTCTTTCAGAAAGTCAGAAGCACTGGGAGTTCTGAAGTATAGATGTAGCAACAAGTCCACCAAGTAACTCATTTGTGCAATAAATTTGGTCCTATTGATCTCCTATTGACAGAAAGAACCCCGCACTTTATCTCGGGAATGAGGTGTGGGAGTGTATTGTTCAGTTCTAAGGTACGGTGTGTGGGGGCTGCGTGTGCTTTGGAACATGTTCCAGATGAGTCAGATGTCTGTTAGGGATGTTTCTTTGGATCTGCTGCCTATGTTTTCTCACATCGCTCCCAAGTACCTTTCCAACAACTTACAGCCTAGAATGGCCTGGGATTTAGACGACCAATACAGGTGAGGCAAGTCCCCAAAAGATCACATCAGAAAACATTCCCAGTGTCCGTGGATTGGCATTCTTGACCCCTTCCAAAAGGTGGTGTCATAGAACGGCAGAACGGGCAGAGGAATGAGCCTCTGGAGTCCGATGGACTTGAATTCACATTTTCAGTTCGGTCAGTTCGATTCCCTAGTTATGGGGCCTTGGACAAAACCCTTTCTTTTTTTCTCAGTCTTAATATTCTTGAAGTCCATGCATTATTGGCATGCCAGACAAAATTAACCTCACGGGGTTGTGGAAATTTTTGAACAACATAACATACCTAGACCTCTTCTCACTGTGCTGGAATATGACAGGTACTTCCATTTTTCCTGGAGCTCAGGTTCCTTATTAATGATAAGAACAATAATAATACCATATTTCTTAAGTACTTAATATATGCTGGGCATTGCATTAAACTACTTTAATTATTGGAACAGACATGGTCAACTGTCCTTCCTATGTCTATTCTTTGTTAACAGAATCCTAAATTATGTGCCCAGCTTAAAAGAGTTTTTAGCTGCTCTTGAATCTAGAAACAGCCACATGACAAAGTTCTGGCAACAGATTCAGATTCAGAAATCTGCTACCAGTTTCTGGGAAAGCTCTGCCACTTCCTTGTTACTTCCTCTTTCTGTTCTCTGCCTGTGGTGCAAATAAGCCTGCAGGAAAAACAGCCCTCTGGCTTCGTCATGCAACCATGAAGATGCGAGCCTCTAAAAGGATCACAGAACGGGAAGATAGGAGGGTCCTGAGGCATTGTGGAGCCTCTGCACAAATGTTGGAATGCCTACCTCTAGAGTCTGAATATATGGACTAAATGTTTTTTCTTTGGTTATACTTATGTGATTGAGGTTTATATACATGCAACAAAATGCAGTCCCTAAACAATATAGGCACATTATTTATTACTCAGATAAAGCTTCTGACATTATTATAAAATCTATTTCATATTAAGGGTATTGAGACATAGGCTAAGCAATCTGCCCAAGGTCACAAATTATACATATAATAAGTGAAGCAGAGATGTGAATACATTCTTTAGTAAAATATAAAATGGGGATACTAATAATTTTTCCCTGGCCTTCCTATTTCACAGCTTATGTTTATAACCTAGAAACTTGTTCTGATTATCTGCTTTTTGAGGGGTAAAAACCTCCTAAAATGTTCTCAGTTCACAGCACTGTTTGTCAGTCGTTTGAGCCTAATAGCAGTTGTGGCATTGACTATCTGGATGGTCTGGGGCCAGTCATTTAACCTACTCAGTCTTTTTTTCAATAGCAGAATTGGAGTGGATGATCTCTACAGTTTCTCTATATCCCTCTGACTGTGTTTCGAAAGGTACAGTTTAACAAAATTCTGATTATTCAGTTAGGTGATCATCAAAATTTTATTTTATCTAGTTTTATCTCATGACCCAGTGAATATTGAATAAATATTAATTGATGACTGTTCTAGGGACAAGGCAACTTTTTCTGTTCTCTCACTTTTCCTTTAAGTCTTTGGCTTTTTATTATTTCTATATCCATCCAAAACCCAACATCTTATTAGATGGTTTGGGGGAGCTGATCCAGTGGAGATCAAAGACCATTGCTTCCAAAGAGTGAAGCTAACTTCAGTCAGGGCAGAAGCAAAGGGAACAAATCAAAGGCCCTAAAAAAAGTTATATTTTGGGGGAAAAAAAAAAAAGGAAAAGTACAAGTTGTTCCTTGGATGAAGGAATGGGGTTGGCATATGGATCCAGAAAAACAATCTTCAAATAAGAAATAGCAAACCAAAGCCACTTTAGCTGGAAAGAGAAAGAAAACAGGGTGACAGAAAAAGGAGGGGGTGGAGACATGTATTGTTTTTGAAGCATTTTAGAAAGATAAGTAGTGTCCAGAGCATTAGGAAGTATTAAAGGAGATTTGAGCAAGACTAAGACAACAATACAGTATATTATGAATGATCAAAATATATCAAATAATTAAGGAGGTAGATGTATTCTGACTAAAGTAGAGGTTTGTATTTTTTTTTTTTTCCTTCCAGGGGATGTCACGTTAACAAAGTCTTGAAACTTGCTGAGTAGTGCTGTCTTATTGCTATGGGATAGGAGAAGGCTATTCTATGTAAGCCACAGAGAGCACCCTCACCAAAACCAGAATCTGTTGGCACCTTAATCTTGGACTTTTCAGCCTCCAGAACTGTGAAAAATAAATGTCTGTTGTTTATGTGACCTAGTCTATGGTATTTTGATATAGCAGCCTGAGCTGACTAAGAGAGTTTCCTTGAAGTCCTTGCAGTGGATTGAAGTTTAAGATTCTAATAATATAGGTTGGCATTAGAGCAGAGAAAATCAACATGGGGTAAGGAAAACAGCACAGACTTTAAAGCCATAGTTACTTTGAAAACTCTTTATCTTGTTGTGACATCTCTGAGACTCAATTCACCCATCTGAAAATGGGGATATTATCTATCATTAGTGGTTTATACTAAATAAAAATAACAGGGGTGAAGCTTCTTGTGAAATGCCCAATATGTGGCAGCTACAAGGTAAATATTCTTCCTTCTAGTAACAATGAGTATATTTTCTTCTTTTGACTAATGGAGATTTCAATATTACTTGCTATAAAGTCCATTTTCTAGGGGCCGGTTTTCATGCAAAGAGAATCTGAAAGAGCACATTGTGAGCATTCTATAATGAAAATTGCACTAAACAGAACAATAAATTTGTCTTTATTTACTATTCGCAGACTGTGTGCATCCCATCTATAATTATAGTTTGTACTTTTCAAGGATTCTGATACTTGTTTGGTGAGCCTCACTTGACCTCTTTTGGGGGTACTGAATTGGGCTAAATGTGAGGTAGCGACACTATTTTCTCCACCACAAATGTGTTTATTGTACTACCTGTGGAAGGGAAGAAAATCACCTTAGTGACAGCGCCATGGACATTCTGGATTTAATGCAAAATGTGGAAGGGCTAGAGAAGTCTGCCTTTGAATTTCTTGGGCAGACTGTGGTTCCGGGGGTGATTTCTTTCTGTTATTTACTATAGTCCAGGAAATGAACAGTTTCAGGTTCTAGTTACCACCTGTACGGGGAGGAAAAAAAAATGCAAAGGACGTGGAGTTTCCTTTGGATAAACATTTTGCTTTGTGGACTTTTCAGGACAATTTAATGCTAACTACTCAGGGCTACTAAATTTATTTTTTTTATCTTTTTATTTTTTATTTTTAAAGATTTTATTTATTTATTTGACAGAGAGAAATCACAAGTAGATAGAGAAGCGGGCAGGAGAGAGAGAGGGAAGCAGGCTCCCTGCTGAGCAGAGAGCCCGATGCGGGACTCGATCCCAGGACCCTGAGATCATGACCTGAGCCTAAGGCAGCGGCTTAACCCACTGAGCCACCCAGGCGCCCCAGGGCTACTAAATTTAGTTGGTACATTGGTTATGGGCAGTTGTACAATACCTAGGTTTTTTTTTTGTGTGTGTGTGTGTGTGGGATACAGTTGTAATGTACAAATAAGGATAAGGTAGGTGCGGATTATAGAAAGAGGAATTTGGGATTTTTCTCAAGTATTCTGGATAATTGAATTCAGGCTCTAACAAGAAAGAAGCTTTGCATTGGAAACTTCTTGGTTGTGGTGATAGGTATTCTTAACGCATAATAAAGAACACCAGGAGATTTAGCCTTTTTCGAAGCATTAACAAAAGGGTACTAAAGGATAAATAATCATGGCTCTGATTTTTTTTTTTTTAGTAAATTTTTTTTTTTTAGGTAACTATCAAGATTTACCAAGGATCTGTTACTTTATGTGCATTAATTTATTGTATTTCTATTTTATGCCAACCACTTTTTGAATACTGGCTGCACTGCTATGTCCAAGATGTACAAGGGTCCATGTCCTACTTGTGAACATCTACAGTGAAGGATATCACACCAGTCCAGGAAAGAGATATATAAAGATAATTTCTGCTAGTGGTGAGTGAAGATCATAGAGGATAAGAGGAGAATAACTAGGAAAAGGAGGCATTTATTATTTTTTAAAATTGAAGTAGAGTTGGCACACAATGTTACATTAGTTTCAGGTGTACAACATAGTGATTGGATGAGTCTATTCCTTATGCTGTGCTCACAAGTATAGCTACTATCTGTCCCTATATAATAGTATTACAATACTGACTGGATTCCCTATACAGTACCTCTGAGCTTCATGACTTATTTATTCCACAACCGGAAGCCTGTATTTCCCACTCCTTTTAATCATATTACCCCTATTTGCCCAAGTCATTTTTGGCATATTAAGGGGGTAATGATGAAGGAGTCCATGGAGTAGATGAAAGTCTCCAGCCCATGGTTCTGCATTGTGTAAGGAAAAGCTATTTAAACATTTTGTTTTCAGAGAAGGAAAGGATCTTTGATAATAACTAAATAAGGGGAGACTGGACACATTTGTCCTGGAGGATGAAAGAATCAGAGCTTAAGATTTTAGCAGAGACGAAAGTTGGAGAGAAGTTAAGAATTGGCACAATTTGTTAAATAGATAAACATTTTTTCCAAAGGAATTGGTGTGAAAACAAATACTCTTTTTTTTTTCTACCAAAGATTTTTAAAATTTATTTGACAGAGTGTGAGCAAGCACACAACAGGGGGAGTGGCAGAGGGAGAGGGAGAAGCAGGCTCTCCACCCAGCAGGGAGCCTGGCATGGGGCTCAAGCCCAGGACCCTGGGATCATGACCTGAGCTGAAAACAGATGCTTAACAGACTGAGCCACCAAGATGTTCCTAACAACACTCCTAACAGTGATGGAAGCACAAAGAGAAATTCCTTTACATTTTTAGTACAGACACAAATTCTTCTGGTAGTACCTTTTGAGACATTCTTATGGGCACTTTTCTCCTGATGTTAATAACGTGCATGTTGCTAAGGGTGTGATAGTTGTTAAGGATGCAAAACTGAAGAAAACATAGGTAAGGGGCTATTTTTACTCTTTGGAAACTTTTTATTACAGATATAATTTACTTCTTAAAACAAGGAAACCCTTTTTATTCAAATATTCTTTCATTAAGGGGATTCTCTCTCTCCGCCAGTTGAAATCTGGGGACTTTCCTTCCTCTGTCCCACACTGGTCCAGCTTCACTGGCAAAAGATCAGAGATCACTAAGCTGAAGTGGTCAAATGTGCATTATGTGCTGACATTACCTTCGAGGATGCTATCTTACTGTAATATTCAGTCAGAGAAGGAGTATGTGTTTAGAACTAGTTCCCAAACCTCAGAACAATCTGCCTGCTGCTTTTGAAAGCTCTCTCTGCCTTCAGCAACTAAGCCTTAGCTGCAGAAGCAACACAGAAGAGAAGATAAAATTCTTGTTCCTCTTTAACCTCAGCTGGATTTTATTTTAGGTCAAGCCTAATCCCTTTTTGTACTTTGAACTTTTGTGATGATGCTAATATGAGAAATTAAGGTCCAGTATAAGCTAATGACTTAATCATGTCAGGAAGAGACTTCTCTCTATCTCTGATAAATGAAGATTATATTGAACAATTACATGCATTAGAGACATTTAACTCCCTTCTTTGAAGCATACATTTTTGGCTACTGGAATACACCAGATGTTGTGGCAAAGGGGAAGATGGGTGAGGTTGGGTTACTGATTTGCATGTAAGAAGATTATTTGTGTGTGTGTGGAAAAAATAACAAGGCAAAGCAAGAATAGAAAGATACCTACTTGGATACTGATAATCAGTAAATATTAAAACCATTAATGGTTGTTTTTTCTAGAAATGTCTTTAATCCTCTTGAGGTAAAATTTTATAGAGAGCATAAGCAAAGTAAATGGATATTTCCCAGGTGGAGAATTACCTTGATTATAATTTTTACTATGGCACAGAATATTAACTATGTCTTCCATGGAGGCCAAACACCTACAGAGAAAGAAGTAATAGGTAGCTAGTGGATAAGGCCCTCAGCCCCACTCTGCTCTCAGTCTTTGATTAAGCCCATTTTCGGCTGTTCTGCATTTTTTTGTGTTTTATTAATATGTGGTGTCTGTCGCACTTTGGCTCATGAGATGAATGATGCAATAACTAATTACCAGTCACTATATGTGTGTACATGTAGGATGTATATTTGGTCTGTATCAAGATGTCTATATTGTTAAGGAGCTCTCTAACTTTGTAACTGTAGACAGAAGATTCAATTCAATTAGTCAATAGACTAATGTTGCTCTCACCAAAATGAACTAAATGTCGTTTGACAAGAGCATCCTCATTTAATTGCTGTGGGCTACTAGAGTTCATATATACTTTGAATTTTTTGCTTAAATCAAACGAATATGTCCCCAATAAATGCTATTTTTATGACCTGAGTGTTTAGTTTATGTACAAATGACCTATGTACAAACTGACTATTTCCTTTCTCATCCCAGTTTAGCCTTTCAAACTTGTTTGTCTTTATGTTTGGAGAGACAAGGGAGAAAAAAAAAATCCTCGATTTCATTACTGGCTGCCACTAATCAAGGTTAAATGTGGAGAGATTTCTCTCGTCAACCATACACACTTGCGTCACAGCCATTCTGTTTTCTTGCCTTACATTCTTCTATACTGCCCATAGCAATACCTTGTGAGTTCAAGATCAGAACTAATTCATTTAGTCATGCAAATAAATATGTATTAAGTCTTATACTGGGCTGGATAGTGTCCCTCGAAAATTCATATTCACCTAGAACCTCAGTATATGACTTACTCAAAAATAAGAAACAGAATCTCTCCTAGAGCCCCCAGAAGAAACCAGCTATGCCATTGCTTTATTTTTAGCCCTTTGAGACTCCTTTCTGATTGCTGGCTTTCAGAAACTATAAAAGAACAAATTTTTGTTGACTTAAGCCACTGTACTTGTGGTAATTTGTAGGACCAGGAAACCAAATCATCTTCCAAGATAACACAGTCCTTAAGTAGCCGCGCTGAGATTTGAACCAGTATCTGGCTGTTTCAGCATCTGTGTGTTTTAGCCACCCACTCTGCTCCTTCTTAGTGTATGAATTTGAGATCATTCATTATAGTTCACTGAATGAGCTATAGTTCATCCTATAGTGTATATAGTGATTTAGTGTCCTGAACACAGGCTTTGGAGTTAGGCAGACTGGAATTCCAATAATAATTTCCCAATTTATTTATTGTCTTACTTGCCTTTTCAAAAGAAGGAATCTTGAACCGCTTGTGCCACTTTTAGTTTCTGAATGTTTTCCTCTTGGTGCGATGTCTTTGGAATCTGGTTTCAACTTCTCTGATTTCTCATCCACTTTGCCAGTCACTTGCCTGTTTGCTCTCATGTTTCGTACTCTCTCGACCCCTGATATGTTTGAATCTCAGTGGGCTAAGTGTTGTTATTTCTAAGAAGTTTTTGCCAGTTGGCTTCATGATGGATTCAGCTAGTGGAACCCTTGACAAGAAATGGGAGAGCCAGAAGAAGGAAGAAGCCAGATGTTCCTTCCCGCACATCCTTCACTCCTCTGCTTCCCTATGGCATCTCTGCCAGGCACTCAGTGTTTCCAGA
Organism: Mustela nivalis; assembly: GCF_964662115.1. Classification (NCBI taxonomy): domain Eukaryota; kingdom Metazoa; phylum Chordata; class Mammalia; order Carnivora; family Mustelidae; genus Mustela; species Mustela nivalis. The sequence continues at coordinate 88,331,055 of NC_139028.1, read as the reverse complement.
ACTTTCTGTAAGGGCCTCTTGTTGGCCCAATGTCCTGGGTTCTGGTAACATTAACTCCTAGATACATTCTTTATATTTCCATCCCAGGTATCATTATGGTCCTCTGGTGTTGTTATCTTGGAGTTGTCTCATATCTCTTATTTGACCTTCAGGTTGCCCTTGATCTTTATAATTAGGCTGTGCTATTAAAATTCCTCTATTAAACTAGCATGTGTGAGTTCTGTTTACTCTGATGTACTGAGCCATGTTACTTTTGATCTTGCCTTGATTTCAAGCCCAAAGCATGATTTATCTTCATGTACTCTGCTTGGTAAGTACCCGGGCCCAACTTCTGCACGTGTCTGAGTTTGGGTCTTTTTATCGATCATTGTGAAGGCCTTTTACTTCTTGCGTATTCCATTGGATTCTGTCTATCCCTAATTGCTTCCTTTTTCATGCTGTACCTACCTGTCTTAGAATCTTAGGTGGGAACGATTTTCCCCCAAACCATTTCTCACATCCAAATTCATTCTGCTCTCAAGCCTTTTGATTGCCACATTTGGACATTTTAATCACCCATTGTCTACCTGGCAATGAAACTGTGCAGTGAGTTCTGTTCTTTGCCTCTGTTCTTTCCATGGTACTCCATGCTTGTCTCTATTCCAGATCTCTTCACATTTGGTTGTTTGTGACCCTTGTGAGAACAAGAACAACTAGAAGTTAGAGACTCTTTCAACTCTGTGTCCCTAGAGTCATTCACCATGCCTGGCATTGGGCATAGCCTAAGCAAATGAATGCATTGTAAAGAAAAGTGGTGGTTTAGCTGAGAGAAGCTGAGGGCAGACTTAATTACTATTTTCAAGTTCATATGGGAGACGCTGGGTTTAATAGGGACATAAAATCCGAGAGTTGGAAGGAAGCCTAGAGGCCAAGTAGACATCTGGCAGTTGGTTGTTTCCTTATGAATGAAAACTAGAATAAACTGTAACAATCTTAAAAAAAAAAAAAGTATGATTTCAAATGGAGGTCTATTCTATCAGAGTGATAATAACCCAAGATACCCAACGGAAGGTTCTCTAATCCTGGAAATCTGGGTGAAAATACTGTAGGTTTCCCAATCTTATGTGCCTTAGGTATTCATTTCATAGGAGACTGCAGGCTGAACTTGATCATTTCTCAAGGCCTTCTTTGGTTATAAATAGATCTTAGTTTGAGGGGGCTGGAGAGCAAAAGAACCTGATTAACCTTTTTTTTTTTTCCTTAATAAACATAATTTATAAGCATTAAAGTAGAAATATAGATAACAATTAAAATGTTTATTAAATTGTAGTGGGATTGAATGAGGTTAATTGAATCTAGATTCAGGAGATTTTTGAGTTAAGAAAGGGAACATTGCCATCTAATCAGTGAATACAATTCTAAATTTTTGAATAGCTTTCACTCTATATACGCAGCTGAAGACCATTTAGGGTTAGAAATACTTTTTTTTTTTTTTAAATACAGGCAAAGCAGCAACATTTGCAATCTTGATTCCAATTCCTTTCTCCTGCTGCTCTAAGAAACATTTTATTAATGAGGCCCTTCATGTGTCCAGTGTTGTTTTCCCACTATCCACTTGCCACACACAGGAGGCAAGAAATGCTTCTGTCTGCAGGATCTGAACAAGGGATGATGCCTGCTGTATTCCAGCTGGTCCTTGGACCCAGCTCTTCTGCCTTCCTTCTAAATGGGAAGTTCTCATGTTGAGTGAAAGACCCATCAAAGACATTTTCAAAACATCTCTGAGTCAGTTAAATCAGCAATTCTCAGAGGCAGAAAAAAATTCCAATGTGTAATAAAAAAATGAAAGAACTGATGTGTGAGAAATGCATCACTGTGTGGTAAAGTCCTGGCCTTCAAGGCCGGGGAGCTGGTTTATTTTTATGTTCATTTTTATTTTTTAATATTTTGTTTGTTTATTTGACAGAGAGCTAGAGAGAGAGCAAAAGTAAGAGCGGCAAGGAGAGGGGGAGAGAGAGAAGCAGGCTCTCCGCTGAGCAGGGAGCCCGATGCGGGGCTTGATCCCAGGACCCTGGAATCATGACCCAAGCCGAAGGCAGCTGCTTAACCAACTGAGCCACCTGGGCGCCCCCAGGGAGCTGGTTTAAAAGCTGTTTCTGTGCCTCCTGAGTTCTGGAGCTGTGTGGCCTTGGGTACATTACTTGTACTTTTTACTCATCTATTTTACTCTTTTTTTTTTTTTTTTTGCTCACCTGTACAATTACAGGATGCGATGGGAGGATGTTAGACTAACTGTATGTTCCCTTCCAATGAAATACCGCTGATACTATAAAAACTTTTTGTCAGCATCATGGTTATCAAGACAAATGCAAGGAAGCCAGAGGATAAAGGCACATTAGTATGAATTTCTAGAGTTATTCCATTTTCTTATTTTTTAATATCTTATTACCCCAGAGGTTTTTGTTTTTGTTTTGGAATAGAAATTTAACTGTTGCATAAGAAAATGAAAGTCTCAGGGCTGCTAACACAATCATAAGAGTTGGTTTCTTTGGATTCTTCATAGAGTAGTAGGTTCACTGTGAAAGTTCACCTTGATGAACATCCAAATGCAGAGTGATTGAGGGGGCTCAGGTGTCAAGAACTCACCCACAGTAAGAGATGGAAAAACATAGAGTATTTATTTTATTTCTTTAGCAAAGATTAATTGAGCAGCTACTATGAGGCCAGGATTTGTAAGAAAGGAGTAAATCATGAATTTCTACAGAAATTTTCATTCCCCCGAGTATTCCACTTTATATCTCATTTAACTAACTCACCTACTATTTATCATGTACCTAGGTGGAGAAGTCCCAGTGAGAAGACATTTTCAAAGCCTTATCTAAAATCAGTCACCTGGAATAGCTGTAGCATTTAGCATATGATTTTTTAAATTGTAATTAAGCCTAATTCATTTTGCTTTTTATTGGAATTTAATTGTCTATGTATTTCTTCACAAATACATAATATATCTTTTTGATAGCAGGACTATCTTACTCGTTTTTATAGCTTCCTCTTCTTTTCTTCATACACTATCCAGCATATGAAAAAAAAAAACCTAGCAAATACTTATGAAATATGTGCAAACTAATAAGAAATACTTATTGAGTCTTTGACATATTAGGAATGGTTCTTAATACTTTATATGCATTATCATACTATAGCTCTAGAGCATAGACACTACATTTATCATTACTTTACCAGTGAAGAAACTGAGGCGCAGAGAATTTCAATAACTTTTTTAAGGTCATGTAACTGACTAGAAAACATGTACTTTCAGCCATTATGTTATACTGTCTCTTAACTAAAAGAAAAAAGCGTTAGTGATTAATCCAAATGGATGGAAATGTAAGTGGATGTCATCAGTTATATTTTCCGGAGTGCCAGGGACAGTGTTTTGTAGAGATTTGACTGGCATGGAAAAGCCTGGCCTATTTCCCCATTTGGTTGCTTGTTAAGGCAGTGAAATTTGAAACCCTCACCCTTCCTACAATTTTCTGTATGATTTAGAGATAAAGTGACTCACTGGGTAAATGGAAAATCCATAAGCCCAGTTTTCATCTTTTTATGTTCCCTAATAATAGTCAAGAGGAATATGAAAGATAGTTGTGATGAGTTTAAGACTGGTGTCTGGTGGTTATAGGCTGTTATGACATAGCTAGCTTACTCACCACAGTGACAACAACAGAACTCTTTTAAGATGCTCAGGAAACAGGATAAGTATAGCTTGTGGACTTGCAAACATTTAATGTCATATCCAAGTGGCTGAGCATTTGCATGGATCATGGGGCTTGCAATGGGAAGTTTGGTCTGGGTGTTCACATGCACACATTATTTCCTAAAACTTATAAGAAAATCATATCTAACCCAGGAATTGTCAGCTGAATCTGTAATGCATGGTAAGCATTCTGTATTGGTAAAACATTTCATCATGTTGGAATATACTCTTCCACGATTGTTGAGAAAGAAAGCTGGCTAATTTTTCTGACATAGGAACAAAAGAGCAGCATTTGGGATTTATTGAGATTGAAGTAGGCTGGTGTGTATGTGTGTAGAAGGTTCCTGATGTGTGAGAAATGTTGACATCTCTCAGTCACACACAAATGGGGATAGATGATTAAGATAGAAGAAATCAAATAAGATCTAGGTATATTTGGCTCTCAAGAGGACTTAGAAGTTGACATTTACTTTGTTGACTTCACTCAGGGCAACATCGACCTTGTCATTAGGGTGATTTGTGGAAAATGTTTAAAAAGTTACTACCTCTAGGTAGGTACTGCCTTATAGGTTGCATGGCTGAATTTTGGCCTTTGTTCCTCACCTTGGTTGGGAGCCTTTGTGCAGTGCACAGAATGCACACTTGAATGTGGTGGCACTGGTTATAGTAGTCCATGTTTGGTCTTTGGATTACATTAGTATAAATAGTAATAATAATATGATTGACATACAACATTGTATTAGTGTCAGACATACAACATAATGATTTGGTATTTGTATATATTGCAAAGTGATCACAATAAGATTAGTTAATAACCATCCCCATACATAGTTTTTTTTCCTTGAGATGAGGGTTTTCATTTTTTAATATTTAGTGATTTGAGAGAGAGAGAGAGCAAATGTGAGTGAGAGGGGCAGAGGCAGAGGGAGAGAGAAACTGAAGCAGACTTCATGCTGAGGAAGGAGCCAGCTCTTGGCTCAGTATCATGACCCTAAGATCACAGACCTGAGCCAAAACCAAGAGCTGGGCACAATGGACTGAACCACTTAGGGGTCCCAAGATGATAACTTCTAAGATCTATTCTCTTAGCAACTTTCAAATTGCAATATAGTATTATTCACTATAGTTACCATTCTGTACCTTATGTCCCCATGACTTATTTACTTTATAACTGGAAGTTTGTACCTTTTTACCCATTTCACCCATTTTTCCCATCCCCTGCACCCACCTCTCCATTCTGCACCCCTGACTTTTGCAAATACCGATCCGTTCTCTTTACCTATGAGAATGATGTTTTCTTTTTTATATTCCACATATAAGTGAGATTATATGATATTTAACTTTCTCTGTCTGACTTAATTCATTCAGCATGCCCTCAAGTTCCACTCATGTAGCTGCAAATGGCAAGGTTTAATTCTTTTTTGTTGGTGAATAGTATTTCAGTGTGTGTGTGTGCATGCGCATGTGTGTATGTGTGCATGAGTGCACACACACAGGTGACACATCTTCTTTATCCATTCATCCACCGATGGATACTTCACTTGTTTCCATATCTTGGCTACTGTAAATAATGTTGCAGTGAACCTAGAGATGGATGTATCTTTTTGAGTTAATGATTTTGTTTTCTTCTGATAAATACCCAGAAGTAGGATTGCTGGATCAGTCAGTACTCTGAAACCAGAGGTGAATTGGCTTTGGCCTAAAAAGAGGGTAATTAGAAAGCTTATTTAACTTAGGAACTATCAGAGCAGCTAGGGTAAGAAACAACTGCCATCAATGAGAACTTGGTCAACTCATTCTTTCATCTCTGCTTTTCCTCTATGTGTTGTTTTGCTTATTACCAAAAATTTTTTTCAGCAAGATGGGAGACCATGGCTTCTTATGAGTCATATAGTGGGCACATCTCTGGACTCACAATTCAGCTGGGTACTGTGATAGGTCCATTGTGGAACAGATGGAGACTGTGGTTAGAGCGATTGGATCTGCAAAAATCTGGAAACTTCCATTCAAAAAGCATGCTTAGAGTGAGAGGAGGAAATGTTTCCTCAATAAAGAGGAAGTAGAAGTTAGTTTCTGATTCAGGAAGATTAAAAACAACTGATAACACTTCATAGGTCCTTAAATTCAAACTTGTTAGTGTCCCATTTCTAATGTTGTATAAAATCACCTCTCAGTAATAATTCACAAACAAATGCAGCAAGGCGTGCCTTGGTGCCTCAGTCAGTTTCTTGTCAGACTCTTGATTACAACTTGGATCATCATCTCAGGGTTGTGAGACTGAGCCCTCCTTTGGGCTCTGTGCTCATCACAGAGTCTGCTCCAGATTCTTTCTCCCTCTTCCTCTGAACCCTCGGCCCCCATGTGCGCCTCTCTTTCTCTCTCAAAATAAATAAACAAAATCTTTAAAAAATGTATACAGCAAATAACTAAAATATCAATGGATTCAACACCCAATTTCTCCATAGGAAAGCTACAGGAGAAACCAGGTTATAAAGGCTCTCACTTGTAAGCCTGGAATTAGAGGAGAAGGAATAAGCTCCATGATTGCAGTGCTTAATAACTTCAACCCAAGGCAGGATGCCATGTCTATTTCTACAATAGGAAGGTGCCTTCCAGAAAGAATGGGAACTTTTTTCAGGGGTGTGCTATTTTGTACAGGTTTACCAGTCCATGCCTGCCTGAATTTGCATTGTTTGTGCTTCCTCTTTGATTGGAGACACAGATTGTAGTAGTTCTAAAAGTTCAAGTCCCAACTCTCATTTACTACCTCTATTAACCTTGAACAAGCAGCTTATTTAATGGCCCTAAGCTTCAGTATTCTCATCAGCAAAAGAGAACCATAATAACATTTTCCTCAGAAGGATTCATCAGAATTAAATAAAATAACTCTGGCAAGTACCTAGCATAGTGTCTGACACATAGTATACACTGATGTAAATTTTTTCTAATTTGTTGCTAGTATTATCATTGTTCTTGATATTATACTTTTATTCTTGAAGTCCAGTTTTGCATCTATAAGATAACTGCATAACTCTGCTTTGATACATTTTTTTGTTGTTGTTCTCATTATATAGTTTAACTCCCAAATGGCAACCTTATTTCCATCTTTTTTCATTTCCTTAGGAGACTCTAAGTTCTTACCCTATGTAGTGCACTTCAATTTTATATCCTTTTAAATGAAGACTCAAATCTTAAAAATCATAGCTTCTGAGACTTAAAGAATTCTGTCACAGAGATACTTGGAAGGCTTGTGCAGAGATTTTCCCTGAAGACTCCTTCCCTGTCTCACATAGACTGCATCTGCACAGGTATGGTTGGACAGAAGAGAAGTCTCCTAGAGTAAATTTTGAACAATCTTTGCTTTCTGGTTTACTGGCAAGTAATATATATAGAAAAAGAAATATCTTTTCTGCTCTATGGAAACGCAAGCAAAGGCAAATGTAACTTCCTCACCTTGCCAAAACAAAACAAACAAAATAAAACAAACAAAACCAAACCCACATAATTCATAGGGTTGGGTGGATGAAAGACTTGAAACACTTTAATTATTGATAAGATAAACTGGAATAAAAATGATCATATTTCCAAAGAGGAAACACTTTGAAGGGTAAGTTCGAAGTACGTATTACATGGTGGCTTGATTGGAAATGCAGGCAGTGCTTTACAGTAGAAGTCTGGAGAAAAATTGAAGACTTATTATTTTTTTTGAAGACTTATTTTTATCAAGAAAACCAATTATGGAAAACTCCACATACTTTCTTCAAAGAGGAATTATTATCAATTCAGTCTTTTCTCAGTCCCCAATTTTATGTGAATAGGAATCGCCAGGCCAGTCATGATTTAGTCAAGATGAGAAAGACTTTCAATAAATAAAACCAGGGATTGACTGAGGTGAGCTGGAAAATGTAAAGTTGGGAAGACTGTTAAGGAGAAATGCTAAGGCTCAGAAATAAAAATGTATTAATGCTGAAAGAACTTTTTGTCATTATGCCACAAATCCATTTACAACTACTCCTTGTCCTCCATTTTATTAATTAAGTTGAAAGGAAATGTGTTTACTTACAAAGTCCTATGGTAGATTTTCATTTTTAAGGTGTCCCTTGGGTTTTCTTGCTGCCTATCCCTTTGGTGGTGGAGATTTGGCATTCTGGAAATTGTTGGACAGCAAAAAGAGGAGTTAGGGAATTTTTTCCTCAGCCTGCTGCCTGTGAGGCTTAGAGTTGATAGTTGTGATTCTCAATTAGAGGTCACATCCCTTAATGGTGGTCCTTTATTATAGATATAGGCCCATGCCTGGATCAGAGTCCAGTTAATGCCTTCCCTATACACATAGCTAAGAAATTAGAGGCACTGCTAGAAGTGGATAAGGAGAATTGGATACTAGAGCGGCACTTAACAAATATTCAAGATGGAAACCAAAATGGCAAGTCTGAATGAAGAAATTAAATCTCAGAGATTCAGAAAGTACAAAATGTAGACACTGGTGGAAGCTGAAATTCAAGTTCATATCTTCATATTTCAAAGGTTGTGCTCTTTAAGTGAAGTTTTAACTTCAGTGTCCTCCCCACCACTCTAGGATTCCAAGTACTCATTTGGAAGGTAGTAGGTCACTCATGTCAAAAGTACTGGAGCCAAATCACCTGGGTTCAAATACCAGATCTTAATATCCACTTTATGATGTTATTATAAGGATTAAATGAGATATCCCAATTCTTTAGAACAGCTTCTGACATACAATTATTAGGTACTTAGAGTTGATCAATACCATTAGCATCGCCACTATTATTAACTCATAAGGTTGTTGTGAGGATAAAGTTTGTTTGAGGATTAAACAGTCTAGTGAAGGTTGTGAAAAATAGTTGCATTCAAAATACTTGATGACTTTCTAGCTATAAGATGAAGAATAAAAGAGAAATAAAGAGAATCAAAGGTGATTCCAAAATCTTTGGTTGAAGTAGGTAGAAGAAGGAAATTGTCATAAACTGAGATGTGGAGATATTTGATTTTTGTAAAAATTCTATAGGATAAAGCCATGTATTCTCTTCTTATACATGAGAAAACTGAAGTTCAGGTGGGTCAGGCTTCTTTTCCAAGATCACATAGTCAAAAAAACAGTAGAGTTGGAATTCCAACCCAGGTCTATATGGTTGTACAACTTGTTCTGTAGATTTCAGTTTTAGGTAGTAAGGAATATTCAGAAGTTTTTCTGGTAGTTTTCTTAGTTCACTTTACATCTGAATATTGGCCCTCTCTTTTCCTTCTAAATTTACAAGAGAATGCATTTACTCTAATTTTTTTCTCACTACTATAATATAAAGTAAATTTCTTTTCCCTCCCCTCTTCCATTCTCATTTCAGAAGGGTGAGAAAGCGGAGTCTCAAGAAGGATAAATGACCACTTGCTCATACAACCTATGTGTAATGAACCATCTCTTGAATTCAGGTTTTCTGCTTGTTAAGTCCTATTGAGTATTTCTAACATGGAAGAACAAAAGTGGTATGGTTTGGCCAAAAAGAGAATTGGCCTTAATTGATTGAGAAGTATGGGATATTTATTCCTTGCATGAAGATAAAAAGAAGTGTCAAACAGAAGCTTGAAGGGTTGACTCCTTTAGTTGACCTTCTAGATGAAGTGAAGAATGTACTAATGGAGTTGGGATGATGATATTTGGAAAATATGCAAAAATAAATACAAGAAACTTCTAAGATTGACCCAGTGTCCACTAGATACTCAGGTAATTATCATCATTACTTTAGAAATTAAAGCCAAATTAGAGATTATTCATCTTAATAATCTCCAATTGATATGGTACCATCTAATATATACAATTTTTAGTCTTTGGCTATAAGTGCTCCTGTTATTAAGAATGGGCACACTAGTAAGGATATGTAATATTTGAATTTTAGAACAAAATCAACACATGAAAATCAATTACTTTTTTCTCTTCCTCTTGGTCATTCCAGTGTTAATGGAGAGACACAAAGACCATTAACTCATTCAGAGTTTCAAAATATTTATCAAATATCTATTATATGTCAAACTCTCTACTAGGTGCTGGGGATCTAAAGTTTGCTTTCAAGAAACTCCCAGTGTCAGAAATATCAAAAAGCAGTTGCAGTGAAGTCTAACACATTGCCTTGATGACAAGAAGTAGAAAGAGAGTAATTATTTGGGTCGGTTAGAGGGGCTTAAGGGGGAAGGAGAGGGGTTTTGCAAACAAGTAGAAACTAGCCTTGCAGATGAAGTGAAAGTAGAGGGCAGGGTGGATAGAATTCTAAGAAGAGGGAACATTACAAGACAAGTATGAAAGTTACACATCTTAGAGAAATGGATGAATTCATCCATTGTGTGGAATGGAAGGCAGGAGATGAAGCTGAAGAGGATTTAAAGCCTATGGAATTCCCTATGGAATTTTGAATTCCATCTTACGAGTTTTGAATTTACAGCCTAAATGGAGAGTCTTAGAAATATTTGAAATAGGGAAGAAACTGGAATAAAATAATAAAACATAAGATATTTTGATCTATTAAATTATACATATAAATAATTTTTATCAGAATTTGCTGCAATACCAAAGTATTCCCAAATACTTAGTGCCTTCCCAGAAAATATTTTATTTCTCACTATATTACATCCCATATACATTACATATACATTACATTACATTACATATAATTTGGGACTCTGCTCTGGGTCTCTGCACACCAGGATACAGACCAAAAGAGCAGTCCTTATTAAAGCTCTTGGCTCTGGGAAAAGAATGATGGTAGAACATGCAATAGTGACTTTCATTGCTTCCTGTTCTAAATTTTTGGCTAAAGCTGGTCACATGGCTAAGTCTGATGCCAATTAAATAGGGACATGTCATTCTATCTTAAGAAGAGGGAGAAAAAATAATCAGGAGCACTCATGTAATTGATAACAGTGTGAGTATAATGTCTATTTATTTCTGTTTGTTTATGTTTATAACTGAGAAGATGTGTGTGTGTGTGTGTGTGTGTGTGTGTACAAGCATGTGATGTGTACCTATCACATATCATGGTGATGGAAGTAATCATGTCTCTGTCTCACCTTCTAACAGTAATATATACCTAGTGCAGTGTTCAGTACACTTGACATACTCAGAAAGTTGACAGGTTGCTTGTTTTACTGCTATCATAAATAGGGGAAGAAGTAAGATAAAGCTGAAGTATCTTTGCCTCATGATTCCTCCCCCAAATATTTTGATTATAAACTCTGTTTTCTCCCTCTATTATAATGGAAAACCACTTGGCAAGTAACAGTTCCTTCGACAAAGGCCATGAGACTCACTTTGTTGCCCAGAAACTATCCCCTTGTAATCGCTAGTTCAGTTTAGCCCCAAAGCTTCTGGCTGCTCACAGTTCCCTTCCTCCCTCTCTTTTGTGGTCAATTATACAGCATATTAACTCAAGAAGTTGGGAACCAAAAGGAAAGAGAAAGATAACAGCACAGGGAGGAAAATAAGTTATTTTCTGCTTGAGAGAACTGTGAGCCTGTGGATTTGGAAATCTCAGAAGGGAAGTCAGAGGCTGGTGTTTGTTACTGCTGAACCCAATGTTCATTTTGGAGAAAAGAAAAGCAGGATGGGGATATTAATCTTTCCTTTACTGCTGTGCTTCTCCCAAGACCTTAGATATATGGGCCGTCATTCTAGAGAAATAGATTAGTGTTTGGGCTTTGCAGAAGCAAACGACTATGGAGAGAGACTTTTTAGAAGTTTCCTGCAAATTGGGTAGGTCACCCCAGAAGAAGGATTGAATGTTACTGAAGGTTATTCATTATTCTATTGAATGGTCATGTCAGTCATTTTTGTTCAAATACGGTTTTATATTTCCTATGTTCAACATCACGTGATATTAGTTGATAGACATTTTGGATACTAAATTTTTTTTTAGGGTTTTTATCCGTCACAGAACTTACTTGAAATGATCTTTCAAGTAATTGAATACTAGTAAAAACACTCTTCATTTAGATTTATTAAGTGGTATTTTGTCCTAGGTCTGTGTAAGAGATAAAGTGTATGAAGTGATGGTAAACAGAGTACTTCCATTTATGGTGTGTATATTCTGATGTTTAATGAGTTAGTTCTCTCAAAAACTTGTAGCATACGATCTAGCATAAAATAGATAATATATGAGCAAGAGTGGAAGACGTGCATGACCTCCCAGGGCCTATATATTATTCATGGCAGAGAAATTTATAGAGTTCGTGTTGTCAGCCATAAACAAGTTCATCTCCCAGTTGTTTCACACATGTTGGATGAGCACTTTTAAATCTCAAAGAACTGTGGCAGGGGGGTGGGAAGTGCAAAGAGTAGATTGTGATTCTTGCCATTTGCGAGGCTTATAGCTCTGATTAAAATCAGTCAAAATATTTTAAAGACAGTATAGGGTACGTTCCATCACAGAATTACTACCACCACTACTAATTATTATTACTATTACTGTTATAATTATTATCAACAGTTGTAGTAGCAATAGTAGCTAACGCTCATTTTGCTCTTACCATATGCTGGGCATTCTTCTAGGAGAATAACATGTTTTATCACCTTTACTACTACAGTAACCATGAAAAATAATTATTATCATCTCTATTTTATACTTAAGATATAACTGATGATCTTTCAGATAACTGATGGGTTAAGTCTTTTGCTCATTTCCACGTGGCTATAGGAAGGAAGGCCAGATTTTCAAATCCAGTGATAAGGGTATAGAATTTGGTTGGATCCTAAAGAACCCCACGAATAAGTACAAATTTTGTTTTGTAAAAACAAGTAGGAAATTTATTGGGATAAATAAGAGCAGTTTGTTTGTGAGAATATAAAATATGATTATTTCGACTGAAGTGATCAGGAATGTTTATTGGACAGGCTGGGGTTAAGAGAGGGCTTTATAAAATGGGTACTGCCCAAAAACAGTGATATCAGACAAATTACTAAGGTGATCTCCTAAGCTCTTCTTCTCTTACATGGTAATTAAAAAGTCCTTTGTACCTATTCATGAGAAGGAAGGTCTAATTAAATTTGCAGAATATTTTGCCGGAACAGCTGAGAGCAAAATATGAATAGTCCTACCTTCCAGAAGGTTTTCTGTTAGGAGCCTCAGAGTGTGAAGATATTTCACTATAGAGAGAAGACATGATTCCAGGTTTGCCAAATTTAGAAATCACATGAACTGTTGGATGTAGAACAAATTTTGATTTCTCTTTGGTCTTTCATTCTACCTTCTGTTAGATCAATGTGAACTTTCCCTGCTTTCTCCTGTCCTTTATCTTCCTCTTCTTTTTTTTTTTTTTCCTCCTTCTTTCTCCTCCTTCTCTATATCTCCTCTTCTAAATGCATCTCAAGGATGACAATATATATATAAGACAACATAAATTCTTTGCCAAAATTAATCTGGAATGGATCAGGATCTGTTTCCCGGATCACATTTCTTTAGAAATGAGCATTACTTTAGAAATAAAGCTAAAATAAACACAACTTCTTGTGGCTAACAATATTGTATCTAAAGATGATATTCATGCTGGATTTGGTTAGAACTTTATGTTCAGCTAAATAGGCCATGGGATTCTGTTACATTGCAGTTAATGTCATCCATTTCTTCGAAAGTTCCAGAGAATAAATATAACCCTTGAATTTTGATGCAGTTCCATGACTACGCTGCATACCATTTTCTCTAGATTACGCAGCACCATACTTGATATTTATGTAAGCAATATTGTGAGAATACACATTTTCTTCCCCCAGAATTGCAATGTGTTCAACAGCATAGGCCTGCCTACTTTGAGAAAACTTGAGAGAGGAGCATATGAACTTTTGGTACAGATGAATTAAAAAGTTCGAAAACAACACCTGGCTTTAAAGCAACTCTATAGTGGTTTTATATACAGTTTGGTATGCCATGAGATATTCATAATATTAAATTTCCTAGACCTTTTTTTTTTTTTTTTTACATACAGCTTTTCAGTATCTTACCTATCACCTGAAATGAAGAACCCATATTCATAGAGCAGCTTTCTAGTTTAAATTGTTTTAAAAATAATTATGTGATATTCTAAGCTCCAGGTAAAAAATAGGTAGACAGGAGCTTTTATGGGACATTGTTTTAAGTGTGACTTATATGGGTAAGGGTGCAATATGTATAAATGGAAAAGTTTAATCAGAAACATGGACACAAAATTAACACCAATATAGATTTCTGTGTGTGTGTGTGTGTGTGTGTGTGTGTGTGTTAATTCCAGGAAAGGGGAATTTAGCCCTCAAAATAGGATGTGTATTCCCAAACCAATAATTAACTTAGAAAAAAAATAGTTGAGGCGGATTTTCTGAGTCATTGGGATATGGTCTTCGAGTCATCTTTCTAATTAGTTGGGGGCATCCATCAGCACACTTTGCTAAGTTAAATGATATGGTGCAGTGTTGGTAGTTTGACAGGTTACTCTATTACATTTCAGTGGGAACATTTTAGCAAACAAAGCTTTAAAAAATAGGTGAAATGAAAAACTGTTCAAAAGCTTTGTAGCCATACTTCCTGGGGAAAGATACAGGACAAACAAATGCCTTCCAAATTCTTGTTTAAAATTTTTACTTCCAGGGCATGCAACCACTCCAAAATGGATATTTATCATATCAATGCATGGAGAAGCAAGATGATGGCTATGGAATGAGGATAACCACATGGAATCTCTCAATCTCTCATCCACCCTCCCACTACACTGTCTGATTCCATGGAGCTTCTGATATCTTTGCCCCCAAAGCAGTGGCTCGAGGCAGGCAGGCACAGAGAATAACGGTGGAAGAAGATTAGTACTATCTTACTAATTATTACTTACTGGGATTAGAAACACCCCAGGCATTTTACTCAAGGAATGGATCATGGGAATTAATTCCAGAAGCATGGTGAAGATAAACAGTGATTGCCAAGGATGCAGGCTCCAGAGGATCAGACTAACCTGAGGATGACACCTTTTTCTTCTACTTATTAGTGGCATGACCTTGGGGGAGTTTTCTTTTTCATGCTTTACTTTCTATAATTATTCAATGGAGACAAATAATACCTCAGGGAATTTCTTTGAGGATTAAATTCAATTAAGTACAAAGTTACTATTAATATTACCTTTATGACTTTTGCTTTCATTCAAAATTTTGTTTGCATACAGCTGCTGTTCTGAAAGCCCAACAAATCTAAATGCATTTATTAAGAGTTGTGATGGACAATCACACAGTCCTTGATTTCCTCTTACCTAACCAAAAGAATATCTATGCTAGAACAAGCTCTCCTTGATGCCCCTACACAGGAGAAGGCAGATAACTAAGCTTGTGATTAAACTAAGAAAAAAAAAAAAAAATAGGCGCTTGGCTCTCTAAAAGAGACCCAGCTGGATTCATTGCCTAGAGTTTAGATTAATGTCCTGCAGTCTAACTTTGCTCTTGGTCAGAAGAGGAGGAATGAGAAAGAGGTAAGCAGTCCTTGATATCCAGGAACTGGCCTGGTACCATTAGCTAAGGCTTACTGCTGCTCCAAGCTGACCTGGTACTCACAGCTATGTACGCTTGGTGTTCTTCTGTTGAACATAGACAATTTCCCAGAACATCAGGATGAGACAGGTTCCCTTTGGATCTTTATGATTGAAGACAAGAACAAGGTCATTCTGTAATTGTGTCTGAATAAAGACAAAATACACACATTTATCCAAGCCACAGCAATAAACCAAACCTTTTCTCTCCCTGGTCAATATGAATGACTGTTGCTTCTTTATTCAATAGTTTTTAAGTCTCAATCTGGTCTTCCTTCTTTCTGGATAAAATTAAGAAACCCAATCATAGAATTACCCCTACTTCCTGGTGCACACAAACCAAAGAAAACCCCACCTCCTTACATTCTCCCTAAAGTCACCTAACACAAACCTAAATCTTTTAAGTGTTTTCCAATATCCTTTTACTGAGATGCCCCATAGTTCTGTATGGTTCTGTGTGTTCTCCTTCACTCCCACAAGTTATAATAAACTCAAGGTGTTAAATTTTAACTGGAGGCTGTGGACAAAGCTGAGTACATAAACTATGTGATGTTGAAAATGCGGATGTGAGTTAGGTGAGCTGCTATAAATGCTTTTAAAAAATCAGAGTGGCAGTTTTACTTCCCCAGATCTCTAAACAGAGTTAATCTCTTTTGCTCTTTTGGTGCCAGCATGAATTAGCTTAATCTGGAAAGGAAAAATGGCAACTGGATTTTTTTCATGACGGAGCTGGGCTCCCTTTGAGAGCAATCTCTGCCATGTATCCTCAGGGGAATTCTTTTACAAAGACAAACAAAAAAATAATCCCCGAACATCATACTCTGATTCGTAAAACATTTTCTTCTTGAGCAATACAACTTTTGTTACTGTCTTATGATAATAATTGTTAGGATTGGGTGGGTGGAGAGCAGTTCTGGTTTACGGAGTGTTCTGATTAACTGGAATGTTACTAATGAACCATAATATGACGGAATGAAAACAACCTTGAACTTGCCAGCGTTAGGAAGGAGGAACATTGAGAGAAAGAAGAAGAGGGATGATGTGGATTGTTTGGTAAGATTTTAGGAAATAGAGGAACATTGTATCGGCTGGAAGGTTTCTATGGCCAGCTAAAAGCAGTGTCAGGAAAGGTTACAAAGAGAAGCAGAACTGAGCTGCCATTTCGGAGAAAAGCAGTGATATCTATATGCATAAATGTAAATTCATTGAGTATAAAAATGTATAAGAAACTGGTAACAGTGGCTGATTCCAGACAAGAGAACTGAGTGATTGGGTTAAAGAGGGGAAGGGAGATTTACTTTTATACACACACACACACACACACACACACACAACTATATATACGTATATATACTATATACATATACATACATACATATACAAATATATATATGACATATATACAACAAATACAGATATACAACTTAAAACACACAAACACCCCCACGTGCGCGCGCACACACCCATACACACACACACACACACACACACACACACATGCATACATACACATATACAACTTAAAAGTTCTCTGGAGGCTTTCTGGAGTCAGATTTTAGTTTGAATCCTGGCTCTTCTGTTTTAAATGGATGATAATATGCTTAAGCATAAGTGACTAAAACTTTTTGAAACATAGCTTTCTCACCTTAATAAAGCAGATTAAGAATATCTACCTTCCAGCATCATGGTGCAATTTTAGTGAAATAAAGCAGAGAAGCACTGAGCCCAGTGAGCACTGCCTATGTCTTCCTGTTTCTTTCATGTTTGCCGAGTATGTTTCTCTTACCCCCTCCGCATCCCCTACTCCCATCCCGCTTCCTTGGAGTGACCAGCACTGTATCCCGTAACAAGAGACGAGCTGTCAGGACAATTGGGCAGAGAGGAAAGGTAGAAGAGGGGGGCACAGTCCTACTCTGCATAGAGACTAGGGAAGAGAAGAGTGGCCAGTAATTCCTTTATTAGTTTCCTCAGGCTACAAAACAAATTACCACAAACTTGCTGGCATAAAACAATAAAAACTTATTCTCTCACAGTTCTGGAGTTTAGAAGTCTGGAAACCAGGGATTCGACAGTACCATGTTCTCTCTGGGGGTTCTGTGGAAAAATTCCCAGGGCTTTGGGCAATCCTTGGCCGGTCTTGGCTTGTAGCTCCATTACTCCAATCTCTGAGTCTGCAGCCTCATGGTCTTCTTCCCTGGGTTTCTGTGTATCCCTTTCCTCTTTCTGTAAGGACAGACATCAGTCTTTGGATTTAGGATTACTCTAATCAAACATGACCTCATTTTAACTTGATTACCTCTGCAATGAACCTATTTCCCCCAAAGCTTACATTTATAGGTACTAGAGGTTAAGATTTAAAACTATCTTTTGGGAGGAAATAATTCAACCCACTACCTCACTTCCATTAGAAAACAGATTTGTAGTAGTAGAGAGAGGGAAGAATGGTAATAACTAATTGCGGATCTAGCTATTCCCATCCACCTGTATTTCCACAAAGGAAGGACTAATATATTTTCCTGAAAGCAGGAGAGAGCAGTAAAAATACACAAAATGGCTCCAAACCCCACCACCAGGTTATGCTCTCACCTTAATGCTTTGCAAATATTTTGCCAGCCACGTTTTAGATGGAGGAGGGAACAAATTTTGGACCCAGTGGTAAGAGAATCATCTTGAAGCATCTGAATGTCCACATTTCCCAGGAAAGAGCAATTCTTTTCGCTTCAGAATGTGCTGTGCAAGATTATATGCATATAGGTTTATGTTCTCGCTATTAAAAGTCTCATTTTCCAGTTTCCTTTATTTCTTATGTTTTTATATTCTTAGAATTTATTCTAAGTTTTAATCTTTACCTCTTGAATCAATCTTAAGAAATATATTATCATCACTCAGGAAGTAAGGGAAATAAAATTTAAAAAAATTAAAAAGTAGATCAGTATTATTTATCGGACATTTCTGTGTCCATCACTAAAAGTTCAAGGAAATTATGCCTGTTTTAACAAATAGTTTAGCAAAACTCAAATGCAGAGAATGAATAGAGCCAGTTTGGGGGATTAACTTAGAGAGACCATGTACCATGAGGCTGTGTGCTTTATTAGCTCAGATTTTGTCTGACATGTCCAGCTAATGGAAAGATAACTCATACAGAAATTTTATTAATTATTTGGAATGAAACTATGCAGTAGGAGGTTGTAAACATTGGTTAAAAGTCATGGTCTTTGGGTTCATGAAGACCTTGTTTAAAATTTTATCTCTACCATTTCCTTTTCTCAGGTTGTCTTCTCCCTTGTAAAAATGAGATGACTGTATCTACTGTCCAGTGTTATTTCAAGAATTAAATAAACTAGTGTGTGCCTAGTATACTACCTGGTGTGTTCTTAATATTCAGTAAATAGAAACCATGTGGCACTATCATGTGGTAATATCATGTAGTATGATTTCCATAGTGACACCAAATATATATTTTTCCAATGTTGTTTTGAATTATTTAAAGGAAATAAGAGAGATCCCTTGAAGGATCTTAACCATGTGTCAAATTAAAAATAGCATATGGCAACTTAGAAAATACAAAATCTCTGCATATGGAGAAGTTTCCAACTGACCTATGTGTACATGTGGCAAAAAGAATATTTTCTAGCAATGGGCTTATTAAGAATTAGGAACCTGTGCTTGGCTAAAACAAAAGGTAACAAAATAGAATAAATTTAGTAAAGTTTGAATTTCAAAACTTTTGATTTGGATTCTGTACTCATTAGTACCAGATTTTTAATGCTGACTTCAAATCTGTTTTTAAAATAATTTTTTTTTCTGAATGTTGGATTTATTTTTCAGAACTAAATTTGAATTTATATTTTTACCACATACTTTGGCGTTTTGGTTTTTATCTCCCAAAATTTTGTTTGGGGCTAGGACTATAATGCGTTTTTTTTTTTTTTTTTTTTTTTTACATTTCCCAGGTATTATTTGACATATACATCTACAAAATGATACCATTATTAACTGTTCTTTAGTGTGTTCCTATTATTTACTGGGCACTGAGATAATAAATTCACATTCATTATTTTATTTAATTTTCTTAGCAATGCTGAGAAGTTAGCATGGCTATTCACACTTTACCAAAGAAAAAGCAACACAGTCTTAAAGCGGTTACCTGAAGGTATATTCAAAAACTATATCACTAGTAAGTAGAGACCAACCATATTAAGTCTGTTCCTAAAGTCTCTAATTTTAGCAAATGTATTGCATTGATTGAAGGAGGTGTGATATGTCCAGAGCTTTTAGATGATTTAAGTCTGAAGATATAATTTTGAAAACAAAACCAAAAACAACTTATATCTTGAAATGAAACTTTTATCATATATCTTAGAATGAATGTTTGTTTGATTGGCGATTAATTCTATTAGTTCAAAGGCATTCAACTGGCTTCCCACTCCTTCCATAACAGTTCTTATCTCTACCTACTAGGAAGGAATTATCTGCTTTTTTTTTCTTTCTTAAATTAAGCATTGCTGGGGAAAAACAAAACAAAACAAAACAACCAAATCAACAACTTTACGAGGGCTTTTGCAGTTCAAAAAAGAAATTGTACATAAATTTAGTAGTAAAAAAATGAACTCGGGCCTGATAATGCATTTTAATAACACTGTAAGAAGAAAATCAATTAGAAAAATTATTTTTTTTAATTTTTTATTTCTTTTCAGCATAATAGAATTCATTGTTTTTGCATCATACCCAGTGCTCCATGCAATCCATGCCCTCCCTAATACCCACCACCTGGTTCCCCCAAACCTCCCATCCCCCGCCCCTCAAAACCCTCAGATTGTTTTTCAGAGTCCATAGTCTCTCATGGTTCACCTCCCCTTCCAATTTCCCTCAACTCCCTTCTCCTCTCCATCTCCCCTTGTAGAAAAATTATTTCTAGTATTTGCTTAGACTTCATCTGTAACCATGAAGCTGATTTCTTTGGCCCTAGGATATTAGGAACTTCCACAGTTACCAAAATATTACATTTTAGTAACGTTCTCAAATCACTTGGATTCCCCTAAGGGTTAGATCAAAATATCCCAAACATTTTATATATTTTGATTATCAAATTATTTGCAGCACTCACAGTATGTGCAGTATAGGCACAGACTGACACAGGTCAAGCATGAAGTAGGAACTCCATGCATTGCAGGTAAATTAAGTCTACCTATTTATTACATATTGTGTTTGCTTGGTTTTCTACACATTATTTTTATTTCAGTAAAGTTGAATATAAAACACAGGAACATATGTAGGTAAAGTGAGGGAATCTGAGTCAATGGTAGAAAAAAATTAATAAGGTAAAAATAGTCGTATTGATGGGGACAGAATTGAAGCCAGCTCTGAGCTCCTTATATACCCTAGCATCCAAATTTTTAACAATCAAGGGAAAGACAGAGATGTAATCTGGTACTTAAATCATTGTGGGAAAAACAAAAAACAAAAAGCATACCAGTTCTGGAGGAGCACAAGCAGATCTAGTCCCACGTCTTTTTGAATGAGTCCTCACTGAGTAGAAAATTATATTATAATGAGCAATAGGTTTAGAGCAAATAAGACCCTGCATTTTCAAAGGGTGTTTTTTCTACCAGCCTTCACTATGGGTTGAAAGCACTGTGGGCTAAATGCCAAATAATAATAATAAAAGAACCATCATGGGAATTGATGGAATATGGAAAATGCTAGCTCCAGAAAATACACATATTGTTGTTAATTATGTAGCTTTTTTTTTCTTCCTAAGATATATTACTGTAGAATTTAGTTCCTTGGCACTGTGAACCATGGCATGACTCTTTTTGATTGCCAGAGAATGCAGAGAATGTAATCATATGAAGCATTAAAGGAACTGCAAGCAAAGGTTTAGAGGAGAATGTTTTAATAAATCCCTTTAAAGAGCATTTCTTTCTGTATTGTTTATTTCAAACAATAGGTAGAACTTGGAGCCACCTGGCAGCTTGCCTTTGCATTTTCTGGTCTTTGCATTTTTCTGTAAACTGAATCCAAGGTCTGTCCTGTTTGCTTTGATGTCATTTCCATCATTAAATAAATCCTCTTATAAAGAAGCAAAAGGTATATCACCAGTTATGGAAAGAATGCTCTTCTTTATTTTATTTTATTTTATTTTATTTTATTTTATTTTATTTTATTTATTTTAAATAGAGTCCATGCCCATTGTGGAGCCCAACCCAGGGCTTGAACTCAGGACCCTAAGATCAAAACCTGAGCTGAGATCGAGTCTGTCACCTAACCAAATGAGCACCCAACTTCCCCAGAATGCTCTTCTTTAAATTGTCTGCATCAAGAGGTGTAAAACATGGTATTGAGGAAAGAGCTTGACCTTTGGGATTAGACACACTTAACATCATTGCGTAGTAGTTCTGTGAACTTGGATATATTTTTAACCTGAAACTTAGTTTTCTCATCTATAACATGACATATCATGTAATGTTATACACTACATATACATATTGTGACAGTTTGGGTTCATTGGTTGCTAGTGACAGATAGCCATTGGTAAACTTAACAGAAAGAGAATTTGTTGGAAGGATGTTGGGGAAATTCACAGAAAAATAGAAAGGCTATAAAACCAGAATTATGGATGGGCAGGAAGTAAGGATGCCATAGGGAGTTTCAAGAGGCAGAAATACTTCATAATATTTTCGGAGACCATTGCTAAAATACATACCCCCCACTGCTCATCCCTCCACCCTTTAATTACTCTGATCAACTTTCTGGGAAAGTCCAAGTGGCTTAACTTGACAGTTTGAGTAGGTGAGCACAGAACATTTTGATTTACAGACTTGCAAAGATTACACACAATGGATGAGAGGTAATTCCCTCAAAGGGTACTTGCCACAAGAAAGGTAAACAAGTGCCAATTACCTTAAAAAAAAAAAAAAAGAATAAAAGGAAAAATGTCTCCATTACATCTATGGTGGAGTACGGTAAAGATTAAGTGATAAAACATTCATAAAGCCTTTGACACATAATAGATTATCCTGGAATGTAAACTCCATGAGGGAAAGCATCTAGCTTTGTGCAGTGCCTCATCTGAAGGGACTTAGATTACTAATTTGCAAGAGTAGGTGCTCAGTTAATGGTGGTTGAATATAGACTCTTAGGGTATATTCTTTTCCTTCTTTATTTCTGCCATCCTGACTCCTTTACTGGTTAAACATGATAGGAGATGATAGTTTCTAGTAAGATATCTTCTCAATAAATGGCGTTTAACAACATCAGCTCCCTGTACATGATCTTTGGATTTTCAGTCATTAATTGAAGCAGCAAAGAAACCATCTGCTGGCCATTGGAGGGTGGTGGCATTTCCCTCAACACATATATGAGTGAAATCATACCTATTTTTCTATCTGAATGTCTAGTTCTGAGAATAAGAGCTCTTTTGCTTTCCTTTCTCTGTCTTGCTTGCCTTTTTCCCTGATCTTAAATGCCATTTTCCTCTGGATACTGTTTTACATAATGACATAATCATGCGTTATTTATTTTCTTGATCAAAGCTGCTGGAGAAACTGAGGTCACAAAAGGATCTAGAGCTTGCCCACTGCAGCAGCAAGTGAAGCATCCAGAAGTTGTCTCTTAAAGAAGACAGCACCATTTATATTCATATAATTTGGTGCTGCTAAACATTATGACAAGTTGTCTGCTTCTTAATGGTGCTGGGCAGGTAAAAAGCAGGTATCTAAAAAGAAGGAAATGTTATCTTGACATATCCAAATGAGAATTGAAAGAACTTTGAATCATATTTTCCAAACTGCTTGTGATAAATGATGCTAACTTATGCCCTGCCAAAAACAAACATACAGTCTTGGTTGACCCTTGGTGTGTTGAATAGTGGTAGGACAAAATGAAATAAGTGTAAAGAATCTAGGGTTTTGAATATTGTTCCTGCCATTACAAGTTGTGCGATTCTTCTCTGAATCTGAATTTCCTTTCCAGAAAAATGGGCATGCTCTGCCTGAATGGTTTTATAGAGATCGATGTATTAATGATTATAATTCACCTAGGAAAGTTGACACACACAGATATTCAGTCATAGTAGACCCTCAACTCTGCAGGATAAAGAGACCCATGCTAGTCAGAGATACTTTCGTATAGGTGAAGAAATTCCCACTAATATTCAGAATGCCTAAGATCAAACCATAGATCTATCATGAGGTAGATCTAGATCTATCTAGATCAAAGATCTATCATGAGGTAACTGTGTGAACTTGGATAAATTGTTTGAACTGCTTTTAGTTTCTGAACCTCATATATAAAATAAGGAAAAGAATCCTTATTCTTATTAGCTCACAGGGTTTTTATGAGAGCTCCCCAAAACATGTGAAGCCCAACCCAGGGCTTGAACTCAGGACCCTAGGTGAGTACCTATTAACTGTATCAACATTCAGTGAGAGTAAATAACCTCTTCCATTTATTTTGCACTTCTTCTGTGCTAGCCCCAGTACTAATCCAGTAGTGTACATTGTCATAACAATCAAATAAAGTTGATAATCATATTCTTCCATTTCATATTTGAGGAAACTGGGGCTTAAACCACTTGGGAATATTTCTTGTATTAGTTTCCTAAGGCTGTTGTAACAACATACCCCCATACTGGGTGGTTTAAAACAGAAAATTAGTCTCTCACAGTTATTTAAGCTAGTAGTCCAGTTGACATGGTCATGCTGCCTCTGAAACCAGTAGGAATATTATTCCTTGTCTCTTCCTAGTTTCTGTTGGTAGCACTCAGTCTTTGGTATTCCTTGGCTTTTATTTTTTTTTTAATTTTTTTATTTTTTATAATCATATATTTTTATCCCCAGGGGTACAGGTCTGTGAATCACCAGGTTTACACACTTCACAGCACTCACCAAAGCACATACCCTCCCCAATGTCCATAATCCCACCCTCTTCTCCCAAACCCCCTCCCCCCAGCAACCCTCAGTTTGTTTTGTGAGATTAAGAGTCACTTATGGTTTGTCTCCCTCCCAATCCCATCTTGTTTCATTTATTCTCCTACAGCAAAGGAAACAGTTAACAAAATCAAAAGACAACTGACAGAATTCCTTGGCTTTTAGATGAATCACTATAATTTCTATCTCTGTCATCACATGGAATTCTCTCTCTGTATTTCTGTGTCTCTGTTTTCCCTTTTTATAAGGACACCACTCATATTAGACTAACACCCACCCCAATGAGCTCATCTTAACTTGATTACATCTGCAAAGACCCTATTTCAAAATAGGGTCATATTCATTCACAGGTACCAGAGGTTAAGACTTCAATATGCTTTTTTGGGGAACACAATTCAACTTCTAACATTTCAAAAGGCCACCTATCTAGAAAGTGTTACAGATTTGATCCTAGGCATGCTGTTTCTTAAACTTGAATTCTTAAGTCATTAAGATTTAAAGAAATTCATTTATTTAGAAGGTTGACGAGCCACAACTGGTACCAGAACTGCAGGATTCCCAGGTGACTGGCTTTCATTCCCTGCCAGGCTGCTACTCAGGAATAACATTACAAGTTAAAAGCAGCAACAGTTTTGGGGTGTTTGGGTGGCTTGGTCAGTTGAACATCCAACTGTTGGATTCATCTCAGGTAGTGATCTCATGGGCTGTGAGATCAAGCCCTGTGTCTGGCTCTGTGCTTAGCAGGGAGTCTGCTTGAGATTCTCTCCCTCTCCCCCTCACTCTTCTTGGCTTCTCTCTTTCAAATAAAATCTTTAAAAAAGTAAAAATAAAAGAAGCAGCAGTTTCTATCCATTTTAAGAAGTAATGGTTTGCTATTGTGTTTAAGGTCCTTTTTCAAAAAAAGGTGGAGTGAAGAATGGGCTCTTTTAGTGAATAGTGAGGAAGTGATATGCTTTTTATCCCCCCTGACTCAGCCTATGTTCTTGAGTGTTCTGACCTATCCCCAAACCTGTTTTGAAAGTGGATATATAATAGCCTTGGTCAATAAGAATATTCTATTTCCGTGATTTCACCAATAGGTTGTAGAATGGGCAAGCAAAATCACCCATGTCAATGGGACTCAAATCCAAAACTCATATCCAAAAAACCCGTGTTCAGAAGAAAATATTAAAACACTTTATGTTCCCAACCCATGTAGAGTCATCAACTGTGAATAGGCAGATCTGGCGCTAGGGGTGACCAGCTTCCTAGCACAGTGTCAGAAATCTGCGTGTTAAGGTTGACAGAGAAGAAGGTGATATAGAGAAATGGAGAGTACCTGGATTCAGATGCTGCTGATGTTAAATTATTTCTGAATTTTAAGTCATGTGAGATAATTTTTATTTATTAATTTATTGATTTTTGCCCAGCCTGTTGCCTCTACTATTATTTGCAGTCAAAGTAGTACAGCGGCTTACTGGAATTTGAGGCTTGGATATTTGCAGATTAGGGTGATAATTTATTTAGAGCTTGTGCTGTTGGGGTTAAGGTAGAGCACAGAATCAGCCTTTACTACTGGGCTTGCTAAAATGTAATACAAAGGCTGCTGGGGGCAAAGGAAATTTTCAGAGAAGGGTGTAGGCCTTTGGAATATGGAGATGGGAGGTGTCTTCCAGATCCTTTCTGAGCCCAAACAGCCACCCTGTGATCTAAGGGATGTATGCATTGTCCCTTAGACTATGTTTAGAAGGACATGCCCTTAGCCTAGCATATCTTTCCCATAAAGAGAGTCTTCCAATTTCAGTGAGACCCCTTGTCACACATCACCTGCTTGAGAAACAGTGATAGTTATGAGTATCCTGCAGAAACAATAAAAGCGGAAGCAAAGAAGAGCAAAGGGTCTTGGTCTCTGAAAGTTGACTCCCCCTCGTCTTCTCTCTTTCACAGCAAAGTTTGGAGTAGTCTCATCCATCAATACAGGGATTGCTGGTCATTCCTGGCATTGTGCTTTCCTTACGACTGATTTCTTATATGAGGGAGTGAAAAAGTAGATTCTCCTGAGAAAATCTCTGATCTTGTTGTAATCAAAGCAAAAGAAAATACCATTATCTTGGATGTAACTTAAATACCCTCTCAGTTATACATATCCTAAGGATAAAATTCAATCGTGTTCACAATTTCGAAGTGAGCTCGCACAGAACCCTGCAGCCACCATGAACTCTTCTGTACACACCGATCACTTTTTCTCAGACATACTCTTCTTGGAAGCTCATTCTAATGTGCATATCCTTGAATCGGAACGTTGGAAGATTCTGCTTCTCTTTACATTGATTCTCTGGTTATTTCCTGAGAGTTTGTAAAGCAACTTGATTTCAAAGTCACATGTTCGGCTAAGAAAAGAATTGGGGAAAGATGACTAATGAATATGTGCTTCAATCATTTATTATTTCACTACCTATTATAGCTGATAGAGAAGAACAAGTTTCTCAGTTGTCAACCAATCTGACAAATTGTAATAATAAAACCCAGGCATTATGAAGCAACTTTTCAGGAGATATACATGGTTATCTGGGAGATTTATAGTTCATAGTTTTAAATTACAGATGAACTATTGATAACAGTAGAAGAAAATTAGTGAAAATATAAAAGTCTTGTTAAAATAAAGGCTAGTCTTTCTTTAGATCAGAATGAAAACAAGACAATTGCTAGATGGGTGTACATTTTAGATAGATTTCATTAGGGCAAAAACTTGCTATCTTTGTAAAGTAACTTAGCCAAGTTTAGCTTTGCTAGTATTTCCAATTTTATGGAGTAAATTCAGAGGATTGGCATAAAGATTTAATATCTCAAATTGTTCCCAATATCTCAATCAGTTAGGTAAAAGATCTTCATTTTAGAATAATGGAAGCTGAAAAAAGAGGTGATTGAGATACATGAATTCATAAATGGAATACACGAAGGATGAACATAAATTCATCAAATTCCTACATGTTATAGCTAAAGTCTTCAACTAGTCTGGGATAAGCAAATTGGCTTCAAAAGAAGATTGACATGTGTTTTAGTCTACTTACTAAATCCTGACACTTGTAAGCTATGGGCAAATCATCTAATCTCTCTGTAAATCAGCATCCTCATTAGGAAACCAAGAATAATCATAGAACCTGCCTTATAGGGCTTTTGTGATTTTAAGTGACATAAACACAAAAAGATGAGATTGTGGTATATCTAATATGTAGTAATTTTCTGTAAATTATAGAAATTATTAAGATAATGGTGGCAAAGTTATTTTTAATCATATATATAATTATGTATTTTTCTTATGTCCTATATTTGAAGGTCATATACCACTGATACCCTCAAGAAATACTTACTCAGCATTGGTCATGTGTTTTGGTTTGGTGTTGTACACTGGGACTTATCAGTGAACAAAACTGGCAAAATATCCTTTATGGTATCTCTTCCTGTTGTGGATACTCAATGAATAATAACCTAAAAAATAAACAAGATGGAAAATATGTTTTAATATAAAGAATTTTACGCAGAAAAATGAGTGGAGGAAAATAAGGGGAACTGGAAATTCCAGAAAGTGCAATTTTCAGTAGGGTAATATGTCAGTCAGAGTTGTCTTATTGGTTCTATGGTTCTTCCTGGTTTTATGCACACATTCATTTAAAAATTCCTTAAAATCATATATATACAATATACACACACACATATACGCACATGCACAGACTTCAAGTAATTGGCTCACATATCTGTGGGGGCTGACAAGTAATGAAATCTATGTGGCAGGCCAGAATGCTGGTAACTTAGGTGGGATCTGTGTTACAATCTTGAGGCAGAATTCTCCTAGAAGCCTCAGTTTTTGCTCTTAAGCCTTAAACCCGTTGGGTGAGTCCCATTCATATTGTTAAAAGTAACCTCCTTTACTTAAAGTCAACTGATTTAAATGTTATTCACATTTACAGTAAGCCTTGACAGAAGTACTTAGACTAGTGTTTAACCAAACAACTAGGTACCATAGCCTAGCCAAACTGGCAGATACAAGAACCATCACAGGTAGTCAGGGCAGGTCTTATTAAAAATATGGCACTGAACTAAGATTTGGAATGTAAAGGAGTTATTCATGTAGATCTCTATAAAAAAGTATGTTCCAGGCATTGGGAATATCCATTACAAATCCCCTAAATTTGAGGTGTGCCTAGTAGGTCTGATGACCAGCAAAGAGGCCAGTGTGCCTAGAGTGGGGTGAAGGAGTGGGAAAATAACAAACTGTATGGTCAGAGAGTAGGGCAAAAGAAGCAAATAATGTAAGATATAGTCTATTTAATATAGTCTCTAATTACAGAATAAAAGAAGAATAACTATAGAGTGGATGAATGTAACACTAAATTGGTGCTCTAAAGTAATATATATCTGTAAAAATATTTGAAGTCAAGATAGCTCTTAGAATGGTCTTAGGATGGTACAGGTCTGAATACAGTCAAGGAATGGGTGGATATTGTGATAGAAATAAAAATTATGCTTCCTTAGGAAGCAAAATGAGAAAAGAGTCATCCCTCCCAACCTTGGGATATAGGCTTCCTGAAGGTAGGCACTAAATATGTCTTGCTTACTGTTGTATCCTCAGGACCTAGTGTAGCTCATTTTATGTTATAGGTGTTATTAATACTAAAAAAAAAAAAACCCTCCACTTATAGCCAGTTACTTATAGATGCATCTCAATTTTGGAAAACCATTAATGGTAATACATAGGCACTAGAATGTTTTCTTGATTATATTCCAGTACTTTCATTATTTTCTTTTCCCATTCCCAATGTGGTCTCATTTCTGCCTGGATCTTGAACCTTTTGTTCATCTGCCATTTGTGGTCTCCAGTGGAGGATGGAGAGTGGAACCCACCTCCTGTTACTGATGCCTCTGATGTTGGTGTGAGTTTTCCTAGGCTTTTTAGTCTTGGAAATATCAGTGGATAATATGGAAAAAAAAATTTTGATCAAGTGAATGTATATCATGGTCTTTGATTTATAGGGGATTTCTGAACCACAGAGATGAGCAAAGATAGGGGCCCAATCAGTTAGGTAAAAGATCTTCATTTTAGAATAATGGAAGCTGAAAAAAGAGGTGATTGAGATACATGAATTCATAAATGGAATACACGAAGGATGAACATAAATTCATCAAATTCCTACATGTTATAGCTAAAGTCTTCAACTAGTCTGGGATAAGCAATAATTTACATCATAACTGATATAGTTCATGGTAAAAGGAAATACAGGTTAAAATATAAATAGATTCAAGAATGGATTGGTTAATTTTTAGAGCACAGGGCCATAGTGTTGTTGGGGTGGCATATTTTTTTAGAATAATACTCTAACTTAGATTTTGATGTACACCACTTGATGGTGGTGTACTGGAGATGTTTAACAATAGACTCTCTGATAAAAGAACATGCATGTATATGTACTTAAGTTTATAATAAACTTTAATGATATAAAGACTGTATAGCACATTTATAAATAATTATGAAATTAAATAATATTCTTTATTACAAATTCCACACAGTCAAATGATACTCAACAAATGATTTCGTCAAACTCTTCTATTTGCATTTTACTTATAGTTGAAATTCAGCAATGAACTAACAAAATAAATGCTTGATTACTATCATATTTGACAAAGGTGTCACTCATGACATTGATACATGAGTGTGGAAACATGAACATTTGACTGAAATTTTAATTTACTTTAATGAGTAAGATTGCAACTTTATTCATTCTTTAATCATGCAAGGAATTTCTTTGCTGGTTTGGATAATAGGTTTTGAATGCCGGAAGCTTATTTTCTCATTTTTGGGGGAAATTCATAACATAACACCTGGAGACATGATCCACTTTAAATTTAATCTTCATTATTAACATTTTCCCATCACTTTAAATCTAGACAATCAACAAAATAATAAATCAACCCTAGATTTCTAGCATTTAATGGTTTTCATGATGTAAATACTCCAAGCATGGCCAAGTTCAAACTACTGATATGATGTCCCTGAACTTGGAATTGAGAAGAGATGCAATTATGTAATAATTATATACATATATTACATATATGATATATAATATAGTATTTCCATTATACAGATAAAATACATACCAGTAAACTAAAGACCATAGTTAATAGTGAAATATGATAAAAAAATTAGAAAGTGATCAGTTTTTAGTATTTATTACCTTTGGCTTTAAAATAATTTTTATATTTTAAGTTTATATAATGTAATTTTTTAACGGTAGCTGCATTTAAAAACCAGTTGTCAGGATTCCTGAAAATATAACACTGGGCTCTTGCTTCCTAGTACTAGCGGCTTCAGTATACCACTAGATAGGACCACAGACAAGAGTTCTTCCCACACACTGTCTTTTGATAGATATCTTAAACATAGAACCTATATTCAGTAGAAGAAATATTTCACCCTGCATGCCATTACTTATAGTATTCTTCTTTAAAGTAATTAGTTGACTTCTGTCTTCTAGATATCACTATACTTTCAGATTATTTTCTTTAAATGGGAAAAAAAAGGCAATTCCTCCCCCTCTCCCATATTTTCAGCCATAATAGCTAGAGAGAAGTAGCCACATGGACTGAAATATGTTTTTTCAAAATCCTTTTCCAATTTGTAGGATTAGGTGCTCCAAGACAGAGTACATAAGAACACAACAGGAACATCGTAAAAGCTGGTTTTATTAGTCTTCTTTGTTCCCCTCTTATATGGATACCTTTTTTTTCCACAGTAACCAACTCAGGATTATAAATTCTAGCTTGAGTATAGTTTACTTTCCTTCCTTTAGCTTTCCTAAAGCTGCTTTGCAAAAATATCCCTAGTCTATCACTCATTTTAGTTCTATTTATAGTTCTTAACACCTTACCCCCCCCCATTTTAAAAGGTTATTTCCATCAGACACTAATATATCTGTAGTAAGTCCTTAAAACATTAGCAATCTTCATTGTAGTTTTCCGATGAGATAACTATTTTTTTGAACATATGGTCATAAAAGTATTTTTAGACTTCCAGCCATTTTGAACATGAACCCAAATTCTTACCCAATATAGTGCTGCAAAATAATATTATTCCAAAAAAAAAAAAAACAAACAAAACAAAACAAAACAAAAAAACCAGCAAATTTACCCATGTAATTTTCAGAGCAGCTCTATTCCCAATTGGATCAGGTGCCTTAATTCCTTTGAAGGTATTATTGATTGATTCACAAGTGATCTCACTGCATTGAGACCTAAACTTTCCCAATTATTCACTTCTGGCAAGTTTTTATTCTAAGTATGTGATCCATGTGACTAAATACATGCATTAGTGATATTAAGTAATGGTACATTAATCACATCCTAAGTAATGAGTTGATTGGGTAGAAAAGTAAATTGGAAGCATGGGCTTTTATGTTTGTTCAGAAAAGATGTTAACAGATGACATTTTGTAGACTAATCATTTATAAGCATGCCTATTTTCTTTTGACTATTTATCACACTAAGAACTTACGATATTTTAGTTTAAACTTATGAATAAATGTCATATATGGAAGCCATATAAACTGGGAAGTTCTTATTACAACAAAAAATCTAGTTTTCCCAAATTGCTATTTTTCATATTTTTCCAAAATAATGCTTCTTTGCCTCATTCTAAGGCAATATATATATTTTAGGCTTGTATGAATGCTAAATCGTATTGACATTCTTTGTAACACAAATGAGACAAGCATTAGTTGGTCCATGAAATAGATTTATGATTTCAATGGCATAAGAAATCTTCATGTAATTATTATGGAACTAACTGGGATTCTAAGTAGAATTTGTATTTTATAACAATGAGGTTGCAGATAAGAAAATCTGTTGATTATAGCTTTAAAAAAAAAACGACTAACTAAAAACTAAAAAGCATTATGTCAAGGTGGGAGAATTTTCTCTGCTCTTCAGGGTCCTTCTAGCAAGACTAAGGATCAAACTGATGGATTAACAGATTTGTTCCTGACAGATGAATAGAGAAAATCAAATTTAATTTCCTATGTACAGAAAATCCACACGAACATGAGATTCCAAAGACAGGCAAAAATGAAGTATATATTTCATTTTGAACTTAAGAGAAGAGGGTAGGGTTCTGGGACTTCAAATAAAAGAAATGCAATTCAAAGGAAGATTGTAAACAAATGTTTGTTGTGCCGTTCATAAACAATAGGACATAGAGGACTGTGACCAAACAGACCTTGCTAGGGTCTTCCTTGTCTCCCATGCCTAGTTCATGTTAGAACTTTATCTATAGTGATAACTCTGTTACTAGAGCAGGTTCTTTATCTAAATTCTTAGGTTGAATCTAAATTCTAAAAACTAAGAATCTAAATTCTTAGTTGAAAGGGAGGCAAAGAGTTTTTCCTGAATCTGCTGGGTTTTGATTTTTTTTTAAAGATTTTATTTATTTATTTGATAGACAGAGATCACAAGTAGGCAGAGAGGCAGGCAGAGAGAGGATGGGGGAAGCAGGCTCCCCGTTGAGCAGAGAGCCTGATGCGGGGCTCGATCCCAGGATCCTGAGATCATGACCTGAGCCGAAGGCAGAGGCTTAAACCACTGAACCACCCAGGCGCCCCTTGATTGCTTTTTAACTCAAAATAATCTTCATCCCAATGTGACCTATCTTGGGGAAGCCTGCCCTTAGCCCCTACAGTTACAATAAATATTCTCTGCTCCTTCCCTAATCTCCTTCACATGTAGATCATAAGTGATGGGTTTTGTCTGGTGAGTTAATAGTGAGGCCATCAGATAAGGTGTCCCCAAATTGTCCTTTACTAGTAAACAATACTCTTTCCTTTGTGCCTTTCTCCTGCTGCTTAAAATGTATTGAGTCCAGGTTAACAGTTCCCTCTCCAAGATAATGAAATGACCATGAGAATTGAAGCTAAGTATTGTCTAGTAACAATAGGGAAAGGTCCTTGATCCCTGGTGCAATGAAGCCACCATACAGATTGGTCATCTATGGACTTCTTTCTCTGGGTCTTTGCTTCTCATAACTGTGTCTAATTGTAATGAATAGACATGTTAACATTATCTCATTTAATAGATACAAATAAGACAGGTTTTATTATTAACATCAACATTCTACAGATGAAAGAATTGCAGAGACTAGCAAAGTAACTTGCCTAAGGTCAAAAATCTCAGTGGGGAGTTAAGGATTTGAACTGAGGCAAGGCTTTTCTAGGGTTTTCCAACTGTTACATGAGAAACAAGAAAATTCAACTCAGTCTTTCCGGTAAAAGCAGTGAGCACCCATAGCACTAATAAATATAAAATAGCAGGTACAATTCCTCATAATTTGAATGGAACTTTACAAAGTATCATTGAGTTACCTTATGTTCTGGATATCATCAGTGTGAGATATTGAGACTCAGTGATACTGATTTAGAAAGATTTTAGTGGGGGCGCCTGGGTGGCTCAGTGGGTTAAAGCCTCTGCCTTTGGCTCAGGTCATGATCTCAGGGTCCTGGGATCGAGCCCCGCATTGGGCTCTCTGTGAAGCAGCGAGTCTGCTTCCCTTCCTCTTTCTCTGCCTGCCTCTCTGCCTACTTGTGATCTCTGTCTGTCAAATAAATAAATAAAATCTAAAAAAAAAAAAAAAAAAAAGAAAGAAAGACTTTAGTATTATATAAAGTGCTAAGGTCAGTCTTCAAAGTGTGGTAAGAGAAAAAATTGTTTTTGTCAATTTAATTCAAGTATTATGGGTAGGAAAGGGCCATGGGGGGAAATTCGAAATTATTAGACAAAGATGCTCAGGATGCTCTTATTCCTGAAAGTTCTTGATAGGATGGTCTGGTTTTTAGAGCATAAAAATTGGTAATGAGATGACTGATAGATGAATGAATGCACCTGGTCAGAAAGCTAAGCTTTTTGATACAGTTCAAAGAGGTGAGATGCTGAATTTCTGTATGAAAAATATATTATTTGTCTCAAATACACCTGCCCTAGACAGATTGATTCTTTTTTGTTTTTCAACTTCTACTTCTGCATCTATCACTATTCCTTTACTAAATTATGTCCTGTTAACTCATTTCTCTGGATCACTTAGAGCCCAATTTCAATCTAGCTTTTTCAAAAAAGGTTTTTGCTGACTAATCTAACTTAACGGTCTTCTTTTGAATCTGATAATGTCTATTAATTTTACTTCTTTACACTGTTTTTCTTAAAGACCTTGCCAATGGATTCCTGATGTGTCTTTTCAAATGCAGTGCTAGTACTGTGTGTGTGTGTGTGTGTGTAAAAATATTTATAATTATATACTATATAGAATATATATGGATATATACTATATGTAATATTTATAATTGTATACCATATATAATATATAGTTATACCTATTTTGTAAAACTATATAATCATATATGGATATATAACATTTATATCTTATATAAGCATATACTTATATACCTATACATTACATATATATTACATATATAACATATGTATATTATATATATGTATATATAACTTACCCAAGTTATCCCTAACCATGCTCAGACAATATATTCCAGATACATATATTTTATATTTCTAGTTTGTTTTTGTTTTCTCTCCAGATGTTAACGAGGGCTTCTTGGCGTCTCAGAAATCTAGATAATGATCCATTTTAATCCCTGCTAATTCCATGCTTGTAAAATCCAAATTCCTCAGGATTACGACTCATTTCTCAGGATTCCTGTTCTCATGCTCTTTTCATCTTTCACCTTTACATAAACATACACTTAACCTTTATCTGTTACTCCAAGTTACTAAAAAAATATACAAATTTTACAAATTAGTAATATTAACTGAAGGGGTAGGGGTGGGCAATGGGGACCTTCTTATGAAGCACCCAATTTTCTCCCATCTTGCTAGTTTTCTTACATCTCTCACTCTTCTTCCTCCCCACCACATCCTCCTCAGCATATCCTCTTTAGCTTTAAGTTTTTCCACTCTCTTGCCCATAGAATTTTAGTTCTTCTGAATTCCTGAGCAAAGCTTGCAAGTCCAAATCCAACCAAGTGTGGCAGAACAAGGGAACTTTGAATGACCAGACTCCATGTTCTTTAGGAAATACTTGATTTGATAACAGGGTTGTTGTGGTTGCTTTTTGTTTTTGTTTTTTTTCCTATTTACTTACAGGCTTACCCACATGTATAAACTGTGGACTAGCTCAGTGCCAAGGGATACATTGTCTGAGCACTGGATTAGGGATGCCCTAGGTAAATACCTAAATTTTCTATTACATATGACATTCTGGAGAATTAAAAGTACACATTCAGTTTAATAAATCTTTTTGAGCCTCTATAGTGCGTTAAGCACTGGGAATATAAAAATAATAAGAGAAAATCTTTGACTTCAAAGAACTTCCAATCTAGGGGAAAAGGCTGACACATAAATGGATCATTTGAATATAATTTGGTAAGAATAAATTTAATAAACAAAGTGATAGATATCTAACAGGGGGCAGTAACATGTCTTTTGTGAGAACAGAACAGAGCCGAATTTTGAAGAAAGAGCAGGAATTATGTAGGTGAATAAAGGTTTAGAGTAGGGGAATGAAGGGAATTTTAGGTCCTTGAAACTATCCAAAAATATGGAGATCTAAAGAAACGTTAGGTATGCGTGGGGAACTGCAGTGGATTCAGTGTTTCAGAAGTGTGAGTGTAAGGGGAATGTTGGGAAATGAACCTGGATTTAGAGGATAGAATACATATGCTATCCATGTGATAGAGTTTGTATTGACCTCCAGACCTGGCGCTACATGATCCCAGGAGAACCACCATCACAGTGTGCATTGTGACATCGCTGTAGGGCAAATGGAGCAGAGGGACAGACTGAGGCAGTATTCAGGGAAAAAAGTCAGCAGTCCTTGGTGAGCCATTAGTATTTGTAGAAAGGGAGATTTTAGGGAGACTGTGAGATTTCTTGTTTAGAGGAATTTAAAGATCTGAAGATTATGTTCCAAGAGTATTCTTATGGGCAGAAATGCCAACCACCCTGCCCTTTATTCTTGTAAACCGGACTATATATAAAAGCAGAAAATTGGCTTTAGCTCTGAGTCCCTAGGATAAGGGGGAATAGCTCAACAAAAGTGAATAGCTAAGAGGTCACAGTACCTCTAAGCATATTTCTGTTATTTAGGTAATGTGATAATCCAGTAGTTTCCAAATATTTTTGATAATACACCAATACAGGTAAAATATTTTTGAATTTCCATCAATATTTGCACATTGATTTTTTTAAAACAAATTAAACAAGTGTATTACTTTATCAATATTCTGTGAATGAAAGTTTTGAAACTTCAAGATTAAAAAGTAGGAAAAGAAATTCTATTTCTTCCATACCTTAATGGATGATTTGACCTTCAGTTTGGACAGTGCTGTCTTAATCTGAAAGGGCTATTCCAGAGACATCTGAGTGGCTCAATTAATTAAGCATCTGACTATCAGGTCACGATCCCGGCTTCGGCTTCATGGGATGGAGTCCTTCATCCGGCCCCTTGCTCAGTGGCAAGTCTGCTACTCCCTCTGCTCTTCCTATCACTCATTCTATCTCTCTCTCTGTGTCAAATAAATAAACTCTTAAAAAATAAAATAAAAGGCCTGTTTCAGTTGATATGACATCATGTAGTCATTCTAGAATTTCTCTGCTACCTGAAGTCCAACCTAAAGTTAGGTTTACATCTCATTTTCTCTCTCTCTTTTTCTATTATGAATACTTGTATGGAGCAGTTGAATGAACCACCAAAAGTGGCCCCTAGAACAGCATTGTTCTAGTACTTGGGAAACTATAAAACTGACCCAAATAATAAAAATAGTGCCAGTTTTGTTTCTTGTTTGTTTGTTTGTTTAAGATTCTATTTATTTGATAGAGAACAACAGCAAGAGAGGGAACACAAGCAGGGGGAGTGGGAGAGGGAGAATCAGGCTTCCCTCTGAACAGGGAGCCCAATGTGGGGCCCTAACCCAGGACCCTGGGATTATGACCCCCAGCCGAAGGCAGACGCTTAATGACTGAGCCACCCAGTTGCCTCAGTTGGTTTTGATGTGGACAATGAAACTGTATGATATGGTGCTATCAAAACTCTAGTTCTGAGTTCCCTTTCTCAGTTTTACTTGAGAGACAGGAAAGATACTGGTCAGAAATGAAGACTTAGGGTACTCTGGTGGCTCAGTTGGTTAAGCCACTACCTTTGGCTCAGGTCATGATCCTGGAGTCCCAGGATCGGGTCCTGGTTGGGCTCCCTGCTCGGCAGGGAGTCTGTGACTCCCTCTGACTCTCCCCCTTCTCGTGTTCTCTCTCTCTCTCTCTCTCTCTCAAATAAGTAAATAAAATAAAATACAATAAAAAAAAAAGAAATGAAGGTTTAGTAATCTCAAAAGAGGGGGAATGCTAATTGAGGTCTGGCAGTTTGCCAAGCACTTTACAAGCTAAGACTATCTTGTTGCTAATGAATATGATATTCCTGTTGCAACATGTTCCCTTTTCGTTTAAAGGTATAGGATCTCTCTGGTCTGACACAATGGCTGGGTTTGCTACTTTTTGCTTTAGACAAAACATTAAAGAGCCAACGTGAACTCACAAAATCTGGAGAGGCAAGTCGTAGAACCGATAGCATAAAAGGGACCTAATTCTTCAGCATCAGGGCAGGCATTAGAAGAGGGCAAGCACAGTTGAATAAAGATCTTTGTAGGGATCGTGAAAGGGACACAGTGACTGAGTAGATAATGTGTCATTATCATAGGTGGGGTATTTTGGAAGAGGATCATATTCGGGTAGGTGAAGAAAGGGGGGGCTGAGGTGGGGAGAGGACAGCTGTTGAGTTCAAATCAAGTCTAATTTGTCATCTGTTTGGAGTCACGGTGAAAGTCAGAGATGGAATGGAATATGAACCACTTGGGTCATTGCTTCTAGCTTAAGTGCTCACATTTCCCTATCCTTGCAATAAATCTCTATTTACTTTGAAGGCAATCTGCTTGTTTGCGGACTGAACTTGAAGAAAGCTGGCAGAGGGAAGGCTACTAACAATTAACTTCTTATTATGGTTAAGATAATTGGAGTTGTCTCTAGAGAAAGACATGTCTGTTGCAGAAAGCTGTTAAATTTAATTTTTCCCCTTCTGTCCATATAGCGTATGCAACAGTTTTTATTCTTCAGAAAGGATGATAGATCATAACTAGGGAATGACTTAGCAGTATGTATCTTTTGAAGTTGGAATACCAGCAATTGTTATTAGGCTGGCTTTATCTTTCCAGCCAGAATGAATCAAAGATGTTATCTTTAAGCATTTTAGAATTTGCCATGAAATGATAAAAACCCGGGACTTCAAAACAAAAGTTGGTTATTTTCCCTAAACTTGTAATTCTGAGGTAGAAGAAAATGCTATTTAAAAATTGAAGCTGCATAACATCTTGAATTCTTTGGTGTTAAGCACATAAATCGTTTTCAATTTTTTTCCCCATTACAACTTCTGTTTTCAATAAATGAATAAAGATGATTATAGAAATTGAATTTCTGAATGCTACTAAATATGTCACAGACCAGTAATGAATGGATTTCATTTCTACTCTTTCTTAAAGAAGCAGATGTGATTCTTGAGATTAGGTGATAGCTGTGAGGTCTATGGGGTTGAGCCAAAGGCTGGAAATGAAAAGCCACAGGTTTAAGTTCTGGCTTTGAAACCTACTAAACAATAGTCTTTACCATATTGTTCAACCAGTTGACCACTCATTATTCTCTGATATACAGTGGGAGTAAGAAACATTTCTTCCTAACTCACTGTGGTAACAAGAACAAAAATAACAGCAAGAAACCCACACACACCCCAATAACTACCATTAACATCTATTGGACAATTATTAAGTGGGGCCATCATGTTACATACTTCATTTAGCTTAATAAATATTAAAAAAAAAAAAACTTAAGATCACAGCTGATGACTCCACTGAAAAGAAATAAAATATTTTTTAAAAGGAGAGACTGGCTTTTCTAACTTTCATTTTGTCTCAAACTCTGTGATTCATAGGTAAATCTCTAAATTTTCGGTAAATCTCGATTTACCCAAGTCTTTATTGAGCACAGATTATACCCAAGACATCGTGTTGGACATTTTGTAAGCTGTTAAACTGTACCAAATCAAGAAATGTTTCAGAAGGCAGAATAGTAGAGCATGGCCACGGGTGAGCTTTAGGGTCAGACTGCCAGGGTTTGAAGGTAAGTGCTTCCATCCTTTGGTAAGATTGTTTAATTATTAGTATCTCAGTTTCTTCACCTATAAAATAGCATAGTAATAGGTTCTAATTGACATTGTGAATGTTAAATATAGTTCTAAGAAAACGTTCAGTAGTACCGGGCATAAATGCTCAATTGTTATTACTACTATTACTATTACTATTGTGGGAAAATGTTATATATTAAATAATTGTATAATTAGAGTAGGGAAAATGGCCAGTGAAAAGTATAGGTAAATGATACACAGAACTCAAAGAATAGATTTTTTTTTCTCCTGAGAAGAATCAGAAATTAGGACTGGATGAGTTTGGTTGTGTTTGTGCTGGACCTGGACAAGTAAGTATGATTTAGATTTGTGAGGATTACAGAGGTATCCCAGCTACAAGGAGGAGGTTAATTAAAAGCATGGAGGAAGGAAAATAAGGGGCTACAAACAAGAAGAGTAATTGATTCATTTTGGCTGTAATACAGGATGATGGAAAGGAAGAATTTGAAGACTTAAGTTGGAAAGCCAATATGGGTCCATTACATAAAAGTTCTTGAATGTCAATCCATTGAAAGAGTCTGCAGTTTGGTTTGTAGACAATAAGGAGTCATGGAATTTTGGGGGGAGTAATGTGATGTCAACGTAGTCATTGTTTAGAAAAATTGCCCTGAGTGTGCTGCTTAATGATAAGCAGGATGGACTTGGAAAGAAATACAAAGTGCCAAGATAACTGCTTAGAAGGATTTTAAAATAAGCCTGGGAGGTGGAATCATAAAGCCATAGAGGTGATTAAATCTTACTAATTTATTTTTATTTGTGGATGTATTTATTTAGCTTTATTTTCTTTTAACACATATAGGCTCCTTTGGCCATGATGGAGGGAAACAGCCACAAAAGACTCTATAGCCTAACAACTTTAAAATTCTGTCCAAAGAGAGAAGCTGACTCAATCCTTAATTCCAGGTTAAAAAAAAAAAAATCATTCTGAAATATTCTGATGGGCTCAGATTGGGCCAGAAAATGCTCCTTGTCCAATAGACTACATGAAAAATTTTGGATGCCATATAAAAGGGTTTGGATTATATCATATGGGGCAGGGTTTCCTAAATTTTTGTGTGCCATGAACTTCTTTGGCAGTCTAGTAAAGCCTATGGACCCCTTCTCAGAATGGGATTTTTAGATGATATAAAACAATGCTATTAGAATTTCAAAGGAAGGCATTCGGATTGAACCAATTTTTTAAAATTGTGATATATATTGCTTAGTACATTAAAGATTGGTAAAAATAAAGATGTAAGGTTTTTTTTTCCCTCATCCATGTTCATAGACACCTAGAATTCTATCTACAACCAACTTAAAGCAGAATGAGGAACCTTGATACAGATGATGGGAGCTGTTAAAAGATTATAATCTCAGGGGAGTAATGTGATTATAGAAACACTATGTCAGAATAGTTAAGAGCATGAAATCTGGCTTCAGAAAAATGTGTGATTGGGTTCCAGGCCTATAATTTTGCTATCTTTGTGGATTGACTGAACCAGTAAATTTTAGCTTCAAAGATGTTTTTCTTTTTCCATCTACAAAATGATTATAGCTATAACTAAACCTAGAATCATTGTAAGGATTAGATTTAAATGAGATAATGCATGTAGAATGATTAGTGAATGTCTGGCAAAGAAGTTCTAGGGTAAAAATAATCATTGTGTATATTGCTACCCTTTTTTAACTTTTATACTTTTTGGATATTGACATACTTTGATATATATATATATATATGTATATATATATTTGTAAAAATATATATATATGTAGAAAAAAAGATCTTTGGTTATCTTCTTGGAAAGAGTGCTAGACTATTGCACATTAAACCTTTCTTGGAAGGAGATGAGGGAGAATGATATTTCCTTTTCCTGTTAGTTTGGGGTTACAGGCATAAATTCAGTGACATCTTGGAAAGAGTGACTTCTCATATGGATGGCAGATGGGGCTGTCATGTTTCTTAAAATACCAACAGCATAACCAGGAAAGGCTCTATTCTAAGTTTGGGACTTAAGCTCAATCTCTTGGGCATGGCAAGCTGTGCCTCCCAGCCTTCTGAAATGATTCCTGCTAGCTAAAATAACACTGAAGTCGCTAAAATTTTAGTTGATTTTGTATCCAACACCTGGCTCTTGGTTGAATTGTTTATACTCATGGATTTAATTTTAGATTTAAGCTTCATATTTTTCCTACTACTCTAGATATTCTTGATTTCCTAACTGAATTGAAAATGTTTATGATTTACCAGCAGATTCTGTAGTTTTAGACCTTATTGTAAATATACAAAAATGCTATAGCAGCCCACTAGGGTGAACTTTCTGATTTGCTCTCTTTTGTCAGGACACAAATTTTTAGGTGCTTTACCAGTGCCTTTTATATATAACCCCATTTTTTTTTTTTTAACAAAGCTGATTGAAACATAAATAATGAAATGAAGGGTTGTTTGTTTGTTTGATTAGCTGGCTTTATGCCACTTTTCATTTTTATTCTATATCTTTGAAAGAACTTTAAATATATTCCAAAAAGCCTTGTTTGTCAGACCACAAGGCTTCTTTTTTATTTTGCTAAGTTCCTCTTGGTTGTTAGTAAAACAATTAACTCCTCAGGGATCTCAGCTCCTTTTTCTGGCTTTTTGGAGTTTCCAAGAGTAATGGCAAATATCGCATAAGATGTCTGGGGTTCTTTTGCCTTTGGACATTTTTCCCGCCTACTTGCCCTTCTGGATTGAAATCAGGCATGACTTTCTCCTTCACTGTCTTACTAGAGGTGAGTTTCTTCCCTCAGTGGTCCAAAAAGTCACTTAACCCACTTTCTATAGTGGGAGACTTGAATTAGAACATCAATTAGATTTTTCCTCCTGTCAGCTCCATCAGTTCCACATTTATATCATTCTTATGATAGATAGCGAACTAGACTGTGAACTCTTTGCAGCCAGAGATTTCTCATTCATTCATTCGTTCATTCGTTCAGTTAATAAATAAATATAATTTATTGAGCCCTTCCTTTGTATCAGGTAAATGCTAGGCAGAGAGTATACTATCGGTGAATAAGAAGTACAAGGCTCCTCTCTCATAAAATTTAGAATCTAATGACTTGCATTCCATAACCCTAACACTTTCTACCAAGTCTGGCATACAAGAGGTAGTCAGGAAATGTTGGAATAAATAGTGAAAAATTACACATGGAGGTAACAAACCTGTTAAAGTAAATGACTGAATTTACCAACATCTAGTTACAATAAATAAAAACTGTCCTGAGAAAGGACAGTTTTTATTTTGTCCTAGGCAAAGGAAGAAGTAAATGACAGGTGCAGTGTTTTAAGAAACATATCTTTTTTTTTTTTTTCTGGGCAAAACAGGATTTAATTTTGGAGAAGACCACTGTAGTACCAATGCATTTTGGGGGAGCAGCGTATTCTTTCTAAAACTTTCCAATGCTGACCTAAGACAAGGCAACCTGCAGGGTTTTTTTGGCCTCTGAAATTTTCATTTCCAATGATTATATTCAGATGGGTACTCATCAACATGCACTGACATCTGTTATAATGGAGTGTATTTCCTCTGCCTGAATAGATTTCAGTGCACCATTCATTTAATAGTTTTATTCATGAAAAATCCAATCTGTACCAACGCTCCCCTATTTCATTATCTTTGAAATAACAACCAGTAAACAAAGATAACTGAGAATGGATATTACTAATAGAGCAGGTTATAAGGAATACACTAAATGTCAGATATGACTGGGAGATTGTTTATGTTATTATTTTAGGCCAAAGTGAGGAGGGGAGAAGGAATCTCAGTGTTATGCTTAGGTAAGATAAGAGCAACACAGTTCACTTTGCCTGG
Organism: Mustela nivalis; assembly: GCF_964662115.1. Classification (NCBI taxonomy): domain Eukaryota; kingdom Metazoa; phylum Chordata; class Mammalia; order Carnivora; family Mustelidae; genus Mustela; species Mustela nivalis. Next base: position 88,287,723 of record NC_139028.1, on the reverse strand, counting down.
CCCAGAAGCTCCTAGAGAGGAAGACGAAAAAGAAGTGGAACAAAGAGTAGGGAATAGGATCATGGATAAGAAAAGGAAGTTGAAACGTAGACATAGACTTTCTGAATTAAATGCATCTATTGAGCAAGATGGTTTGCATTCCATAATGAGGTAAGGGGACAGCTTAAGAAATCTGCTTTTAACAGAAGAGCAAGTCACTGACTCTGAAGGAACTTAGGCAAATGATTTGACAACTCTGGGAGGCACTTTCCTTATCTACCTTGTAAAGACACAGAGAAAGTAGTTTCTAGGGTTCTTTGTTACCCGAGAGTCTCTAAATTTTTTAGAGCACTTAAAGGCATTAAGTATTTACTTCGGCTGCTAAATGTTATAAAATCTATATATCAAAAGGGAAAAAAGTTCTTCATGCTTTTAAAACTAATGATAACAGTTTTGTACATTCTTGGGGTGCATATTTAGCTTTGCATAGGTATCAAATTTGTCATAGCTTTGGAACAGGCATGAGAAATATGTCATCTTTGTATCAGTCAGCAAATAGAGGAAGTGTAAGTTTTATGGAAACCTGGGGATTATTAGGAAATGTAGAAGAAGTGAAGTGGAGGTCTGAAAAGGGGAAGTCCGAGTCAGAGTAGCAGTTGCTAACCAGCCTGCCTGATACACGGGTGTACGTGGACAGGTCAGAGCCAATATGGACCACAGTCTCTACAGAAATGACATTGCTACGTTGTGGATTTTTAGCCAGGACTCTGGTACTGGGCCTAGTGTTGCTGTTGGCCAAGAGAGCCTGTAGTCAGGCAGTAGCTGGATGTGGAGCAGAAGAGAACATGGACAAGCTTGGATTTGCTGGGCATCTTTTCGTCTGTCCTTATTGTGTTGACCTTTATCATGTCTGACTGCAACAACTTTCAAGGGGCGTTTGCTCTACCTCATTTCTGTCTTCCAAACCACATGCAAGGTCCTCTCTTGACCAACTCTGATCTGGAACCATATGGTTGATATTAGTATGTAGGTGCAAGCATGTGTGTGCATGTGTATACACACACACACACACACACACACACACACCCCTTGAAACCAAATGTGTTTGCTTTAAATCTTCTGATACCAAATTTCAAATATATATGACTTTGGATACTGTAAAGTATCCCTAGTCTAGTATCACTAGACTTAAACTTGTTTAGGTAGGACCAAACTGAGATAGATTTTTAAAATCACTCTAAAACAAAGGTGAATAAAGACAAAGACTGTGATTTGCTTGTCACATTACAGTGTGTAAAATGCTTTGATTTAACTATTTCACGTGTTTTCACAATTAGCCTCAGAACTTTATAAGACAAGTTACTAATCCTGATGACAGTTTAAAAAAAAACAAAAACAAAAACAAAACCAGGGCACCTGGGTGGCTCAGTGGGTTAAGGCCTCTGCCTTCGGCTTGGGTCCTGATCTCAGGATCCTAGGATCAAGCCCCGCATCGGGCTCTCTGCTCAGCAGGGAGCCTGCTTACTCTCCCTGCCTCTCTTCCTACTTGTGATTTCTGTCTGTTAAATAAATGAATAAAATCTTAAAAAAAAAAAAAAAGCCATGGCTAAACTCCAAATAATTGGCCAAGATCAGATAATAAAAGAAAGTGATAAAGTTGGTTAATTTTAGAATATGGTGAGTAGACAATACTTTGTGCATTATAAAGGTATTCTACAAAGTGCAGCTGTCTTCCCATTATTTTGTTCTGACCAAGTGAAGACTTGATTAATGGTGATATATTCCTTTGGATTATAAATAATTATAATCTAATTAATAATTATATCACTTCATACACTTCATACTATTTCAGAGTTTACAATGGATTTTCACATCTTTTGTTTCACTTTACTTCAGAAAATGTTATTTGATTTTATATTTTTTTGATTTTTATCTCTATTTTACAATAAAAAAATAATTCAGAAAGACTGGATAATTGCCTTACCCTCATGCTGATTTGACTTGTTGGAGCAGAGCTGAAACCCCCTTGTTTCAACTTCAAATTTTCTTTAGTGCTTTTCTATTGCAGTCATTAAAATATTTTAATGCACAGATTTATGAATGGGAAAATAGCTTAAACATGGGGTGTTAAATAATCTTTTTCCTATTAAGTGACAGAACAAAGTCTGCATTTGATGCATCAGCATGAGAAGGAACCCTCTAAAGAGGTTTTGAATCTAGAAGCCAGGGAGAGGGATGAATGTTGGAGGAGAGAGAGTGAACAGACACCTGAAGTCCTTTATTAGGTTCAAACAAGGATGCTGGTATGGAAATTGGAAAAGTATCAAATTTCCTTTAGGAAAATGGGGATGTGAGCAGACACATAATGTTGGAATAAAGGCTATGTCTTGTTCTCATATATATCATTTATTTAGAACATTGATGATGGAGAGATGGTCATGGGTGTCACAGAAAGCCTTTGAAATTAGAGACATTGAAAAGTATGTTGTACTCTTATAGCTTGTATTTTAAATAGCTTGAGAGAAGGCTATCTGTTGATGGTCTTTGTCAATGCATTGTTTTAGTATATCACTATTTCAGGTGCATTCCTAGGTTCACTCTTGTATCACAGAAATAAACTTGTATAAAGGAAGAGTGTGGTCTGGTAAAATGCGGCAGTTTACTATATCCTTAGATAGTTCCTCTATTTCTTCTTAACTATGTATTTATTTATGTATTTACTTTGTTATCAGATTCTTGAGTCACTGAAGACTTTATTCTTTTCATCCTTGAAAGACTGGGATATGTAGGGTGAGAGATCCTGGTCCCCAAAGGAAGAAGATCTCTTCCAGATGATAGAGCAGATCCCATTGAACTGTAAGTTATGGCTGCTGCCTGAGAACTCTGAACTCCTTGGGAAAAGGGACCAGCAGATGAGAAGCATCACCATCTTGGTCAGGACAATTCTAGCCAAGATTCTGAATTAGCAGGAGGAGATAGGGTTGCTTTTCTACTTTGGGACAGAGAAGAATACATGTGAAACTGAAGTGCTTTATGTGGTTTCTCTTGGGACTCTGTTGAACTATTGTTGCTATGAATTATCACATGAAATTATCCTTGCTTGAGATATGCATGATTACCAGAGACTTAGGAATGAAGGTTTAGGTTATACGTGTAAGCTACCAAGACCTGCAGAGGTGATAAATGAAGGTAAGAGGCATTTAGAATGGATGGTCGAGGATGGAGATGGTCATCAGTAGCAGTTTTCAGAACAAAGGCAACGTGAGATGATGTAACGCATCCCCTTAACCTCTCTATTTCAAGTTTCCTTTTATGTAGAAAGGGTCAAAGGAAAATGGAGCAACTACTCTGAAACTATGGAAAAAATTGTGCAGAGTGAAGGTGGACTATGGCAGCAACAGAGTTCTGTGGCTCAGATATCATGATAAGAGAAAAGGTCCTGTGAGGAGTGTGGTAGCTGATAATCTCTAGCTACCATGTTATTGGAATATACTACATTGTTCCCAACAAGGTTATAGCCCCTCCATCCAGTAACTGAAGGCAACAGGGGTGCTAGACTCTGGCCATTTATGCTCAGTGCAGGATTTCTTCTCTGGGCTTCTCAGTGAGCTGGCTGAGAGTTTCTGAGAGCTCCAGTGCATGATGAAGCTCTTCCTGCTGCTGATTCCTTCCTTCCCTCTCTCCCTTCATAGGTATCAGACATGTACCATCTAAAGTCAGTCACCACCTACTCTCCCCTTCGTGTTTTTTTACTGGCCTTTCTCTACAAAATAACTTTTGCTTCTAATTCTGTCATAGTATTTGCTTCCTGAAGCAACTGAGCTGACACAAGGCCCTCATTTCATTCCCTTCCCTGCCCCCCTTCTTGTTGAGATGGCGTCCATATACTTAAGATGCTTGAATAGCAACACAATACAACAAAACAAAAAACAAAAACAAAAACAAAACATACAAACAAAAACCAAGGCAATATGTTTAGAAGTGACTATGATATAGTGCTATTCCTAGGTCTGAACTCTAGCTATTTGACTCCACTAATTTGTCAATAATTGTTTTCTAGTCCCTAGTAAATTAGAACCAGAGGGAGTGAGTATCCAGACAAAATGTGCTTCTTCCTGCACTCCTGGCAACAGACACATTCAACTCAGTCTCAGTCTATCTTGGTCATCTGTTAATTCTCACTTTTTAGTTTGGCAGCTGCTCCTTCATATGACATTGCAAATTTCTCATATTAGAGCTTTTGTCCTCCACTTCCCTTCAATAACTATAGCCCCTCTTCAAGCTGACCAGTTTTCATGCTTAGGACTTTGGAAAACACTACCCTACTTCCATTTCTTCCAGGCGAGTTCTGGTGACCAGAAATCACCCAAAGACTCCTTTGACCCTGACCCATAACAATCGTTTAGCTAGGGTTTCAACATAAATTTAGATTTGTTTTAGCTAAGTCATGGCATTTATCTGTAACATTGTTGCATTTATAAGTAACATATGATATTTGGTGTTTGTAGTCCTTTGCAAACACAATTCATTGTGAAATGAATTGTGAATCATCTCTTCAAAGAGATATCTTAGTCTCCTCATCAGAACATAGCGTGTGACATCACTTTAAATATTCCTCTCATATTAATCAAGAAAGTCTACTAAGTCTGGATAATGATTGTAAAAGACCTGAAGAGGCTTATTTTTTTCTTATATGTATCTCATCTCATGAATTATTTTGATGTAAACCCCAGTATCATCATTGTTAAGCAGACATTTGAGTAAATAATTCTCTTACTGAAACTCTGGATCTTCTTAATCTGTAGGTTTAATGATCTTGACACATAAATCCTATACTGGTGCCCCCAGGTGTCCTATCAAAGACATGTCAGTTGTGTCTTAGTCAGTAAGCATAATTTCATAGGCAGTATAGGAACTTAAATCTTCTCTGCCTTTACTGGCAAAGCTCAGGCTCAAATATAATGATAAGTTTAAGTTTGTGAGAGGACACTAATTTTATCAAACACAGTACCCATCACCATGTTTTAAACTCCACCATTTCCTCCATTACTGCTGTTGTCCAGATGGCCATAAAACCTTAGGAAATTGGTTAATAGTAAGGAATACTGAGATGATGAATAAATAATTTATGTAAATGAGACTCAAATTCCTAACTTTCTGCTGGTGTTTTAATCAGTAGGGGCAGCCAACTTAGCACCTTGTTTTACTTAGATTGATTGAAAAGTTAAAGATTCCATCTCCCAGATGTCTTGTTTAGATTATTCATTTCAAACAACGAATTTACTGCTAGTTTTCCTCCAATTTTAACCTTTCCCCACTTAATTGAATCTAATCTTTGTGTAGACATGGTGACACTTAGCTCTTTCTTCAGACTGAATTTATAAAAGCCTGTCTCATACCTATACTATCCCCTCTACCCGGGAGCCACTCCAGACACTTCGATATTAAAACCTAAGTATTAGATGACTTTAAAAATATGGAACCAATGTTTCATTTCAGGAAATTTTCATTAGAGAGCTGGTGTTTAATAAATGTGCCTTATATTCAGCAAAAATATTCAAAAATAAGATTGAGTCTAGTTGTGATAAATGTTAAAAGGGACACAATTGGGACAGATTTGACAGAACTATTTCTTATTTATCTGGTGTAAAAGAATAAGTTAAGTTGGACTCTAAGCCCTTTGAAAAGAAGAAAATTTTCCTTGCCATTTTAGTTCAATAAAGTGTTCAATAAATGTTTACTAAATGAATTCTTGACAGATTCATAAGGGAAAGTAGGCAATTTAGAGTCAAATGATGTAGCATAGATGATTCTTATAAAGCCCTGATAAGGGGGCACCTGGGTTGCTCAGTTGTTAAGCATCTGCCTTCCCAGGGTCCTGAGATGGAGCCCCACATTGGGCTCCCTGCTCAGAGGGGAGCCTGCTTCTCCCTCTCCTGCTCCCACTGCTTGTGTTCCCTCTCTAGGTGTCTCTCTTTCTCTCAGATAAATACATAAAATCTTTAAAAAAAAATAAAGCCCTAATAAGAAGGAATACAAAAGAACTATCAGAAAGGGTGAATACCCCCCATTTGCTTCGACGTGGATGGAACTGGGGGATTATGGTAAATGAAATAAATCAAGAAAAGAAGGACAATTATCATATGGTTTCACTCGTATGTGGAACATAAGAAATAGAGAAGGAAAGGGAGGGAAAACTGAATAGGAAGAAATCAGAGAGGGAGACAAACTGTGAGAGACTCTGGACCATTGGGAACCAAACTGAGGGTTACAGAAGGGAGGGGGTGGGGGATGGGGTTAACAGGTGATGGGCATTAAGGAGGGCCCATGTTGGGAGGAGCAGTGAATGTTATATGAACTGATGAACACTGATTGATGAACTGATTGAACACTACACCAAAAACCTGTGACATAGTATATGCTGGCTATCTGAACACAATAAAACATAGCTAGAAAGCACGAGATCTTATGTCATATATTGAATAGTGATTTTTAAGATAGCTTTGATTAAAATAGTGGCTTCAATTATGGCCTGAAAGAGAGAGCCTGAGTATAACGAAGTTACTGCTTTTTTGCTTTGACTGAGTCCATTTTTCTGTTTTCTAATTCCCGAGACTAGTCCTCAGGTATCATTTCTTCTCTCTGGAAAAAAAGAAATCATTTTCTTTCTTGGTGAGTTTCTAAGCATCCCATTATATCTCCTTAGAACCCATCTGCTCTCAAACCTGCCTTTGAAATCACACATTATGCTGGTCAGCAGCTTGTGAATATCCAGAATGAACCTTGCAGGCATACACTTTATCTAATTACTTTCCACTCTGAGCACTCTACTCAGTTAAGAGATGCTTTTTGCATGTAAAACTCCTGATGTAGGGAAGTAGAAAGGAGTATGGGTGTTTGTGATGTTAGCCATTCCTTGTATTTCTGGCCTTTTCTAAGTACAAGCTCTGAGGTCTTCAACCTGCACCCAGCTGTGCTAGTTGCTGAGTCAATTCAGTCCAAACTGGATGGAGTATTATCTATCTCATCATACCTATGAATAAGTGGATTTTAAATTAGTCTTGCTGTGTTCATCCTTATATAAAGCCTGATCATTTGAATCCCTCAAGTCAGCTTGAGAGTTAAAGTAGTAGCAATGTAACTTTGGAGTTAATGAACTACAACCTTGTCCTAACCACTGCAACTGCCGTATTTGGATAGTCTGAATGACACATGTCTTTCTTCTATTTCTGGTTATACTTCAGCTTATAAAATCTTGAATTTTTCTCTGACCAATAAATTTAACTGCCACTTTGATAACTTTTCCAGCCATGGTCAGCTTTTCTCCCTTAGACTGGTTCCTGTGTAGACCAGGGTTATTATTACTATTATTTTAAAGTATGGGACATGGGATACATAGAGAGTCTCCGAGACTCATTAACAAAACACGTATTTCAGTACCTTGCTATAAACTTATGAATCATGATTTCTATACATAAGATTCTAGACTTTGCAAGTGAACAAACTTTCATAATTTGAAAGTTTGGGGATATATATATATACATATACATATATATATGATAATGGATGTTAAATTACCATGGTAATCATTTCTTAATATATGTAAGTCATATCATTACACTGTACATCCTAAATTTATATAGTGCTATATGTCAATTATATCTCAAAACTGGAAAAAATATTGAAAAACATTACACTAAAGTTTGAGAAATATTACTATTGCTTATACACCCATACTCATTGCTGCTTCCCTGCATCAGCAGTCTTACATGCAAAAAGTATCTTTTAACTGAATAGAGTGCTCATTAGTAGAGAGTAATTAGATAAGTATATACCTGCAAGGTCGCTTCTGGACATTTTATAAGCTATAGTAATATTTGAGCTATATTCCAATGAAGATTTAATTATTAACAGCAGCTTTATTGAGATACAATTAACTTACCATAAAGTTCACCCTTCTAAAAAGTTCAGTTCAATGGTCTAATTGTATTCAGGCTGTGATCTTGAGGGGATTTTTTTTTTTTAAATATCTCCTATCCTGGAGACTTCCAGTGTACCTTTATATATAGTATAGTCTCTTCTAAATCGAATTAATGAGTTTCCCATATCTCTGAACATTTAGACTGCTGATGAGCTACCTTGGAGTCCAAGTCTATTGCTGGTAATATTTTATTGGACTCATGACTGCAGATTTTTTTCTTCCAAACCAACTTTCTTCTGAAGAACTAGCAGGCCTTATAGTCAGCCCTGTTAGGATATTTCACATGAGATTGTTTGAAGACAGTCTTGTATAGAATAACAGATAAACGTTAGAGAGAATGCACCACAAACTTGAGCAGAAAGGATGGGACCATATTAATAAAATGAGCTTATATTTGTTTTATGAGAAAATGGGAACTCACTGGAAATCAGTGAAATAATATGAAAGAATACACCATGGGTATTTGTGTAAAATTGGACAGGTAAGGATGTACCACATGAGTCAAAGAGGAGTCGGCCTCATTTCAAGAGAACGAAGAACACAGATATTTATCTAAATGAAGGGTTGGATGATGAGGGCCTGGGTTTGAGTGATATCAGTCTGAATGGAAAGGAAATGTTGCTAAGATTTGTTGAATAAATGGATCTGAAAAGGTTAAACTGCGTACCACCATGGCGTGGTGGCTGAGAGGCTGGTGGTGCTGCTGAGTGTGCCAACAAAATTGATAGAGGAGTTGATAAAGATGAATGAAAGCTCTAAGCCCTGTACCTCACAGCTGAGCCCAAGCTGCTATTGTCATTTCTCAGCTATGAAGTGTGATTGATGCCAGGATACAGAATGAAAAGAGGGTGATTACTGGATGTCAGGGTGAGGTACATAATGCTATATTGTGTGAGCAAATAATATTGTTCCTGGAAAGTGACAAGATGAATGGCGCTAGTGTGCACCCATCAAATGGAATCATATTAGGCATTTATCCAGTAGTTTACATAGGGCAAATTTTCTCCAAAGGGAATCAGTTTCACTCTCTTCCCCATGTTTCACCCTAATACCTCTCCTTCTTAATCCTCTTTCCAGCAAACAGGTTACTTATAATTTACTTGAAAAATATTTCTGTTTTAGTTAGGATACTTAATTAAAAATACCCCCAAAAGATTTTGTGGTAGAAAATATTGGTCAAAATATCTAGTACTCCATTTTCTTAACATGAAAGCTATATGACTAGTTTTAGCCAGCAAAGCATGAGCAAACATGATACGTGCAGCAACCAGGCCAAAGTATTTGAGAAGAATGTATCACTTTGCACCGTCTCTTCCCTTTTGAGGGGCGATTGTATGTGTCACATGTTGAATCAGCCTAGATCCCTGAGTCACTTCATGGAGAAGAACTTCCCTTGAGAGTTGCCTGATCCACATCAGATTTTGTGTGAGTGAGAAATAAATGTTAAGCCACTGTGTTTACTTGCCACCATGGTCTTGGCTTACGTATCTTGCCTGATAGTCTAAGTCAGTATGGCTTGTGCAAAAAAATCACATAGCCTAAAATGCTAGAGGTAACTGACTTTAGGAATAGCTGGACTTAAGTGATTCTGCATCTTGTCTTGTGTTTCTCTGTGTTGACTCCATTCCTAGACAGGCTGTTTTCCTGAAATAAAATCAGGCTCCCTCCAGCTTAGCTAAAAAAGAGGTTTTTGAAATTCTGATACTCTGACTCTGAACAACAATGACAACAAAAACCAAAAATGAAAAACCTGGAATTGAGTATTATTGTATCAGTTTGGATCATTTATTTATCTCCCTATCTGTGAATATGAATTGTGACCATAGATTTAGTGTGCTGTGATTGACCTGGCCAGGTGCCAGGAAGTGTGGTCAGTCCCACCCAAATAATATAGACTAACAGTTAGTATTTGCTCAAAATTAAATAGAATTGCTATTACTAGAAAAGGGTGAGTTGATGCTTGGGAGGCAAAAAAAAAAAAAAAAAAAAAAAAAAGATCCACAGTAATTTATATATTTTCAATATGGACATTATTTATATTATTATTTCTATATAGACATTATTTCCAGTGCTAGGCAGAATTGTGCAGGTATAGCCTATAGAGTATCTCTTGAATTAATATATTTTGATGGCATGATTTCCTTTAGATTTAAAGCTCTAAACTTCATTGTGCTTATAACACTTAATTCCACCATTTCAGCCTATGTTTGCATCTGAAAATTTATACTTTTGTCCTCAGAGTTCAATATAAAACTTCAAGCAAAATGAGGTTTAGGAAAAGACCTGAGTTATGTTCCAAAAACAATTAGTAGAATGTCCAAATCTTGATAACTATTTTTAAAAACATAAAGAACAGTGAGTGCTGACAAAGAAAACATGTAGGTTGGACATGTCTGATGCTAAGAAAGGCATCATAGTGTCAACTCAAGGTGAGCCAGTCTCTGCCATGGGGCATTTGTTCTGAATGTCTTTAGTATACTTGGCCAAGTTTTTGCCAAGAATTTTACAATATGACCTCTCAAATATGAGGAAGTATTCATGAGAATTGTGAGGAAATAAAGAAAATGAGAAAGTGATTGTGATGGAACTGAAACGTTACTGCATAAAATGTAATTTTTAAAAGTTACTAATTATTTGATAACCATAGAACTATATTCTATTTTATATCTTAATATGATGGTTTATTAATTCTCTAGAGGCTTTTTGTGTGTGTTTTAGTCATATTTAGAAATATGGTGACAGTGTTGGATGAAAGGCATATTTGCCACATTTGCGAGCAGGCACACACACACACACACACAAACACACACATTTGTTTTATATAAAACAATGGGAATAATTTCCAGGTATTCTTTTCTTTTAATTCCAGGTATTTTATTTTTGTTTTGTTTGGCTCCCCCCCCCCACAGCACACGTGATTTTCAGGAGTGGGCTGCTAATTCATAAACAGGAGATACATGTACCTCTCAGTTCCTGTCTTGACACTTTACTTGGCTTTGTGTTAACCTCTTTTGAGAGTCACATTCACTGCTGTCCTTCCTTTTATAAGGCAAAGGGGTATCAAGAACATTTACTTAATAAGGGGTGTAATATAAGAGTGAGAGCCAAAAGTTAGAAATGGCATAAATATTAATATCTTATAGACCTGGTTTTATGTCATATAACATTATTAAATAACCCCAAGAACCTCATGGATTCTGAGAATCATTCCTTAGATAATGGACTTGATGAATTTAACTCCTTTATTTTACTTTATATATATTTATGGATTATACATTTTATAAGATGGAATAACACAGGGAACATAACAAATAACTAATTGGGCTAATGATCAGTCCAATTTGTAAATGAAATATAATATGTTGGCAACACATTGTAAAGATTACGCATCTGAAATGATTCTTTTTCCTATTTGGGGTGAACATCAGCTGTACCTTCTGTTTTTTTTTTTTTTTAATTTATTAATTCAACAAATCTATCATTGACCTCTAACTGTTTACAGGGCTTACTCTGACTAAAATATTTCCACTTCGAAAAGTGCATCTTAGTTTTTTTTTTCTTTATTAACATATAATGTATTATTTGCCCCAGGGGTACATGTCTGTGAATCATCAGGTTTATACATTTCATAGCACTGACCATAGCACATACCTTGCCGTTTGTACATAACCCAGCCACCCTGTCCCTACTCCCTCACCCCCCAGCAACCCTCAGTTTGTTTCATGAGATTAAGAGTCTCTTACAGTTTGTCTCTCTCCTGATCTCATCTTGTTTCATTTTGTCCCTCTCTATCCCCCACGAACCTCTGCCCTGCCTCTCAAATTCCTCATATCAGAAAAATCATATGATAATCGTCTTTATCTCATTGACTTATTTTGCTTAGCATGATACGCTCTATTTCAATCCACATCACTACAAATGGCACGGTTTTGTTTTCTTTGATGGCTGCAAAGTATTCCATTTTGTGTGTGTGTGTATGTGTGTGTGTGTGTGTGTGTGTGTGTGTGTGTGTATTCCACATCTTCTTTATCCATTCATCTGTTGATGAACATCTAGGTTCTTTCCGTAGTTTGGCTATTGGGGACATTGCTGTTATAAACATTCAGGTGCATGTGTCCCTTCAGATCACTACATTTGTATCTTTAGGGTAAATACCCAGTAAAGCAATTGCTGGGCCGTAGGGTAGCTCTATTTTCAACTTTTCGAGGAAACTCCATGCTGTTTTCCAGAGTGGCTGCACCAGCTTGAATTCCCACCAATAAGTATAGGAGGGTTCCACTTTCTCTGCATCCCCACCAACATCTGTCCTTTCCTGATTTGTTAATTTTAGCCATTCTGACTGGTGTAAGGTGGTATCTCACTGTGTTTTTTTATTTTTTATTTTTTATAAACATATATTTTTATCCCCAGGGGTACAGGTCTGTGAATCACCAGGTTTACACACTTCACAGCACTGTGGTTTTGATTAGTATTTCCTTGATGCTGAATGATGTGGAGCACTTTTTCATGTTTCTGTTGGCCATCCGAATGTCTTCTTTGCAGAAATGTCTGTTCATGTCCTCTGCCCATTTCTTGATGGGATTATTTGTTCTTTGGGTGTTGAGTTTGATAAGTTCTTTATAGATTTTGGATACTAGTGCTTTATCTGATATGTCATTTGTGAGTATCTTCTCCCATTCTGTCAGTTGTCTTTTGCTTTTGTTGATTGTTTCCTTTGCTGTGCAAAAGAATTTTATCTTGGTAAAATCCCAATAGTTAATTTTTGCCCTTGCTTCCCTTGTGTTTGGCAATGATTCATGAAAGGCAGCTGAGGCCACAGAGGTTGCTGTCTGTGTCCTCCTCAAGGATTTAGATGGATTCCTGTCTCACATTGACATCTTTCATCCATTTCGAGTCTATTTTTGTGTGTAGTATAAGGAAATGGTCCAGTTTCATGCTTCTGCATGTGGCTATCCAATTTTCCCAACACCATTTGTTGAAAAGACTGTCCTTTTTCTATTGGACATTTTTTCCTGCTTTATTGAAGATTAGTTGACCATAGATTTGAGGGTCCATTTTTGGGCTCTGTATTCTGTTCCATTGATCTATGTGTCTGTTTTTGTGCCAATACCATACTCTCTTGATGGTTACAGCTGTGTAAAAGGGCTTGAAGTCTGGAATTGTGATGCCACCAACTTGGGCTTTCTTTTTCAACATTCCTCTGGCTATTCAGGGCCTTTTCTGGTTCCATATAAATTTTAGGATTATTTGTTCCATTTCTTTGAAAAAAAAAATGATGGTGTTTTGGTAGGGATTGCATTAAATGTATAGATTACTTTAGGTATCTTAGACATTTTCACAATATTTGTTCTTCCAATCCATGAGCATGCAATGTTTTCTATCTCTTTGTGTCTTCCTCAATTTTTTTTATGAGTACTTTATAGTTTTCTGAGTACAGATTCTTTCCCTCTATAGTTAGGTTTATTCCTAGGTATCTTATGGTTTTGGGTGCAATTGTAAATGGGATCGACTCCTTAATTTCTCTTTCTTCTGTTTTGCTCTTGGTGTATAGAAATGCAACTAATTTCTGGGCATTGATTTTATATCCTGACACTTTACTGAATTCCTGTATGAGTTCTAGCAGTTTTGGAGTGGAGTCTTTTGAGTTTTCCACATAAAGTATCATATCGTCTGCAGAGAGTGAGAGTTTGACTTCTTCATTGCAGTTTGGATGCTTTTTATTTCTTTTTGTTGTCTGAGTGGTGAAGCTAGGACTTCTAGTACCATGTTGATTAGCAGTGGTGATGATATTGAAGTATGTACCCTCTATGCCTAAACTATGAAGAGTTTTAATCAAGAAAGAATGCTGTACTTTGTCAAATGCTTTTCCAGCATCTTTTGAGAGTATAATATGGCTCTTGTTCTTTCTCTTATTAATCTATTGTATCACACTGATTGATTTGTGGATGTTGAACCAACCTTGTAGCCCAGGAATAAATCCCACTTTGTTGTGGTGAATAATCCTTTTAATATACTGTTGAATCCTATTGGCTAGTGTTTTGGTGAGAATTTTCACATCTGTGTTCATCAAGGATATTGGTCTGTAATTCTCCTTTATTGGTGGGGTCTTTGTCTGGTTTGGGGATCAAGGTAATGCTGATCTCATAAAATGAGTTTGGCAGTTTTCCTTCCATTTCTATTTTTTGGAACAGTTTCAGGAGAATAAGTATTAATTCTTCTTTAAATATTTGGTAGAATCCCCCTGGGATGCTGTCTGGCCATGGTCTCTTGTTTGTTGGGAGATTTTTGATGACTGCTTCATTCTCCTTACTGATTTTGGGTCTGTTCAGGTTTTCTCTGTCTTCCTGGTTCAGTTTTGGTAGCTTGTCTCTAGGAATGCATCTATTTTTTCCAGATTGTCGAATTTGCTGATGTATAGTTGCTCATAATATGTTCTTATGATTGAATTTCTTTGGGTCCTTTCTCTTTTCTTTTTGATAAGTCTGGCCAGTGGTTTATCAATCTTATTAATTCTTTCAAAGAACCAGCTCCTGTTCTTTTGGTTTCTATTTCATTGATTTCTGCTCTGATCTTTATGATTTCTCTTCTCCTGCTGGGTTTAGGCTTTCTTTGCTCTTCTTCCTCCAGCTACTTTAGGTGTAGGGTTAGGTTGTGTAGTTGAGAACTTTCTTGTTTCTTGAGAGAAGCGTGTATTGCTATATACTTTCCTCTCAGGACTGTCTTTGCTATGTCCCAAAGATTTTGAACAGCTGTGTTTTCATTTTCATTTGTTTCCATGAATTTTTTTTTCAATTCTTTCAATACTTTTTTCAATTCTTTAATTTCCTAGTTGACCCATTCATTCTTTAGTAGGATGCTCTTTAGCCTCCATGTATTTGAGTTCTTTCCAACTTTCCTCCTGTGATTGAGTTCTAGCTTCAGAGCATTGTGGTCTGAAAATATGCAGGGAGTGATCCCACTCTTTGGGTACTGGCTGAGACCTGATTTGTGACGCAGGATGTGATCTATTCTGGAGAATGTTCTATGTGCACTAGGGAAGAATGTGTATTCTGTTGCTTTGAGATGGAATGTTCTGAATATACTGTGATGTCCATCTGGTCCAGTGTGTCATTTAAAGCCTTTATTTTCATATTGATCTTTTGCTTAGATGATCTGTTCATTTCAGTGAGGGGGTGTTAAAGTCCCCTACTATTATTTTATTATTGTTTATGTGTTTCTTTGATTTCGTTATTAATTGGTTTAAATAATTGTCTGCTCCCATGTTAGGGACATAGATCTTTAAAATTGTTAGATCTTCTTGTTGGACAGACCCTTTATGTATGATATAGTGTCCTTCCTCATCTCTAATTTGTCTGATATAAGGATTACCACCCCAGCTTTTTTTGGATGTCCATTAGCATAGTAAATTGTTTTCAACCCCTCACTTTAAATCTGAAGGTGTCTTTGGGTCTAAAATGAGTTTCTTGCAGACAGTGTTTTGATTGGTCTTGGTTTTTATGTTTTTTGTTTTTTTAATCCATTCTGATAACCTGTGTTTTTTGATTAGGCATTTTGCCCATTTACCTTTAGGGTAAGTATTGAAAGATATGAATTTAGTGCTATCATATTGCCTGTAAGGTGACTGTTACTGTATATTGTCTCTGTTCCTTTCTGATCTGTTACTTTTAGGCTCTCTCTTTGCTTAGAGGACCCCTTTCAATATTTCCTGTAGGACTGGTTTGGTGTTTGCAAATTCTTTTAATCTTTGTTTGTCCTGGAAGCTTTTTAATCTCTCCTTCTATTTTCAATGACAGCCTAGCTGTATATAGTATTCCTGGCTGCATGTTTTTCTCACTTAGGGCTCTGAATATATCATGCCAGTCCTTTCTGTCCTGCCAGGTCTCTGTGGATAGTTCTGTTGCCAACCGAATATTTCTACCATTGTATGTTACAGACCTCTTGTCGGGAGCTGCTTCCAGGATTTTCTTTTTGTCACTGAGACTTGTAATTTTTATTATTAGATGACGGGGTGTGAACTGATTTTTACTGATTTTGAGGGGAGTTGTCTGTGCCCCCGGGATTTTGAAGCATGTTCTCATCGCCAAATTACTTAAATTCTCTGCTATGATTTGCTCTAATATACCTTCTGCCCCCCCCTCTCTTCCTTCTTCTTCTGGGATCTATTCTAGTATTGTTTCATCTTATGGTTTCACTTACCTCTCAAATTCTCCCCTTGTGATCCTGTAGTTATTTACCTCTCTTTTTCTCAACTTCTTTATTATCCATCATTTGGTCTTCTAGATTATTAATTCTCTCTTCTGCTTCATTTATCCCAGCAGTAAGACCCTCCATTTTTATTATACCTCATTAATAGCTTTTTTAATTTCAACTTCATTAGATTTTAGTTCTTTTATTTCTCCAGAAAGGGATTTTATTTCTCCAGAAAGTGATTCTCTAATATCTTCTATGCTTTTTTTTAGCCCAGCTAGCACTTGATAATCCTCATTCTGAACTCTAGTTCTCACATATTACTAAAGTCTGTATTGATTAGGTCCCTAACCATTGGTACTACCTCTTGTTCTTTTTCTTGTAGTGAGTTTATCCACCTTGTCATTTTATCCAGGTAAGAGTAGATGAATGAGAGAACAAAATACTAAAAATGTAGCAATGACTCTGTCCCCAAATATACACTAACCAAATCAAAATAGACGCGAAAACAGGGGCGAGAAAAAAGGGGCAAAAAGAAAAAAATATATATCTATACACACACACACACACATAAGTATTAGACTGGCAAATAGAACAGAGCCACACACTTGATTTTGGGTATATTTTGGTCTGTTAGAAGAAACTACCTCCCCAAATTTTAAAGAATATATATAGAAAAAAATTTATTTATTTATTTGACAGACAGAGATCACAAGTAGGCAGAGAGGCAGGCAGAGAGAGAGGAGGAAGCAGGCTCCCTGCCGAGCAGAGAGCCCGATGTGGGGCTCGATCCCAGAACCCTAGGATCATGACCTGAGCCGAAGGCAGAGACTTTAACCCACTGAGCCACCCAGGTGCCCCATATATAGAAAGATTTTAAAGAAATATATATATATATATATATATATATATACATATATATATATATAAAACATTTATTAATGATATATTTATAATAATAATTATATTATATTATAATATTATAATAATATATAATATAATCATATTATATTACAATAATCATTATAATAATATTATAGTATTAATTAATCAGAAAATATATTATTATATAAATATTTATATAATAATTATTATATAATAATTATAATTTATATATTATATATATATTTATAAATATATTTTATATTGTTACCCATATATGGGTATATATGGGTTACCATATATGTTTACCCATATATATATGGGTAAACATGATGAAGGGATGGAATATGACTGTAAGGTGATGATTAAAAAAGATTCTAAAAAAGGTTTTGATAAGATAAGAAGTTGGTTGAAAAAAAAAAGACTAAAGAATGTGATCAGGCTAGATACTAGAACAAAGGTATGTGCTAGATTTAGGGTATATTTTGATCTGTTAGAAGAATTGTATCCCAACATTTTAAAGAAAAATTTTGAAAGAAAAACTATGTACAAGAAATAAGGTTAAATACAATGAAGGGATAAAATAAAACAATGAAAATTTAAAAAAGATTTTTAAGAAGGCGTTGATAAGATAAATTGGTTAAAAGCATTAAAAGAGGAAAGAGGAAAAATTTTTAAAAATAGAAAAAAAATATTTAAAAAATTTGACTTTGAAAGACTCAAAAATCATGGGGAAAAGCCACTCTAGGTGTTTTTTTCCCCTAGCTCTGGAGTTGTGCGTTTCTCATTATTGGTGAACTTGGTCTTAGCTGGATGGTTTTGCTGATCATCTGGGGAAGGGGACTGTTGCAGTGATTCTCAAATCTCTTTGCCCAAGGCAGAATTGCACTGCTCTTGCCAGCTTCTAGGTTAAGTAATCTGCTTGGGTACGCTCTTGGTGGTTTTGTTCCTTGAACACTTTCCGTACAACTTTGGAGGATGGGAATGAAAATGATAACCTCCCAATCTCTAACCACATAGGCCAAGAGCTCAGGGCCCCACTCCTCAGTCTGCCTTCAGAGAAAAGCAGTCAATCCCTCCTGTCTCCCTGGTCTCCGACTGTCCTCCGAGCTCACCCAGCTTGTGACTAAGCATTTCTATCTATGGTGCATTGCCTGGTTTGGAGTCTCCAAACCCAGAAGATTCCTACCACATGCTCCCATGCTGCTCCTCCTGGAGGGGGTATGGTGAGTCTCTCCAGATGTGCTGCTTGTGAGGACACAACTCAAATAGCAGTGGCCCAATTGTGCCTTGGATCATGGTTTAATGTAATGCTGAGCTGAGAGCCTGTTGCCAGGCTCCATCTCTGCAGCCCGCTTCCCTGCTTTGATACCTGGGACGTCTTGCCACACTCAGACACCCCTGGTCTTTTTGTGTCCCCATGGGTCCTGAGACTACACTGTCCCCACAAGGGCTTCACCCCCCATTTAGCCTCTGAAGTGATGTTTCTCAGTGGAGCAGACTTCTAAAAGTTCTGGTTTTTTGTTCCACTGCTTGCTCATTTGCTGGGAGTTGTCTCCTCACCCCCATGGTCTATCTTCTTGTTGCTTCAGATTCACTTGTCTGCAAGTTGTACCTTCTGGAAAGTGGCCAATTTTCTGTTTCTAGAATTGCTGCTATTCTTGTTTTCTATCTCCTGTTGAGCTTAGAGGTGTTCAGAATAGTCTGATAACTATCTAGGTGATTTCCTGGGGCCTGATGATATCTCAGTCTCCTACTCCTCCACCATCTTGCTCCTTATTCAGAATCTTAGCTTTTGATGGACACTCTCTTTAGTGATTTCTTTAGAGCCAAGATTTGAAAAGATGGAAAAGAATTCATTCACATCTTTGGGAACAGTGTTCTGGAAACAGAGAATCATTCATTTTACCCCACTTTGGGACAAAGAAAAACATTGTACTCATCACTGTTTGAAAGGGAAAATTATAATTTTGAGATAAATGATCAAATTTTACTGCTAGGGGGAAAAAACAGTGACTATTAACTTAAAGCATATTCTCCTTATCTGGAAGGCCAATGTGGCTATATTTGCATGTGGTGATTACAAAACACTCACCATTATTATATGAGCCTGTACCTAACTGTTCAGATAAAACTCCTTGATTACTAAAATTGATTTATTAAGCACTTGACTGCCTAGGACATTATTCTGAATCATAATTTTATTATGAGTTTTTTTTTTCTCTATATCAAACTTCCTATGAGCATGTATCCTTTCCTCTTGTAGAACACTTGTCCACCTGTCATCTTCAAATTTCTTCCTCTTTTTTTCAGTTTTGGGGTCTGGAGCTCTTCATAATGTTTCTACATATGGTATTGATGCTCCTTATTTCTCTGGGAGCACAGTACTTCTTTTTATCTCATTTTTATTCGTTGTATAACTTCAGAAAAGTCACTTGTTGTTTTGTCTTTAGTCTCCTCATCTGGGAAAAGACAAGATTGGAAAAAAAAATTTCTAAGAACCTTCTTAAATCTAGCAATACAAGATTTGTCTCCCCAAATCTCCCTTTTAATAAGTACCACTAGGAAATCAAACAGATCCTGATTTATGCAAATTTTACTTATAAAAACTGTTTTGAAATGTAACCATGAGTAAAGAGCTATTTCCTAGAGAGCTGTTAGTCAACTGGGCAGTCTACAAAAAGGGAAACATCAGTGTACATATGGCCTGTGTTAGATATAGATTAAAGGAAATGGTATTGGTGATAAAATTAGTATAAGCACTGATTTGAGGAAGGGAAATAATACTGTGGCCTGAAAAACTATATGTCCAGTTGATTGGGTTTATATTAATCAATAAAACAGGGTTGAAAATTAGAGCCAGGAGTGAGGGTAAGGTTGACAAATAAATGTTGAGTGTCTGTGTCAGTTTGGGTCCATCAAGAAGCAGATACCAAAGTAGATTAAATTGCAGGACATTTATTAGGGGAACCCTCTGAAGGATAGATGGGAAGTGGAAGTCAAAGGAGAAATGGGAGTCTTTATACCACTATGCAGGTCTGACACTTGAAAAGGAATGGTTGAAGAAGGAGACAGGGCAAGAAGAGTCTCAGTTTGGAGGCAGTTCTAAGACAGTTTTTGTCAGTTTGATGATGAGTTCTCTAGTAAAAGACACTGTTAAAATAATCCTGTGTTCGGGGCACCTGGGTGGCTCAGTGGGTAAGGCCGCTGCCTTCGGCTCAGGTCATGATCTCGGGGTCCCGGGATCGAGTCCCGCATCGGGCTCTCTGCTCAGCGGAGAGCCTGCTTCCTCCTCTCTTTCTCTCTCTGCCTGCCTCTCTGCCTACTTGTGATTTCTCTCTGTCAAATAAATAAATAAAATCTTTAAAAAAAATAATAATCCTGTGTTTTGTAAGTGGATATAGATTACTATTGCCATTATGCTCAGCAATTGACTGGGAGCATCCCACTGGGAGGGGGCTTTGTCATGAATGCAGGGAAGAATCCAGAAAGGCAGTTGCTGGGACTTTCCATAATTTACACTCTCCCAGCAAGAGACCTGAGTAACACATTTTTTGAGGATGCCATGTTATCTGGTGGACCCCAATATGACTACCATAGTTAAATTGGGTTGAATAATGTAGAACATACTCCTTTGTAATAGATTCTAGATAATAGGTTTTTCTGGGCCCTTGGGGAAAATAAGATAATAATAAATGCTATGTTTTGTCTTTATTCTATGAACTAGCCCCATGCTGCGTCATTTACATGCACTATCCCATTTACATTGTGTAAGAATGCAGTGAAATAGCTATTGTTATTTTAAGACTTTTTTTACAGATAAGAAAACTTCCTTTTTGAGATGATTATTCTTTTTTTTTTTAAGATTTTATTTATTTGTCAGAGAGAGAGAGGGAGAGAGAGCGAGCACAGGCATACAGAATGGCAGGCAGAGGCAGAGGGAGAAGCAGGCTCCCT
Source organism: Mustela nivalis (assembly GCF_964662115.1). NCBI lineage: Eukaryota > Metazoa > Chordata > Mammalia > Carnivora > Mustelidae > Mustela > Mustela nivalis. The sequence continues at coordinate 88,266,737 of NC_139028.1, read as the reverse complement.
GCCGAGCAAGGAGCCCGACGCGGGACTCTATCCCAGGATGCTGGGATCATGACCTGAGCCAAAGGCAGCTGCTCAACCACCTGAGCCACCCAGGCGTCCTGAGATGATTATTCTTATACAAGGTTGAACATGCTGTAAGTGGCATAATTTTTAACCACCATCACAAACAACTTTTTAATATCATTAGATCCCAATTCAACCTGGGAATTATGAATATCACTTGGAATTTTTCTTCTCCTTCTTCTTCCTCTTTTTCTTCTTCTCTTCCTCCTTCTTCTTTGTCATCTTCTTCTTCTTTAGAGAGAGAGCCCATGCATATACCTGGGGGTGTGGGGGAGAGGGAGAGAGAGAATCCTAAGTGGCATGACACTGAGATCATGACTTGAGCTGAAATCAAGAGTTGGAGGCCCAAATGGACTGAGCCACCCAGGCACCACTCACTTAGAATTTATCTCAAAGAATTTAACCTGTTGTGAGGCTATCACACTGTCATGATCTTTATTACTGTCCAAGAAAATCATTATTTTGTATTAGAATTCCCCAATATTTTCTCTGCTAGCTTTTATTTTCAGATTTCACTTCCAAATAATAATATTCTGGTCCTTCCTTCTAAGATAGACTTTTTGTGTGTGTGTTTTCCTCAGTATACTTCTTGCTATGTATTTTCTCACTATTTATATGAGGCTTTTGATGTCTGTGGTACATGAGAAGGAAGGGAAACAAGGCAACAATGCTCACAATATTTTAACTTAACAGGAGTATAATTTCCTAAAACATCCTTGAAATAACTCAAAGTTTAAATGACTACTATATTTAAGTTCCTTGAGGGTGAGGATTATGTCTTATACAGACTAACATTGAAGAAAGATCCTTGTCAAAAGCCTAAATTCAATCAGTAGTTCTTTAATTAAAAAAAGACAGAATCGGGGCACCTGGGTGGCTCAGTGGGTTAAGGCTCCGCCTTCAGCTCAGGTCATGATCTCAGGGTCCTGGGATCGAGCCCCACATCAGGCTCTCTGCTCAGCAGGGAGCCTATTTCTTCTCTCTCTCTGCCTACTTGTGATCTTTCTCTCTCTGTCAAACAAATAAATAAAAATTTTAAAAATAAAATTAAAAAAGACAGAATTAAGAATTTGTTTCCCTATGTTCTTTAAAAAAAATAGTTAATCTTTGAGTATTCTGTACGAAGTGCTTTTCTAAATTTTTAACATTTAATATTAATTCATTTAATCCTTACCAAATGATATGGGTTTAATTAATTATCCTCATTTTAAAGATGTATAAACTGAGGCACAGAAAAGTGCATTCATTTGCCCAAAGTTATATTGCCCAAGCTAGAAGGGCCACAGCCAGAATTTTAAACAAGATGCTCTAGCTTTGGGTCCTTTCACTGCATTGATAGGGTCTCTCTACTTAGTAAAGACTAATTACTTAGTAAGGAAGTGGTACGCTGTAATATATAGTGATCAAGTAATTACACAGTAGTTTTGGTATAATAACTGATTGAGGTGAAACAGTTTGTCAGAATTGTTTTTGGTCTCCTGTTGGCATGGTCATAGAAGGATTTCAGCTTGAAAGAACATTTATTCATTTGTTTCCCCTTCCTTTGTTTGCCACAATTGCAAAAGAGTGAACAGAGAGGCAGTGGAGCAGATATGTTCACTCTGACTCAACTTTGTCTAGGCAAAAGGTTGCTGGTCATGTGCTATTATTCTACTGGCTCCATTTGGATCAGGAGTACACTTCACAGATACTTCCTTCAGGGCTCCCACCACTGCCTGGGAACAGAGAAGTTTGGTGAGAGGATTGGTGCAGGCAGAATCTTCATTTGTGAATGAAAATCACTTAGGGTCAAATTGAAGGGAAGAGTTTGTTGGTCACTTTGAGGAATGGAGCTCAGTCACTAGTTGTATCAAGCAGGGGCCAGGTGTACGTCTATTTACGTAAGGTGGAAAACCTCCAAGCTTATTCACTGATGTATTATTTGTGTCTGCTTGTGCACTATACCAGTGAAGTTGACTGGTTTTGACAGAGATATTGTGGCTCATAAAGCCTAAAATATTTACTGTGTGGCTCTTTATAGAAAAATTTATTGGCCTCTGGTCTGGAGCATTATGGAAGTTCAATCCTTGGCTTTGGAGCTAGATTGTCAGTGTTGAGATCCCGGCTCTGTCACCCACTAGCCATGGGGTGCTGGACATCATATTCAGCCTTTCATAATCACAGTTTCCCACTTTTATAATTTGAGATGATAATATTTACCTCTGAAGTCTTCTCCAAATTAAGTATATTAGGGCATGTTAATCCTTTAATAAAATGGATGATACAGAGTGAATACTCAGTAAATGTAAGCTGTAATTATTTTTATCATCATTATTTTTACTTTACCATTATTAAGACTTCATTTCTTTTTTTGCTTAGCCAAATCCATGATCCTTATAGCTAGGGAAAAAATTAAAACAGCTCTCTTTTGAATTAGACTTTGTATCAGGATCAGATATTAATATTTACTCCAGAGAATGTAAATACCATTTTAAGGCTACCTGGGATGTCACCTATCTCTCCACTCCCCTGGAGAAACCAGAAGGCAAATTTCCTAACCAGCACAAATTATTTTTCAGTATGTTTATAAGCTTCTTATAATTACTTCCTTAGAATGAATGGGTAGATCAGTTATCATAAGCATGGCTGTGGTGGTTTCTATGATTTCCTCCTTTCTAGAGAGGAATGATAAATTTACTAACGGGGTAGGTGATATAAGAAACAAGGAGAGCTGTGAGGCATGTGTGGTCTGATGTGCCAGCAAGTGAAATGGAATTCAGCCCCTATGGTTCTTTAGAGGGTCAAAGAGCAAGCTGCAGACCCAGTGGTTCTCCTGAGCTGTCTGTGGCTTTCATCGAAACTGCTAATGGAATAATGATAGTTCCTGACATAAAGCAGAAGGTGTTCTATTTTTAGGAGAGAGGAGCTATGCACCAGAGATGTTCCAGATGCATTCTAATCTTAGAGGATACTGAGAAATATCCACAGTGTTTTCTTTCCTAATACCCTGTTGCCATGAGTAAGATGATGGTCTTCTTGAGAGGAGCCATACAGAAATAATCCTAATAATACTACCATTGAATAAGCATTTACTAAGTACCTGTAACTGTGCAAAGCTTATTCTCACAGTGAATCCCGACAACAATCCAATGAGGGGACGTTAATATTATTCCCAATTTACCGATGATATTGCCACTTAGAGGAGTTAAATCACTTTTGGGGTATGAATAACAGAACTGGCTTCAAGTCTGTATCTGGCTTACTTCAGATTCCAAGCACAACTGGAAAAGGAAAATGGGATATAATTAGTTTAAGATCTTAGCTCTTAAATAAAATTAGAGAAACGTTTCTCTAGCCTTTCATTAGTTTCAAGGCATACTGTTCTCTAGTCCATGAGCTAAAAATGAATATAATAGTAACTTTAGATTGTGATGGTATTCCCTGTCAGTGGAAAAATTTAGCCAACAAAGGGACAGAATCTAAAGTTAGACCTATGAATAGTGAAAGGAGTTAAGATACAGTATTCTAAGGAAATAGAAATAGGCAGTAGGATCAGACCACCTTCAGAGAGAATTGGTGGATAGATCATGGAGGTGGGTTAAGCAGGAGTTGGTGCTATTGGGGAAGGCATCTACAAGAGAGTCAGGTAGCAGTTCAAAGAAACTCAGCACTGGGATGGGTATGTTTGGGTCAGGTATCCTATCTGAGGATTATGGTAAAAGATTGAAAAGTCTGTGTACAAAGGAAGGAGACTAGAGTCCTCACAACTTTTTTAGGACAAAACATTAACTGCAACCTCCATTATTAGAAAAAGACTCAACTACTCAGGTTAAAAAAGGAAATAAGAAACAGTCTAGCAAAAATCTGAAAACACAATCTTTCAAAAGCTGTACATTTACCACCTACTATGTGCCAGGACTAGGAACCAGAATATTAGACCACGTTTCTACAATTTTCGTTTTATTTTTATTTTATTTTATTATTTTTAAAGATTTTATTTATTTATTTGACAGAGAGAGATCACAAGCAGGCAGAGTGGCAGGCAGAGACAGAGAGGAGGAAGTAGGCTCCCTGCCAAGCAGAGAGCCTGATGCGGGACTTGATCCCATGACCCTGAGATCATGACCTGAGCTGAAGGCAGTGGCTTAACCCACTGAGCCACCCAGGCTCCCCACAATTTTGGTTTTAGAATATGGAAAAGAAGATCAGTAAACTTAGTGAGTGAAAGCAAATGAATCAAGCTTCAGATATGTTTGTACTTAGTAGTTTTAGAGTTTTAGATAGTATATGGGTTTGGTTCCATTTAAAGTAGATATCTAAATGGAAGCAGTGACTCTTAGGCCACGGCGGTGTTAAAATCTTAGAATTGCAAATGTCATTTATTAGTCATTTACTCTTTCATTCACTCATTTCTTTGAGAAAAATTATTGAGTTTCTATATATATCAGGCACTGTGCCCATGACCAGGGCCCCAAGTGAAATATGATATTGTTATTTCTTACAGTACAAGGCAGAGGTTCTCAGATGGTGGTACATATAAGAATGACCTGTAGCACACGTTAAAAATTCAGATGTAGGTACTCACTCTGAGGTGTGGATTAAGTGGGTCAAGGTAAGTAGACTGGGAATGTACATTTCATCAAGCGTCACAGGGGATGCTGATCTATCTAACTTGAGACCAATGTCTGGAGAATTCTGATTTATATATATAAGTTTCTGGTGAGATTTTCTTCCTTTCTTTTCTGTGTGTGTGTGTGTGTGTGTGTGTGTGTGTGTGTGAACTGCCAAACTTCAGTGCAAAAGAGGAAAATCTAACATTTTGACCTGCATTGAAATAAAATATATTACTTAGGGAGAAAGCAAATGATTCATTCCTACATGAGTTCAACTAAGTGTAGATAATTACTTAAATTCCATATAGGAAGCTGAACCCCATGTATTTCAAAACATTCCCAATACTGGTGTGTGTACTTCTGTGACATCAAGGTTTAACTCACCCTAAACTTTATATTTAAGTAAAAGTGATTTTTCCATTTGTTTTAGTCAAGACCTTGGGTTTTTTTTTCTTCTTCTTTTTTTTTTTTAAATTTATTTTTTATTTTCAGCATAACAGTATTCATTATTTTTGCACCACACCCAGTGCTCCATGCAATCCGTGCCCTCTATACCTTGGTTTTGGTCGATAGCTTAGTGTTAATTCTGTCCTTTTCCTTTTGTATTCCACCCCACCCCCTCGCCCTTCTTCCTTCCCTCCTCCCCTCTCTCCCTCTTTTCCTCCCTTTCCCTGCCCTCGAGTTACTTAAGACTTCCTTACTACTGTAGTTTCAGATGCTACTTCTGAGAATTTTTTAGCCAAGATTTTTAAAAACAGTCAAATAATATTACTTGATGATAAACTAATTTTAAAAGATATGAGACAGCATGAATGAAAGCATTATTCAGTTTTATTTAAATTCTTAGGATCACCTTTAACTACCTCAGAATTTCTGGAAAGAGGGTAAACTTGGTATTAGTGTTTATCACAGGTGAGTTAGAAATAGATGAAGGATAAGTACTTGCACAATGTCTCATATGGTGTTTCAATTATCTATGGATGCATAACAGACCAACAAAACCCCAAAATTTAGGGGCTTAAGCAAACCCAATTTGTTATGTCTCATGATACTGCAGGCTGAATGGGTAATTTTTCTGCAGATATCATGAGACCATAGTCACCTGACGGGTCAGGTAGGAAGACTGAAATAGCTCAGATGACCAATCTCTTTTTATCCTCATTGTTTTTCACCTTGCTCTTTGTCTTAGCACAGTGGTCTCAGGTTATGACAGGAAAGAAACTGCAATGCCTACTGAAGGCTTGGCTTAGAATGGCTTCTTTCATATGCTTTTGCTCTAAGCTAATCCCTGGGCCAGCCCAGATACAAGAGATGAAAATGCAGACTGCACATCTTGATGAAAGAAATGGCAAAATTGTGTTGCAAAGAGGCTTTTATAGTAGGAATGAGAAAATATGGCCATATTTTACAACTTACCACATTGTATTAGTAAATTTGATAAACTTCTGGCTCTCAGGCCCACATTATTCACGTCTCCCACATTAAAAAAATATATACTCCACCTTGTTGCAGTATCCACAGTGTCTCATTCCAATGGTAGCACCAAACTTGAAGGCCTCATGTTGTCAGGTTCTCCTATTTGTGGGAAAGAACATGTTTTTAGTTTAGGGATCACCTCCTGCTTTCTGAGAGTAATTCTTTGGTCCTCTTTTCTCTTTAGCCATAACTCTGACCTCTAGCTTCTGGCTGTGCCCACTGAGATGTAAATAATATTCCATGTTTATAGCTAGCTGGCTTAATTACCCTGTTTTCTGCTTATAGAATTTGAGGAACTACAAGCCTCTTTTTATTTTGAACTATCTCTTCTAGTCTGAGTTGGTAAATCACCCATAAAATATTTTGTGGGGTTTTATAAATCTGATTGAGGTTAACATTATGTCCCCAAAAAATCCCATCCATAATGCCTTGTTGAGACCGACATCTCCCTACCTTCAGGTGCATATGTGACTGCTATGGAACCAGAGCTTTAAGATTCTAAGAATGTCTAGTAGCTACCACCTTCTACCCTGAGGTCATTTCTTACTTTGAGAGAGTTTGGGCTCTATTTCTAGAGACCAGAAATATGAAATAGTCTCATTTTCCAGCTCAGAAAGTCTTGGAATTTTTCTATTTCTTTTAAATTCTGTTTTTAAAGGGGTGAATTCCTTTTTTAGTTCATCATTCTAGCATCATAAATTCTAATGGTCCATTTAAAAATAAAATCCAATTGATATATTTGACATTTTTCTCTGAAACTTTAGCCAGATCCACAAATCCAGTTGCTGCATTTTGAAATTATCCCAACTGACAGGTTTTCCAAATTTACAGCATAATACAGGTTTCCCTTGTCTCGGTCTCTAAGACCAGTTTCTTCAGGTATATCAGCTATATTTCCACTAAATGTTTTCTTCTTGTCTTCTCTCTGCTTATTGCCTTGTCCACGAACCAATCCCACATGCTTTAGGTTTTAGTTATGGGGATAACCCCTTTCTTTCTTTCTTTCTTTCTTTCTTTCTTTCTTTCTTTCTTTCTTTCTTTCTTTCTTTCTCTTTTTTAAGGTTTCCTTTATTTATTTGACAGACAGAGATCACATGTAGGCAAAGAGGCAGGCAGAGAGAGAGAGGTGGGGGCAGGAAGCAGGCTCCCCGCCGAGCAGAGCCTGATGCAGGCTTGATCCCAGGACCCTGGGATCATGACCTGAGCAGAAGGCAGAGGCTTTAACCCACTGAGCCACCCAGACACCCCAGGGGACACCCCATTTCTGACACCAATTTTTTTTTTTAGGTGGCATAACCAGCAACCTAAAACTTAGATTCAAACAACAATAATTTATTATTTCTCATGATTCTATTTGATAATTAGGCAGTTCTGCTGGTTTATCTTGACATCAATCATGCAACTTCAATATGCTGGTGAATTAGCCAGAATTGCCAGAATCTGGACCTTTCTTTCCTCATCACATCTTTTAACCCAGGCCTCCTCATAGCATAATGACATCAAGATTCCAAGAGAATAAGAGCAGAAATATTAAGACCTCTTTAAGCCTCAGCTTGAAACTCACAGTATATCACTGCTGCTACATGTATTGTTCAAAGCAAATTACAAGATCAGTACTGATTCAAGGGGTGAAAAAAATGGTGCTCTCTCTCTGTGGGAGGAGTGGCAACATCACAATGCTGAACGGAAAGTATATAGAATGAGAGGAATTATAGCCATGTGTCATCTATCACACACAGGTAATGATAGCTCCAAACAGAACTCAGGTGTATTGATTTCCAATATAAAAAGTGCCTAGTAATGTGTCTAGTATATAAAAAGTGTTTTTAAATGTTATTCCTTAACACCTTTTACATCCTCTCTATACTTCTCAAAATATTATTTTTTGCAAGAAATAGGTTGATTTGTTCTACAGGTCATATAGTTTAAAACCAGTAAATACACATATTTCTAGTGTTGCAGATTTTTCACTATAGAAGTTGGTAGAAATGATATCAGAAAGCCAGGAATGGGATTAAAGCAATTACAATTATAGGGTCCTTTTTTTTCTTTTTGAGCTGACATTTGAAACTTTCTGAGATATTGGAAAAACAATGTTAACAACAATGGCTTGTGTGCAGAAACAAATATTCTAGGAACTATAAATCGGTTTTGAGATGTAGCTGTAAATTGAAATGTAAATTTAGTTAACTGATGAATTATTAATAGGGAAACCCTTTTAGGGATAGCCCGTATGGATAACTCTGAGAAACAGGCATGTCCTAAGGTAGTTTAGACATCTGGAATTTTAGGGGGACTTCACATGACTGATGAAGGCAATTCATGGACAAGTTTATTTAAACAATTAAAATTATAACAAGTTTTTAAATGTTATTTTTTGAAGAATATCTTCTGGTTACTTAGTATTGCTTCTCTCTGGCCTTGTGTGGAGAAAAATGACATGTCCCCCTCCTTGAATTTGGCCATCAGCGCTATCTATTCCACGTGATGACTGATGACTAAATTTGGCAGATAGTAGAATAGGAAGGACAGGCAGGAACCAGATTGGGAAATTGACAGCTGTTGTGAAGGTGCTGTAGCTGCACAGTTAGGAAGAGTCCAGAAGGTAGAATACATGCTCTCCAGAATAATAAGAACTTGTGGTTTGTGGCCCTTGGTAGATGTCGGGGGGGGGGACACATTCAAGGACTAAAGCTGAACAGGGCACTATGGTAAGGATCCCCAACAAGGAAGAGGATGTGGTGATGAAAGCAGGAAGGAAGTTGGCAGGAGGCAGGTCTGAGAGCATGTAGCATGACCCTGTATGTTGGAAGAACTGGAGGTAATAATATGGAAGAATTGAATAGGTCAATATTTGTGAAGACAGTATTCTGTTCAAATCATTGGCTTTAGATTATACAGACCTAGATATAAATCTCAGCCCTCCCTGGATTAACGCTTCAAATTTGGGCAGGATATTTATCTTCTCTTTAGTTTTTGTAATCTAAAAAATAATTGGGAATAAAAATGGCTACTTATAATTTGTGAGGATTAAATGAAGATTATTTGAATTAAGCACATAACAAGTATTTAACACAAATATTACTCCTCCTAGTGCTACTAATTACAACAATAGCAACAATATTAAAGGGTGATGTTCAGACTTAGAGAGAAAGATGGGGAAAAATTTATCAAAGTGTTGTCCAAGATTGAGACTTTGGTCAGAACTAAGAGAGAAGTTTGTTTCCTTGGGCGAGGGGAGTAGGTCACAGTGAAAGGAAAACAAAAGTTATTTATTGATAAGTCATTCAAGTAACTGAATTTGGTTCAGCTTCCCTGACCTATAGACGGAACAGGCTTCCGAGCAGGTTCCCAAGGGAACTTGTGGAAGGGAAGAATGGGGGGCGGACATCCAGAGGAGACACCCGTGATGCAAGATGCAGCGGTCAGTGTTAGAGAGCCAGTCAAAACATCACACTAAGGAAAAAGCCTTCTGCTGGTCTGTCTTATTTGTATGTGAGGACCCTTCACAGGCATGTCGGTACATTTTTACAGGCACCTCAGTTATCTGGTGAAACAGCAGGTCCTTCTCACTCCTTTCCTCAATTCCATTCTGTACGCTGTAAAGAAAATTCCTGGCTGGGGAACACCAACAGGAGTCTCTCATCCAACTATACAACCTACCAACCTCTTTGCAGGTCCCTGTGAGCATTCTTGTCTGTTGACTTTTACAATTATATTTGTGTGCACCACGAAGTACCTTATGGGCCTATCTTAAATGTTTCAGTGTACGATATGTCCTAATTTAAATCTCTCATCCCCTATCAACTTCTCTATGCTTATTTTCCTAGTAGTTACATACCGTATAGTAATTTGTATTAGTTCTTTGTTTACTATTTGTCTCTTAGTCACAACTACCTTGTCACTCTGATAGACTGTAAGGAATGTTTTTTTCCCCCATATTTCTCCCCAAGTCTTAATTATTGCTGGGTTTGGTGGTAATGTTTGTAGTAGTAGTAGTAAAATGTGTCAGGCACTTTATTGTGTGTGTTTTGCACATACCTCATTTCACCCTTATGAAAACATTTAAACTAGCTATTTCTACCATCACTTCTCTACAAATAAAAAACAAAACAAAACAATAACAAACAAAAAACTAAGGCTCCAGAGTAGGTCATTTGCTTTATTCCTGGAGTATCACCAGTGCCAAGAAATATACTAGGCATATAGTAGTAGCTCCTCAATAAAGTCTTGTGAAAAGAATGCATAAAGAAGGTGGAAAAGAAGTCATCTTCATCCACTCAGACTATAAAAAGAAGAGGTTAATAGAAAAGGGAAGGTATTGGTTATAAACACAGTTGCCTTTTAAAGGCAATAAGCTTTATTATTTAAAAGGTCCTTTGTTCAGGTGAGTGCTTTGCTAGCTGGCTGAGTTATTTGGTATTTGCTATGTGAGCTCTTCAGGATGACTTTCAGATCTTCCTGGAAAAGGAGAAGTGAGTAGAGGTTAGGTGAGTGCAGAAGTAAGGCTCAGTTCAGGGAACCAACATACAACAGACCCAAGAAATCAGAATCAAAAAGGAACTTGGGAATGCTAACTCCCTGGAAATTTCAGTTCCCTCCAAGAAATACCCCAAGGAAACCAATCTAGCTTCAATCTTAATGAAGTGGACGGCAGGAGCTAAAATTAGTGTTACATGTGCCTGGCACAAAGAAGGCATTCTCCTTTCTTAAAAACTAAAGACAACAACAAAAAACAACATATGAACCATGGATTCAAGATAGGTTAGAGGGGGCAATGTAGTTTTTCTCTAATTGAAAATGAAAAAAAAATTGAAATTTAGAATAAGGGACTGACATTGCATATATGTAAATGTTAAGGCTTTAATTTCAAAAGATGTGTCAATGAAGGCAAGGCATTAGGGATGGATAAGGAAGTAAATTATTCTCTTTTCATAGATGATTATCCTCCTCTTCAGACGCTATATGGTTTCCTTTTTAAATCTTGGTTAAAGTATGGAATGAGACAGAATTAAAACAAACCAGAAATGCAAATAATAAGTTGTAGAAGCAAATGGCATAGTGTTATCAGCAATTTCAGAGGGGACACTTAGATAAAACAGTTACTTCCCGGAATATATTTCTTCATACGGTTGATCTGGGGCTATCACTGTAGGCCCTGGTTGCCAATTGGATTTATAATTTCCTGCATGCCTGGCATATTTTAAGTGCTCAATAAATGGCAGTAATTTTTACTGACACTACTTTTTGGTTCATGAACTTTTCTCAACGTATAAAGTCCAATTCAAATATTTTTTCTTAGAAACATTCTCAACTTCCCTTACTCTCTGGGAAGAATAATTTTCCCCCTTTTATTGTGCTCCCATAGTACAATCCACAATTCTCCTGTGGCCCTAAATAACTTTTGTTGTGAGTATTATATACACATTTGTCTTTGCTGTTGGATTATGGGCTCTTTCAATGCCAGGCATACACCTTACTCATCTCTGCTAGGTACAGATAGTTGGCAAACATTTAATAGATGAAAAAGGAACAATGAATGAATGAATGAAATAATGGGGTGACCCTGAGTGATGGGTAGGTCTTGTATCAACCCCAGTTTAGTGAAAAGAAAAGTGGCAATGAGGAATGTTAAAGTGGTCATATTTTTGGCTAAAATTTATGGAATACCTGTCATGCGCCAGCTCTTACGGTTCCTTTCCGTGCATTACCATCATCCCTGCAATACCCATTCCAGTAGATGGGATTAGCTCCACTTCACATTCAACTTGTCAGCAACCATGAAAGATATTTATTATTATCCCTATTTTGCAGATGAGTAAATAAAGGTTCATAACAATCATAGGCATGACTAAAGTTATATAGCTAGTAATTGTCAGGGATAGGATTTTGCCCAGTCAAGCCAGCTACAAAAGTGCAGTTAAAAACAAATGGGACTAGAACCTAGACTCTCTGACATTAAGTCCAGTATTTCAATTTAACTCTCATTCTCGTTTAAAAAAAAATATATATATATATATATATAATATATATATATATTATATATATATATATTTAAAGATTTTATTTATTTATTTGACAGAGAGAGATCACAAGTAGGCACAGAGGCAGGCAGAGAGAGAGAGAGAGGAAGGGAAGCAGGCTCCCTGCTGAGCAGAGAGCCCGATGCGGGACTCGATCCCTGGACCCTGAGATCATGACCTGAGCCGACCTAACCCACTAAACCACCCAGGTGCCCCTTAAAATATATATTTTTAAGTAATCTCTATACCCAGTGTGGGGCTTGAACTCACAACCCTGAGACAAGAGTCACATGTTGCAAAGAGTCAGATTACAGAAGGGAGGGGTAGGGGAGTGGAATAACGGGGTGTTGGGGATTAAGGAAGGCACGTGTTGTGGTGAACACTGGACGTTATACACAACTAATTAATCACTGAACACTACATCAAAAACTAATGGGGTAAAATATGCTGGCTAACGGAACATAATGAAAAATAAAAACAACAAAAACAAAACAAACAAACAAACAAAACAAAGACTGAGCCAGCAAGGCACCCCTCATTCTCATTTTTGCGTCTCAAAACTTTTAATGGAGGGTTTAGTAATCTCAGAGATAATCATGTATAGATAGGTCAGGTATTCATATGCATTGTGAAATTCGAGAGTACATAAAAATCTATCTTACTCTTTATTATCTGCCTCAGCGATTTGCTGATGTATCTGTAACTCCCAGCATCACAGAAGATGTCTCCCAAAGTGGGTTCTGTGGGCTATTAATAGGTGTTCTGTGGTCAAATAGTCCAGGGGTTTGGGATTAAATACAGTTTATTAAGTATCTTGTGCAGGACTCCTTTGATATGCTAATGTACACTGTGACTTCACAACAGGTGGATAAGGAATAGAGCAATACCCAGATCCAAATATGGACACCACCCCCCTTCCTTTTTAATGTTTTTCTAAATATCACAAGAGTTTTGTTCCATAAAAGACAATTCTGAAAAGTGTTTGTTTAAGGCACCACGCCTCTAGAAACCTCTTACAAAAACGTCAACAGTGTTAATTGGGACAGTTTGCACCTAGACCCATGAGATCTGCCAACAAGTTGTGGCAGAAAAGGACTATTTTCTACCACGCAGTTCTGCCTAAGTGCAAAAAGACCCTGACTTCTGTACATTAAGTGGAACTTGTTTAGTTATTTTTCTCTGTGTAAACGCCAGCTTCCTCTTCAATAGGGTGGTTACAGTAAAAACTACCTCCCATGAATGTTGTGACTAAATAGTAAGAACAGTAAAACTATTAAAAGAGCAACATGTAAAATTTGTGCCCATTATTGTCAGGCACAATCTCAGTTGTTTCATATACTGTCTTTTTTAATCTTTGTGGCAGCCATGAGAAAGTGTTGTTATTATCTTCATTTTGTAGATGAGCAGACTGTGACTCAGAATTGTTCTGTTGGTTTCTCAAGATCACACAGCTGGCAGGTGGAGGAACTGAATTTCAAATCCAGGCCATCTGATTCTTTTACCTATGGTTTTCTAACTTTAAATTTCAAATGCGATTAGTAGTATGATAAATAATAATAATGAGGATAACAAGCTTTTAATTCTCCCCATGGGCCAGGCATTGTTTTAAGTAGGCTATGTGTACTATTTAATCATCAAAATAGTCTTATTTATGTAAATGTGCTTTGTAGATTTTGTTATGTGATTGTGGCTTTATATTATTGTTACTATCCTGAATAGTTAATAAATCCTTATGTATTATTTTCATGATTCTGTTTTCCTATTTTTTTAGAAAAATGTAATATAAGCCATTTTATAGAATATGAAAGATGAATGAGATGTTATTTAACATTACTGCTCTTCTTTTTGAGACTCTCTCTTAATTTCTAATTTACTATGGGCCTGGTTCTTGGATTGAATTGTTCATGATTCTGGACTTTTGTCAAACTATTTGTGAGTAGAGCTTCAAAAGATATATTGAACAACAAATAATTAGCAGACATTACCAAATCTAGAAAATAAGTTTTTAGTAGAAATTAGGCATCTTTTTTGGTGCATGTTTGCCCAGGTCTAAATTTAGCAGACAGGACTCACTACTGCCAAAGGCTCACTCAATTTTTTTTTTTTTTAATTTTTCTTTTGCAAACACTCAAATATAAAACTTGGTGTTAGAGCAAGTCATTAAGAGGATGTAACCACTATCGACCCACTAGCTGGACCTGGGCAATTAGAAGCTCCTTTACCCCTACCTTGTCCTTGGAACATGCATTCTGCTCATGATTCTTATACTATGAGCCATCATAGTATAATGATGTGGCTTTGAGAGAACAGTGTGTGTTGAGGCCACCTGGACAGTGTAACATGACTGACTGAACCCTATCAAGTCCTCTATATAAACTTTTAAGAGCCAGGCAGGTGAATGTGGAGATCTACTCATCTTGAGTTCCTTTGTTTATTAAACCTACCATCTACCAATCTGGAGTGGTTTACTTCTTTCTTAGGTCTCTCCTCTCCTTCTGTGTATCGAGGTTGTTTTCCCATGGGAAACTCTGAAGTTTGGTAACCAGTGCTTAGAGATGCCTTTGTGGCACAATGAAAAAGCACATAGGTCTGAGTGTTAAGAAAACTGTGTTCTAAGCCACACTCTGCTACTAGCTTGCTCTGTGGCTTTACTTTTAATGAGACAGTTATTCTTTCATGCCTTATTTTTGTATTTACTTGCCATACATATTTATTGAACACTTATTAAGTGTTAGGTGCTGTGCTATATAGTGAGGATAAAAGAAGAGCAAACATTGGAACAGTTCCTAAACTTAACAAGCCAGCCAGATAAGGCTGGTTTAGGACACATAGCACCCAGAGATAGTATGTTTTGCACATGGGATAAGCTCAGTCCACTGCATTTTCTTTTCCTTGGTTCTTGGACCAGTAACTTCAGTTTTCTTACATTTTTTTTCATCTGTGAAGTGAGTTGACAGGATGGGAAAGAGAAATGATGGAGAGGATGATTTCCAAGGTTCATTCTGCTTCCAAACTTCAAAGATTCATTATTTTTAGGATAATAACAGAGTGCTGATCCAAAATTCAATGTGTTTGTGATAGATGTTGTTTGGCAATAAGAAAGTGATAAGTTACTCTTCTGTTTATTTTTCCTTTCACTGTTATAATTTAATGCCATGAATTATAAATCCAACCAATACACAATCCAGTTTACTAGCATACCTTGTGAGAATCTAGACTATGAGACTTGAATGCAAAGTGAAGCATCCATGAAAAAATTAAATTCACCTCCTCCTGCCTTTTGCAACTGTCCTGTACTCAAGCTGTGCTGTCTTTATCCCTGGTAAGAGGTGAATTTCATTCTCTGTTGATAAGTAATCTTATTTAAAAAGCATTACATTTTTCGGTGATAAACTTTGTACATAAATTCTAAGAAGTTTTTCATAACAGCTTCAGCAGGAATGCAAGTCAGGGTTGCAAATTTCCTTTCCTTGAATATGATCAGAATTCAAGTGGCCTCAGCTGGGACAAAGCCATGATATTATATACCATTTTGAATAATTGGGTTTTAAATGGCTGAATATATTTTTTATCTTCTTTGTTGCTGGGCATATTTTAAAAAGCTGGTTATCTATCATTTCTCAGAGAAAATAATTTGTCTGAAAGTTTTGGGGCAGATTTAAATTCTAGTGACAGAATTTCCTGTTTATAGTTATTTAATTTCTATAATTAGAAAGAACTTTCTGAAATTTTGGTCAATGAGTACTGATTTCATCAATTTCAAGATCTGAAAAACTTTGCTAGTAGCCTATTTGGAATGTTGATGCAATGATGGCATGAATGTCCATTGAATAACGGTAATGATAATGTTAATAATAATGATATCATTTCATGCCAGAGTCTCTGAAGTTTTTAACTTAGAAGGCTTAAAACAGCCTTGATTCCTATGGAATAGTAAAACATTTTTGCTGCTGTCTTCTGATTACAAAGCTCCTTTCCCTGTACCCTGTACAAAATACTTTTATCCCGACAAAGTAAAGAGTGAGTGTAAGTAAAATACACTCCTACACTTCACAGAGATCTCACTGAGCCCTGAAAACTGTCTACGTTTAACTTCTATCCTAATTTATATTATTTAAGGACTTATATCTCCAGATTGTACACTTCTCAAGATCAGGTCTTTTTATATGTCTTTGTCTTTGTATCCATGAACAACTAAATACATTGATTGGCACATAGTTGCTGCCCAAATCTATATTGGATAAATATCTCTTCATAACACATAGATAATTATCATTTGGTTGAATAAAGTTAGACCTGACTTGAATAGGTTGAAACTTGTCCTGCATGTAAATTTTTTTGAAAAGTATAAAAGACTGAGGCAACACTGCTATCACATTTAGGACGTTCCTTTAATTTAGTAATTCCCTCATTTATTTATTAGTTCATCTATTATACATTTATTTTGTGCCTACTACTTACCATATACCTTTATAACTTGAATAAGCTTATGGTTTTTTTATTCTCCTTAGACTTGCTTTTCTTCATTAATATTTCGAGACTTCATCTTAGCTCCTACCTGAACTTTTAATGATAAGTGAATTTCAGAACTTCTGATGCCTCCTCATTTTTTTGCTGTAAAATAGAAATTATGATTCATGCACTTGTTCTTTAGGGTGAGAGATGACTAAGGAGCAATTATTTTGAGATAAATGTTTTGGTGACAGACAAGGGAAAAGCAGAATGAGTTCATAATAGATAACCTCATTTCCAAGAGAAGAAAATGATTTGTGGAACTGAGTGATGCATAGTGTCCCTCTGGCTGTGTCAAAGTCCCAAGACACTTCTTCATTCCTTCCCCGTCTTTTCCTTAGGAGACCTCATTTATGTTTCTTCTTCCTAGTGGGCTGTAATTCTTCTCTCATGGCTTTCTTCCTCTCCCCCTAACACTTACTGGTCTCTTCTACTCCTGTCTCTCCCTGCTTTACCTAATACATAATCCCCCAAGTATAGCCACGAACCCTACGCACACCTAGTAATCATTCAGTGGTTCTTGTTGCCCACATTCATTAGTCAGACTTTTGATGTCTTCTACTTTCAGTCCACACTCACCTTAAGAAAATTATTTCCATGGCTTTCTTTACTTGTCTATCTCAAGTCAAACTGATTATTCACCATTCCACATTCTATATCTCCTAAGGAGCTGCCTCTGTGCCTTGTTCATGCTTTTATTCTAACCCTGTAAGAGCCTTTCCCTTTCCAAATCCATATTCTACACATTCTTTTTTTTTTTTTTTTTTTAGGATTTTATTCATTCATTTGAGAAAGAGACAGGCAAAGAGAGAATGAGCAGGTGAGAGAGGCAGAGGGAGAGGAAGAAAAAGACTCCCGCTGAGTTAAAAGCCCAATGTGGGGGTGGATCCCAGGAACCTGGGATCACTACCTGATCTGACGGCAGAGGCTCAACCATTTAAGCCACCAAGGTGCTCCCATATTCTACCCGTTCTTGAAGACTCTGTTACTGTCTCCATTTCTTTATTAAATTACTCTTGATATCCCAAACTGAAATATTTTTTCTGCACTTGAACTCTAAACTTCAAAGCACTTATCTGCAACTATCTTATGAAGCTTATAAATTTTAATAAGACATGATGATTAATATAGAATATAATAAAATTCTAATCAGGTGTACAAGCTTTATTTGCATTTCTAAACTAAATTTTCCCTTACACTGAGGTAAATATCTGATTTCTTACTATATTTGCAGTATATACTGTGGAGCAGAAATATGTGTTGGATGAATAAATGAATGAATGTGAATGAAAACGTGAATAAAATGTTGAATGAATGAATGATGTCTTTATCAAGGACTGTCAAGGTGCTCTATCTTCTTTAATGCTACAGTCAATGTATACCCAGCACCACTTTTTAAGGAAGTGATCAGATTGCTGGAATCCTCCACTATCTAATTACAGCAAAGAAGCTGAAATTAAGTGAAAAATTATTCTAAGCAGCAAGGAAAATAGCTATCACAAAGTTTATTTACATTGGTGCATATCCTCAAGCTAGCTGGAGTTTACTTGGTTAGTATTAGGTGTTAACTTGAATTATTGCTTTAATGAGCTTATTTAGTTGCCATAGAAACTAATAGCAATAAAAAGGGACAGGCATACTATGATGAAGAGGAATGAATAAAAGCAAAGAGTGTGAAACATCATATTAGGCTGGAGACCATTGCTGATGTGGTGTTACAGGTCTGAGAAATAATTCAATCATTTGTATCAAATGCAGTTCATTGAGAAATTGCATTTTGCAAAGATTTCTATCAAAGTGTCCCCCAGAAGTTAAGTTTGTAATTAAAGTCTTCAAATTCAGTTATCTGGACATGGTGATTCTAAGAATACATTACAACTGTAAGGCATTTTGATATCTTTAAATGACTTTAATATAAGATCTGTGAATGGTAAATATTATTTCTAATTAGATGAAGTGAAAAGAGAGGCTTAACGAGATCACATAACTTGGTTAAATAGACTTGTAAGTAAAATAGGCAAGTAAAATAGGTAAGTAAAAATAGGCAAGTACATAGATTCTATACCCCAAAGTATTTTTATTTCACTCTATATTCAATTTTATTCAATTTATTAAATCTATTCAATACTTCATCCCTCACTGCTTTTGAAATATATACATATATATTTCTCTTTTGGGTCAATAAATCTCTAAAGTGATAGTTTGGAGTTTACTTTATGTGATCATTTTAAAGGCCACTTAAATATTAGAACTACAAGGAAGTCACTTGCCATAGTCTACAGCTGTGTCCTGGAGGCTGTTGTGTTTGAGTCCATTAGTTATTGTTAATTTCAGATATCCATTTGGTGCTCTGAACACCTTCCAAATCTCTGTGTATGTATCTCTTTGCCTGGAGGTTTTTTCCAGGAGGCTGTGCTGTTAATTGACAGTAGGCTAGAAATGCTGGGGAATTGGCACCCTCCACCAGTTACTGAAGCATGTGATTGTATAAATACAGCAACTATGTCCACCTTCAAGTGATATGCAAGCATTTTCTGGGAATTCCCTGCAGGATTAAGCTTCAGTCACCCTGCGTGATGGCTGACTTAATTACATTGACTGCTTCCCTCATATCACTGTCTTGTTTCCCTGAAATTCATCTCTCAACCTTCCACATAAACCTCCTGCATTCAAATCCTTGTCTTGGTCTCCTCTGGGGGATATTCGCATGAAGACAAACAGATCTGGGGAAATTACTGCATTTTAAATAACATCACTTCATCTGTTAACTTATAATAAGAAGAAACAATGTAACAACTTAAAGTCTTTTGAGGGTCATTATATGATATCCATGATTCTAAGTGTTAAACTGTTTCCTCTTATTATCACAACAACTATTTCCGTATTTTACAAGGAATTGAGGTTTAGAGAGGATAAGCAACTTTGCCAAGGTCACTTAGCTCGGTAATGATGGAGTTAGTAGTTGAACCTAAGCCATCTGATACTAGAGTCTAGTTTTTAGTTTTCTAGAAATTGAATTGATTCACACTTGTGTGGACTTAATGGATTTATATATAAATATATATATTTCCTTTATCTTTCTCATTTCACCACAATATGGTGTATTTCCTGAAGAAGTAAGGTACACATTTTAGAAAAGGACTGAATTAAAACTCCAATAAAATGAAGCATAAACGGATCAGGGTCTGGGGACCAGGTATGATGGCTCTGGGCTTATTGATGGGACAGGAAGAATCTGAAGAGTAGGGAGCTACTTGCTCTTTGCTGGTAGGGAGTGTACAGAGAGATGGTTTGTTCTCCGAGGGACCTACCTGCAGTTACCTTAAACTCTCTATGTCCTGAACATTTACCTTTCAGAGGTCCAAGAAGCAACATCTACTTTTAGTGTCAGTTCGAATGTGTAAATATTTAACTGAAATAATGAAGCCAAGAAAACCATGGTTTCTCTGCAGTTCCCTTCACTGTAAGGGAATTGGTGATTAGAATAAATAATTGCTCTGAAAATAGCTCCAACCCATTTGTTCAAACAATTAAGCCCATCAATGAAGTTAATTTATGGGAGGAATGACACACATGTTGGCAAATTGTTCTGTTCATCTTGGCAGACTTCATTTGTTCTCATTCTTTCTTTTTTATCTTCCTTTCTGCCTTTATTGCTGTTTACGCTGTCACTTCTTCAGTGTCTTTTGGAAGCTGATGTTTCTTATAACAAATTTGCTTTTAAAAAAAAATCTCAGAATTCATGCACAGGATTATTTTATCTACTTGCTTATAGAGGCAGGCTTGCTATCTCCTTTCTTTTAACTTTGGCTGATGAACATTTGATTTCTTCTGGCTTTGATCTGTTACGGTCATCTTTTATTAACTATCCCTCACACTGCTTGTGTTTTGGTGTTGAGACAGTATAATCACAGAGAGTCAGGTGAGTAAAATAGAAGCACATGATTCTTGCACATGTAAAAGAAAGAAAAATGATCTCTACTTTCAAAGAGCACTGTATTTGAAACCTACTAAGTAGAATTCCTGCTAGAAAGAGATTTCCTGCCTCTTTGCCTAGAAAACCCTTTCTCTCGGGTTGTTTGGTTATGAAAAGCCAAGCCTTCCATCTCTTGTCCTGTTCCTCACTGTTTTGAGAAGAGATTTGAATAAATGGAAGCAGGAATTCTGAACCTGCCTCTGATTGCTGGTGAGGGGTAAACAGGGGTTTGGATGGGGATCCTGAGACTAGAGAAGATGGGAGAAAGATTTATACTGTGACAAGAGAATAATGAGGTAAATGCAAGCCAGTGAAAATATCCTGGTAGAAATTATCAAGGGAATTTTAAGAGAGTAAGTCTAATAGAAGCCAGTGAGAAAATACTGGTAGAAATTATTCAGGGAATTTTAAGGGACCAAGTCTAATGTTCAATGTAAAGGTTTTGCCTTTTTTTGTACTCTACTGAATTATCTTCTGTAATCACTAAACATTAGTAGAAAAAATACTGCCTTGTGTTAGCAGTGTTTAGAGGACTAAAGAAAACAGGGCAGTGCTTGGTGTTTGTTGGGTTCAAAGGATGAAAGACAGAATTGTAATCACAGGATGCATGTTGATGAGTGGGATTATAGAAATTAAATGAAAACAGAAATTCACAGTACAAGATGAGCAGGAGATCTTGTGTCCTCTGTCCTACATACACTGATTCTTTACATCCAAGGCAAAGTGAAGTTTTGAAAACACAAACTGATCATGTTTTTTCCTACTTAGAACCCTTTTGAGGCTTTCAGGAAAAACTCCTTGTAATAATTTACATGCTCCTGTATTGTCCTAGTTATTTCTTCAGCCTCATCTTGCAACAAACATCCCTTGTATGTTTGTCCTTCATCCCCACTGGCATCTGCCTATTCCCTCCAATTTGCCATAATCTTCTTTACCACAGGGCCCTTACACATGCTGTCCATTTACCTGAAACATGTTCCTGAACTATTTTGAAAAGTTGATTCCTATTTATCCTTGGAGCAACTTAAGCAACCCTTCTTTACAAAGGTGTCCTTGCTGTCTTTGACCAGTCCCTCTCTCAAAGTATTTTTTTACCTCTTTTTCAGCATACCTTCCGCAGTTGAAACCTGATTTGTGGGATC
The DNA here is from genome assembly GCF_964662115.1 of Mustela nivalis. Lineage (NCBI taxonomy): Eukaryota > Metazoa > Chordata > Mammalia > Carnivora > Mustelidae > Mustela > Mustela nivalis. The sequence goes on along the minus strand of NC_139028.1, from coordinate 88,244,953 downwards.
ACATGATTGCCACCTTCCCCACTATTTGCAAAGCTCTATTCAACAGGTGCATCCGGCTTTGATTGAGTGTTTCATCTCCAGGGCCTTGTCAAGTGTTTATCACATCACAGACCACCAATAAACATTTTTTTTTTTTGAAGGAAAGAAGAGGAGAGAAGGAAGAAAGAAGAAGATAAACATTTATAAGGGGCCTCAAGGGGTGGTGGTGGTGTGCATGAAATTCATTTTGATTACCCTTTTAAAACTCTTAGATATGTATGTAGATTTGGGTATGTGTCTGTTTGTATAAAGAAGGGAGAACTTTCCAGCTATGGTCATTTATGAACAAGCTGAAGAACTTGTGAAAAAGAAGAAATTCTCTCTTGGTCTAATTGACTGACCGTCACTTCTGCTTAGGAAGGAGAATGATTTGATAGGAGTATGGGATAGAAGTGAACAGTGATCTAATTAATGACCTCCTTCTCCAGACAAACACTTTCTGTCTTGTTCTACCTGACTATTAAGGTATTTTATCCAGAGACACTAACTATAGAGTTGGATTCCTAAATTAGGACTGTTATCCAAGCTAGAAATCCTAACCTGACTTCACCTTTGAGTAGCCATGTGACCTGGAGCACGTTATTCAGCTTGTTTGAGCCTTGGTTCTCCCATATTTTAAAGGGATATAATACATTCATGTCAGGGAGTTATGATGAGTTCTAAATGAGATGATGTGTGGAAAGCTAGCTGCAGAGTAAATGCTTGAATGTTCCTTTTTGTCTACTGTCTGAATCCCTTTTTTCTGAGCATTTCCATTCTTCCTAGCTTCTGCCAAAGTAAGCTGGCTCTTCAATTATTGCACAGTACAGGTGAGTTGCCTTCTCATACTAGGAAAAAGGAAAGATAAGAAAAGAAAAATAACATTAATAATTTTTTTAATTGACCCCCCTGAGAAGAATCAAATGCCAGGACTAAGTTTTAGGAGCTGCTCCAGATATAAGGGACTCAAGTTAGATATTAAATTCTTATGAATACAGAGGAAGGATGTTGGTTCACAGCTTCGTTGGGAGCTTTCAGGGTATAATTTGGAGCCAGGCCCATCATGGAGGGCAGGGAGAGACCAAAAAATGAGGCACACCACACCAGACTGGTAGGTGGCAGGTTTAAAAGGTAAAGGAACTTACCTACAAATCTCACCTTGGTGGCAGCAAGGCCACAAAATACTCTCCACGCTTGTCCCCCAGAATCTTAAATGGTTATGTAGAGGCCTTAACTGGTTTCAGGCACGTATACCATCCAGATTGCCTCAATGCCACATCACATCTCAAGGCTATGTCCTTGGGGGCAACTTCTGGGACTGGGAAGGCAAGTAGAATACACATTCCAAGGATGCAGTATGTGGTAAGAAGGCTGTGATCGTCAGAGTCCAGATCACAGGTCAGTCTGTCGTCATGTTCTCTCCTTCAACAAAGGAGAAACCTCTGACCCAGGACCTCTTTTGCTCAGGGGTCGAATGTAGCATCTCTGAGAGAAACTGCATCATTTGGTTTTTGCCTCGTTAGTTAAAAAGGGGGAAACAAAGGAGCAAAGGGCTCCTCCGGATTCTCCCTCTAGCCACACCTTCCTCCCCTCGCTACCTGAGACAGGTGGGGAGCTCACCAGTGCCAGTCAAAATTTTTAGAGAGATAGAACGCCTTCCTTATTTTCCAGCTTTTGCTCTCCTTCTAGGATTCCTACCAGCAGAAACCTCTGAATAGGACCCCTCTATCTGCAGTGACTTGTCTAACCTGTAAGACAAATGCCACTTGTGGTGATTTCATCCAAGCCTCTCATTTTCTCATTCAGAAGCTCCATAATTCCCCAAATTGAATTTCGAATGAGATACTGTTCACTGACCCTGGGGACAGTGAGTGTATGCATAAATGGAATCAAACCTCTTTTTCCCAAGCAATTTGTCTTCACTCTAGCCTGAAATTGTCTTTTAAAGCTGGGGAACAGACTTAATTCAGACTCCAACTCAATAGTTAGTGTCTGGAGATTAAATATCTTAATGATCAACTAGAGAAGTTTGTTTCGTAAAAGTAGGAAGGGAGATGAGGTCATTATAACATTGTCCACTAGTGGTCAGGAGTGGAATTGGTAAGGCCGGGTCTGGAGTATATGAATACTTTTAGAGCCAAGAAAATGAGATCTCTGTAAAGTACGATTGCATTTAATTTTTTGCATCAGAACCTGTTAAAAGTTAGTGACTCTTGGGGTGCCTGGGTGGCTCAGTCAGTTAAGCAGCTGACTCTTGATCTCAGCTCAGGTCATGATTTCATGGTCATGAGTTCAGGGCCTGAGTTGGCTTCTACATTACGTGTGGAGTCCTCTTTAAAACAATAAATTAATAAATTAATTAAAAATAATGACTATTACTACTTCAGTCCATTTTATATATGGGTTCTGATGGAGTTCAGAAAAATTCAATATGTGGAGGATCTAATAGTTACTAAATGATAGGGACATGACATAAACAAGAACCATCTGACCTAGACAAAGCTAGAGGCCAAATTCCTATTTAACTGTGTAACTAGCTGTAAAATTCCCAACATTATACTGTGAGCTAGTATTGAATTTGTGGAGACATACTTAAAATGATAGCTAACCATCCCAGGTGATTTGGGATAGATGTGAAGAAAGCAGGGCAATCCATGGAGAACACCTCTGATGGAAGTTCTGTTCAGGAGGACAGTCTACTATAGCACCAGAACCTAGAGCCTGGTTTCAAGGTCATGGAGATAACTGAAGCCCGTTTCCTGTTTCAGTTTGTCATACCAGTGAAGGTTGATGAAGCTGTATACCTAATAGAAAGTTTGGACCCTACTCATACTTTCATCCAGTGTCAAAGTGTCCCACTCACTTTACGACATTGAAAACATTTTCTTAATAGGGAAGGTGCTTGGATTTTTCTTGCAGAAATCTTATGTCTTTGTGGAAGGTTTTAAGATGACATATTTAGAACTACGTAGAAAAACTTTGCTTCTGATTCTAGTTTTTCATTTGTATTCATTCATTCATACAGGTGTTCAGCTACCCATAATCTATCTCTTTATTGAGAGCCTTCAATATACAGGCACTATATACTTTGTCCTTCACTTGGTGCTTGATCTAGATGCTGTCTATTGTGTAGAGGATTCTAATATCCCTCTGAAATTTGCCACAACCACTGCCTCCACAATTTGTGGGAAAGTAGATACTGTGACTCAAAGATAGACCACTTACTTAAGCTTCTAGTGCCCACATCTGTAAAAGAAATGTGGGTAGAAAGGAGTGGCTTAGATTAGGTAGGCTAGTAGGTGTCTTCCAGTTCTAAAGTTCTTTGACCTAGCAGCTTTCATCTTAATTAAACTCAACAAAGCAATGCATGAGTTTACTCGGGTTTGAAGGTCCTGGGGATTTCAATTATAAAATAAAGTTTGGGTGCATTTTTTTCCAGCTCTGAAGTTCTATGATTTAACCGAACTTCTCCATTTTGCTCTAGAGCACCTCCTTGGGGGAGAAGAGTGACTCCATCTCTGAAATCCCCATTGATACCAAAGAAGTCCTACTTCTCTCTTTGGAGGAAATGGTAGCTTGAGGAATAAACACTGCTTTCAGAGTCCAAGCTAACAATTTATCATGTCCCTCTTTTTCTCCCTTCATGGGCAGTAGTGTTGAGGGAAGAGAATCAGGAACAGGAGTTCCAGCCTCTGATGGCCTCTGGTTGAATCATGATTTCTTACTATTGCACACCCTGAGACAAGTTATTTAACCTCAGTTTCTTCACCACAAAATTGAGCTCATAGTAATTTACAAGGAAGAAATGATAGAGGCTAGAATGCTTACAGACCACTTGGAATGGAGCCTGGGTCATGGGGAACAATCAATAGCTACTATGGCTATTATTTTGTCAAGGAAGCAGGTGTCAAATATTGTCTACAAGTTTGAGAGCCTGTGAACCTGAGGGAGTATAGTGAGAGCATGGCTGGGGACACAGGGTTAGATTAGAGGGAAGCAGGGGGGCTGGTGGAGGGATCAGAAAAGAGTTTTGGCTTCATGTTCAAGCCAGTGGGAAGAATAAGACTGTGTGAGCCTATTTCCAGAATAGAAAGATAACTTTTTTTAAATCTTCCTTTCTATATTTAGTCAACAAATATACTCTTATCCCATTCCTGTCCCTCCTCTCTTTTTTTTCTGTCTTTTCATTCCCTCTTCCCATTCTTCTTTTTTTCTTCCCTCCTTTCTTTTCTTCTTTTGATATACATTCTGACCTGGGAATGGAGAAGAGCCTGGGCACAGCAGTGGCGCTGGGAACACGTGGGAGAGGAATGCAGGCCAAAGGAAGGCGTCTATTTTGGTCTTCTTTCCGTTTGACTTCAAGCCGTGCTTCTCTCTTGGCTGGGGAAAGGCCAAATAGGCCTGTGACTTATTGATCAAGAATGGAAGAAAAATCATGTTGGCAGGAGGCAGGCTGTGTTGCATCCAAATGAACCCGGGCCTCATTGTGGGAGGCCTGGAAGGGAAAAGCCGGCTGTTCCAATGGCCACTGAAGAGCAGGTCCAAGCTTTGGAACTGAGCAGGGTGAAAACTGCTGTGCAGTAGGATCCCTGCCCTGAGGGAAGTCATGACATCCAGCTCCTTTTATTCGGTGCTGGTAGCAAAGGGGCCACCTGGCTGGGATGGGGACAAGAATCATGGTATCTCTGGAATAGGAATAGGGCAGACTTCCAGAGAGAGAGAGAGCTCAGAGGTTTGTCTGTCAAGAGATGCCTCTGGGATTCACAAGCTTTGTCTCTGCCTGTTGCTATTTGCAGTGAAAAACACAAAATGCAGCCTTACCAACTAATCTTAAGCTTTGGTCGAAATCGATACCCAAGTTTAGACTGTCATTAAAAGAAGCACTGCTGTTGTGGATTGGCAGAAGCTATTTGATAGAATGTCTGTGTCGGATGACAGGGACAGAAATAGAGAGAAAGCTACGACTGAGCGTATTAGATAGTGTGCCCATCGTGTTCCTCTCTCCTTTCATTGCCCTATATGTTATCTCTTTGATTCTTTTTTTTTGTTTTGTTTTTTTTGTTTGTTAACACTTAATGTTATTTGCTTCATGGGTACAGGTCTGTGAATCATCAGGCTTACACAATTCATAGCACTCACCATAACACATACCATCCCCAATGTCCACCACCCAGCCACCTTATCTGACACCCACCCCCCCAGCAGCAACCCTCAGTTTGTTTCCTGAGATTAGGAGTCTTATATGGTTTGTCTTGTGTCTTTGATTCTTGAAATAATAATGGATTTACAAAGCTTTAAATAACAGGACACAAGCACACACACACACACACACACACACACAAACATGGTATAACTAAACCCCATGAAAAGCAGACTCTTCATAATTCAATAAATGTTAGAAGGGACTTTGGGTGTCCTCCACAATTTCTCAGTCAAAGCAGGAAGTTTTCTACAATATCTTGACCAGGGGGTCATCCTTCTGTCTCTTCAATGTTTCCATTAACAGTCATCTCATCACTTCCTGTGACATCTCATTCTTCTGCATTCAACCACACCTCTGGGTTTTTTTTTGTATGCGCCAGGCATGGTGATGACGGGAGAAGTCAACTGTTTATCACTGACCTACAGCTCCAGCTCAGTTTAGGTCTCATGTCTCAAATTCCAGCAGCAATTCTTCCTTCAGCTTGCCTACTTTACTGCAGTACCACCAACCTCATGACCACCAATGCCAGCTCAGTGTCAGACACCATCTAGTTTTAGAAGAATGGCTGTACCTTGAAAATTGCTGCTGCTTTCCTATTAGCTACTATTGCCCTCAGTATCACAGTGTTTTCTGTGACAATTAAAGAAAGGTGTTTCATTTTCTCCATAATCATTCTTTATCCCACAAGACATTCTTTGTTCTGTTTTTTAACTCTCAGTAGGAACTTATAGCATGTTCTCAAGGAGAGGATTGAAGAGCTTCTGGTGAAGGTATCATCTTATGCTGGATGATCAGTTTCTTTTACCTCTACCAAAACTGTATATCAGGATAAGGTACATGGTCTTCAATCCCCACACCCTTGCCTTCTCAAGGGTCCTTAACTCACTGATAGGAGTTGGGCAAGTATTCGTCTCATCTTCTTTAGCCAAAGGTCTTTTAGTCAAAAATTCTCACTGTGTCCATCTCCTTCATTCCTGGCCCCTTTAAATTATCTTCTCTATACATTTAGTTAAATAAACACCCTAGCTGTGAATGTTAGACCACAAGAGCAGTTTGTGCATGTTCTTCTGTTCTAAACTTTTTTTTTGGATCTTCCATTTTATTCTGGTTCTACTGCCTAGAAGATACTTTGGGTGCTTTTCTCTAATACTCTGCTCAGAATAGAGCCTGAGATTCACATAAAGTTACACCAGAATGGAGTGGAAGACAAACTGTCCTACCTTAACTCTATCTTTAAGAAGTCTGGTGATCAAGATCAGAACTTCTTGCCCTTTAGGAAATAAGTCTGGACTGAGTCTAGCCTGCAACCCTTCTATTTCTCTCCTGTAATTGAAAACACAGAGTAGACCCAATGTAAACTTTCTCCATTAATATAAAGACAAAAACTATCTCCTAATAACATCCATTTATCTTAGGTCTCTGTTGTGGAATAGCACAGATATGCCAACTCTTAGGTATTAATTTGGCAAAGGACAAAAAGCCAGAGCAAATTCAGCCAAGCCTAAGGCAATTCATATTTTCTATTATAAGTTGTTCAATAACATTTCATCATACACTGTAATCCTCCAGTGGCATTTAAGAACATTGTGAAAGAGCATTAAATGGTTTTGCATTCAGATAAAGGTATCTTTCCATTGCATTGGTTATTAGCAGGCACATCTCTGGCAGAAACATTTATGTCTGACTGAATTTCCACCTGCTCTCCCTCCCACTCCACCCCTATACCTTTGCAGTGAGGAGAGGTTATGTGACCAGCTCTGGGCAATGGACTATAAGTCTTAGTAAGGTATATCATTTCTGGACATAAGCATCCAAGAGCTTGTGTGGAAAGTGCCTGGGTACTGAATCACTGCTGGAGTGCAGCTTCTCCAGAGAGTCACCAGCTTATATAAGAATTTATAAGGCAAAAAACAGAAGTCTTTTTTGTATGACATCTCTGAAATTTCAAGCCTCATTGGTTAGCACAGCACAGCCTAGCTCACCATGATTGATACAATTTCTTTGTCACAGTGCTTAATAAAAATGCCATTTGGGTTGTGTAACTATAGTTCCCCATATCACCCTTGTTAGATAGGTATGCCAGACTTGAAAAGTCCTCTCTGAGAAAGGACAAAGAACAAGGGGTTAATATATGAGCAGCTGTGTTCTTTGAGATTACGTAGAACGGTTTAGCACTGAAGAGCCTGATGGCTTTGCCACACACTCTGGTTCATCTCTAAGCTTCTGGGGCAAAATACAAGTTTGGGAGGGAAACATACTGGGCACTCAAGAGCAATCTTTCCAACAAGTCTAAGAGATGGTCCTTGTTATTTCATTTTACAAATGAATTATGACCTAGAGGTGTTATATATCTTACCCTAAGTCATATAATGGCAGAGTTAGACCCCAAGCTCAATTTGGTCTGTTTCCAGTTTAAATGCTATTATGATGGAAGAATCAAATCATGGTGACACAGACCATGTAACCTGCAAAACCTAAAATATTTCCTACTAAATCTTTTAAAGAAATACTTTCCCATTTTGTGAATTGAAAGCAAGAGTGCAGAACCTTTGCACATTGAAGAACTCTGAAAAACAGCAAGCATTTATTAAACACTCCATATCCAGTAAAATAAATTTAGTTTGCGATAGGTTAAATTGTTTCTGTGGCAGAGAGAAAATCTATTACTTTTTAAAATTTGATATTAAGAAGACAAAACATAAAGTTGTTTAACAAATATTACAATTAATAAACATGTAGTTCAACTCTATTGTTTCTGGGTAAGCTACAGAGAGCGGGAACTGTGTCTTGTGATCTGATTGTCTTTTCCTGTAGGCAGAATGGTAATGAGAGTTTAACTGGACAGCCTGATGAGTCATAGCAACCCAACTGTGATCCCTAGGGAATAGTATCCCATCAACTCCTGGAGAGCCAGAAGACTACATTTGCTTGATCATTAAAGACTAGAACTTTCTGACAGACATATTGCGTTTCACTCAACAAGGAAGAAGGTAATAAATTCCAGGACTCTTCAGATTCTTTCTGCTTAAACACAAACAATTTGATGCTTTACTACAAAGCAGCAGAACATTCTAGTTTGATTAAATCAAAATGATTCTTTGTACACAACATCCCATGGAGTTTTTTACATCCTCTGGCTTTAATGGCTGCTTAATAAGATCACGCATTCAATTATTTAAAAGAACCAAGAACCAGTAGGGGATTTGCTGACCCAATGCTTAAAGCTTAGAAATCCAATTTGCCTTTCCTTCATTGCTAGCAGATCAGCCCTAGGTTGAGAGTGATGGAAACTATTGGACATTTTAGAATCATTATGAAGAGCTGAGAGATTTGGCTCAGCAAGTCTCATCTATAACTGAATAGAGTGAATTTTATTATTGATGTTATCACGATTGACATTTCCCCAGGTTTTCAGCTATTCTATCTCCAGATTCATTACCTTTTTTCAAATTCTTAATGTATTAATGTACTGAGTTCTGGCAATTTCCACTGTGATTTTTGTCTGTACAAGAATTCTCAGAAATACTGTGGATAAACCTGTAGCTAGCTGTTAAACTAGCGTGGAAGGACAGTCAGTGAGGCTTGCCAGAGTTGTTTGCTCCTTCTTTAAATATATCTGGCTTTCCTAAAACAATTACATGCATTTCACTTGAGGAACATAACTGCATAATTATTTATTACTGAAGAACCTAGATATATTTTTTCCAAATGAAGACTGAGGAATATGAAGTTGAAATTTTCTTTTCCATAATTAAATTTTTATTTAATACTTAGAATAATCTTAACCTTAGGGTGCTTGACTGACTCAGTCGGTTAAGTGTCTGACTCTTGATTTTGACTCTTGATTTTGGTTCAGGTCATGATCTCAGGGTCATGAGATGAAGCCTCATGTGGGACTCTGTACTCAGTGCAGAGTCTGTTTAAGGTGTTATATGCAACTAATGAAGGAGTTGAACACTACAGCAAAAACTAATGATTTACTATATGTTGATACTAACTGAACATAATACAAAATTTTAAAAAAACAATAACAACAGAAAAAAAAGAGATTTTTTTCTTTCTCCCTCAGCCCCTCCCCATTTGTGCTCCAAATAAATGAATGAATAAATAAATAATAAAATAAATCTTAAAAAAAGAAGAAACTTAACCTTTAGTTTATAGAAGCAGTATAATGATTATATGAATGCTTACCTCAATTTTAATTTTACCCCAGAACAATATTTCCTTTTGATTTTTCAGAAATACATAAATGTAATGATTTGCTATATCTGAATAGTAACTTGACTTTTTCTGAGTTGACACTTTTATTTAATTATTTCCCCTGATGTTAAATGGAAATTTATTTCTAGATTCATCCCATCATAAGTGATGATTCAATTAAACTCTATCTCAGGAATGTAGTTAGTAGAAAGTGATAGTCAGATGGTATGCAATTAAAACAGAATGCTGTATAGTGATTTTGTTCCTTATAATTATTAATAAGCTCAATTATCACAGAGTGCTACTAACAGCTCTTAAACTAATCAGGTTGGATTTTAGTTGAAATACTGGATAGGGGAATCACACTATTTACAAAGTTATAGAGATAATAGGATGCAGGCTCAGGAGAAATGATTTGTAAAGTAATTATACTCCTTACTAGGTGCATGGCCATCACATTTCTTAGTAAATTAGAATTTGGTTTTCATAATCCTGACCCAAATTACTTATGATCTTACATGACAGAACTCTATACTTAAGCCCTTTGCTTTAGCCAAATGAAAACCAGTTCAATTCTTTGAAGCACGTATTTTTCAAATTATTATTCAATGTTACCTCTCTATTAGCTGTTATTTACACATTCCTTTACGATTATTTTAGTGGTTCCTCTATGACAGTGGTTTGCAAGTGTGGTTCCCAGATTGGGAGCATCAGCTACATAGCATACCTAGGAACTTAGGAGAAATGCAAATTATCTGCTGCCATTGCTGGAGTTAGAGCCCAGAAATCTGCACTTTAAGCCCTCTGAGTCTAATTCATGGTGAAGCTTGAGACCAGTGTCCTCTACCATATTCCATATGCCCTGTTTCCTCCTTTTTGCCTGGTTAAAAACAAAATTAACAAACACACACACACAAAACACACAATACAAAACCTTTCTCTTATTCCATCTGAAATGTCTTGCTTGGTTTCTCCCTTCTTTGAATTGTCTTAGAATTAACATTATAAACCGTATAAGACATATACCCATTAAACCTTGATTTAGAGTTATTTAGTAATATCCATCGTCTCCCCTCCAATGATTTAAGCTCCCAGAAGTCAGGCACTGAGTCATTGTTTTCTGCTGGTGTTGTGGCCGGGTAATGGGTGCTCAATCAAGGATTGACTGTGTGCCGAATCTTTTCTCTAATACATATCGTCTACCACAGACTCAATTTTTGCCTCTGAAACTTTCCTAATATTGTTCTACCTTTCCGCAATATTTATTCCTACCTCTATGCTGTGTAATTCTTACTAAGCACCTACTCAATCTCTCGCCTCTCAAGAGCTCCCCAGGCAGACTTTGTATGAATTTCTGCTTCTGGTTATAATGGGCTACCATATAAGAGACCAAACCACCACTAAAACAACTGAAAAAAGCTAGATAGAGTAATTAAAACAAATGATTTTAAGACATCAGTGGGCTATCAAGGCATCTTAGATCTTGGAAGGAAGTACTGTCTTGGATGAACTTAACACACTACCCTGTCTTTTCCTGAGATTTTCACTGATTCCTGAGAGTCATGAATAAAGAGGGTAAGATGCTGAATAGTAAGCTGCTGCAAAGAACTTATGATGTTCTGAAGATCTTTATGACAATTTTATGGGTCTGTGAAAATTAAAAGTGGTGTTGAAGGCTGCCACAGAAACTCACTTTGGTAAATCAACATGCTTCCTATCACTACTTGTGTGTTATATGCTGAATTGTGTTTCCTCAAAATTCATAAGTTGAAGCCTTAGCCCCAGTGTGACTATATTTGGAGATAGGGTCTTTTAGGAGGTAATTAAGGTTAAAGGAAGTCATAAGGGAGGGACCCTAATCTGATAAGCTTCGTGTCATTATAAGCAGATGCCCAAGATTGCTCTCTGTTCCCGAGCACAGAAGAAAGGCCATGTGAGGACAGAAAAGGTGGTCATCTGCAAAAGTGTATTTGTAACAAGCCAAGAATCACCAAGACAATCTTGAAGAAGAAGAAAATTTGAGATATCAGTGCATCTTATAATAGTATAATACTTAGGACATTTGAGGTAAATAGACCAATGAATCTTAAAATAGACCTACATATATACAATCACTTGAACTATTATAAAGGTGACATTTCTTTGTAGTGAGTAAAAAATGGTCTTTTCAGTAAATGTTTCTAGATCAATTTGATATCCATAAGTGAAGCCTGCTTCTTGACCTTTCCTTCACACCACATACAGAAGAATATTTCTTTATTGTATTTCTTTACAATATAGAAACAATAAAATTTCTGGAAGTTAACATAGGAGAACATTGTAATGTTATGAGGATAACAAAATATTTCTTAAAGAGACTTTAAAGGCAAACTATAAATGAACCTTGGAATAAAATTTTGATCTTCAGAAAACACTATTTGGAAAGCAAAAAGACAAGCCAGGGTAGGAAATAAATATTTGTGGTACGTATATCTGAAAAGGACTTTTTTTCTGAACTTAGTAATGATTAAATGGGTATATTAACTTTGTCAAGATTTATTGAGCCTGTGTACTAAAAATTTGTACTTTTTTTGCATGTATGATATATCTCTTTATAAAATGGTGACCTCATCCTCCTCAGGACACCTAATACATTCTGGGTTTCATTAATTTATCAAGTATTTACTGAGCACTTCCAAAACACCAGAACACTGAGCTAGGGCTAGGATTTATACTTGTGAATAAAATGTTGTCTTTAACTCCATGGAGATTATATAACTTTGATTATTTGAAGCTTTCTGTGATACATCTGGATAAGATTGACATGGTTAAGCAAAAGCCACTATACAGCATTCATTAAAAAAAAAAAGCATAACAAAAGCTAAAACAGCTAACATTGCTTTGAGTTGGATATCCTGCATCTACTCTTCCCAATCTATTTCCAATCTTCTCTTTCCATCAGGAATCTGATTTGTATGGACTACATCAGGCATATGAAAAAAATGTAGCCTCATTATGTAAATAAGATTTTATTGAAGCAGTGTTAACACTCATCATTTACATAGTGTCAGAGCAAGAGACCCTATAACTTGTAAAATTTACTCTTTGGTTCTTAACAGGAGAAAAACAAATAAACAAACTGAATTCTAGGGCACATCAGTGGGCTTCCTTCTATTTTAAGTTCCAGCTGGTTGGTCCATGAATGATCCACTCAAGCTAGGGAATCTCCCTGCTAAAGCTCTTGCTTCTCAAAGCAGCTCTCTGTTCCTTACTCTCTTCTGCATCACATAATTCCAGACATTCATCTTTTCCCATTCTGAGATGGTGATAGCCCTTCTCTATCTCTTGTGGTTTCCTAAAGCCTTCTAAACATCTTTGAAATTGTCCCTTTATTGAATATTCCTCAAATTACTCTAAATGGTATGAGCAATGTATTTCCCAATGGGACCCTGGTGGATAATGTATTAAGCACATATTCCTTGCCAGACACTGTGTTAAGAGCTTCATATTCATTCTGTGACTTAAACCTAACAAAACAGCTCTGTGAGTTAAATATTATTATCATTCTTTTTTTATAAAGAGGCAGCCAATGGTCAAGTTTGGAGGCTTGAGAAAATTCATACAATTAAAGTGGCAGACTTGAGACTTGAATTCAGTGCTATTGACTACAGAGCCTCCAAAGCTGAAGATCCTATTATTTTCAATGATTTTCATCACCTTATGGTTTTCTTGATAATACCTTATTGAATTAATGCTCAGCATAAAAAAAAGTTTCTTGATTTCATTTAATCATTCCGCAATAGTGGATCTGAAATGATTTTTACTATTAAAGATAGATACATTGAAACCAGTGAAAATTAAATTATATTTTTGAAGATTCTATGAGATACAATTCAATATAGCCAAGTTGCATGCCTCTGAGTCTGATATTATACATACCTGTAATGTCAACCTTATGATATATTTATTCACTTTGATATTTAGAATTATATTTGCTATAAAAATAATCATATACATTTATATGCATATATTCATATTTTTTACTATTCTGATTAAAGTAACTTGGTAAAAATGTGGTACGTGTTATGTGAATGAGATAGGTGGAAGTTTAGGAGAGAAAGCTAAGATGCTGAAAATAAATTTTCAATTCATATGAATTGGGATTGTTAGTTGTTTTTTTCCCCCTAGTCCTCAGGTATTATAGGTTAATTGATTCAAACCAAATTTTAAAAGTTGAGATAAGATGCCCTCCCATGCTGCTGAGATTTGACTGGTGAGAAGCAATGTTTCAGCCAGTTTGCCAGCTGATGTCTGTGTAAGCCTTGGCTTCCTACCGTTCACTCAGTCCCAAGCCAAGAGCCTGGCCAAGAGAACTGCTGGAGACACACAGATTCTGCCTTCCGTGTTTAACGGCCTTCTGAAAAGATAAACAGAGAGCAAGCCTGAAACAAGTCCTAGCTATTTCCTCTAGCCCTAAGGCAATGTGCTCTGTGGATTGCTGGTCTATGGAACACATTTTATATTGCCAGTTTCCTGTTGTGGACACAGATTCTCCTACTTGCCTTCCCCACATTCAGACAAGATATATTTTAGGAAAATTTATTGTAAAAAAAGATAAAAATATCTAATCCTATTTGATTTATTCTGTCTAAAGAGGTTATAATTTCAAAAGTACTGACTTTTTCTTGAGGTAAGAACTGTGTGTGTGTGTGTGTGTGTATTCAAATCCTTTGTTTTTTGATGGTATTCTTCTGATTTTGATCAAGTCCTCCTTTCTTGAATTCTGGGTAGAGTTGGGGAATAAAGAGAACATCTGATTTGAGCAGGTATCTGCAGGACATCATCCATCCAACAATAGGACAGTCAGCCCTTTATCATGTGTCCATACCAGTAACCAGTAGAGAAGACATTTTTGTTTGTTAAAGTCCTAGAAGGCATCAGTTCAATCACCATAGATAAGCTATAATAGCAATCCTCTATCTCCCACATGTCCTGGAAGCAAATGTCACTTCTGGGTTCTAAGAAAGTCAATGTAAGAGTCTGCTCTAATCCCTAAAGAGGAATCTTCTTTCCATGACTTATGAAACATACCATTTGTGTGTATATTTCTATTGGGCTTATATACTTCCAGTGGAATCTGCCAGTTACTTGGTCAAACATTAAGTCTGCCTGCTCACTGATCAGTCAGGCAAAAATGCAAATAGTTCAGCATTCCTTGCTTGGTGTAGAAGGCTCAGTCTTCTGGAGGAAGCATTCTAACTGTGGTTGGTTAGATCTGAACGCAGGCGCTTAAAGAATGAGAGTCACTGGATCCCAATATGTTTAGAACAAACATTGGTATTCTATAGGCTATACTGAAACGTCCTATATTTGAAACGTTTTTTAATGTTAACATTTCTCCAATTACCAGAAGCATATTAAAAGTAACAAAGATCAGGGTACCTGGGTGGCTCAGTGGGTTAAGCCTCTGCCTTCAGCTCAGGTCATGATCCCAGGGTCCTGGGATCGAGCCCCGCATCGGGCTCTCTGCTCAGCAGGAAGCCTGCCTCCTCCTCTCTCTCTCTCTCTCTCTCTCTGCCTGCCTCTCTGCCTATTTGTGATCTCTGTCTGTCAAATAAGTAAATAAATAAAATCTTTAAAAGTAACAAAGATCTATTTCACTAGCTTAAGTTTTTTTTTTTCCATACATCTTTTTTTTTTTTCAAAACACTAAAGACACTCAAGATTCATTAAAGACAAAACAAATCAGTAACCATATGTTTAATAGAAAAAGCTAGGAATAGCTCATTTCATTTGACAGCATATTTGTGAATACAAATTTATGATGGCTACCTTTTTATATGTGTTAATTATATGCAGTTTGATTCAGAAGATTTCCTTCCAGGCCTATAAAGTTGATTATGGAGAAATTTTCAGACAGGCAGAAATTTTCAGAAAGGCAGAATTCTCTATGGAGAAAGGCAAAACCAGATTATGGAGAAATTTTCAGAAAAGCAGAAATTTTCAGAAAGGCAGAGATTTTCAGAAAGGCAGAAATTCCACTTTGGGGTGGAATAATCCGGGTCTTTTTCTCAGCTATCTCTGACACTAGATCTAAAAGGATGAATAGGATTTTGGCAACTAGAGAGGAGGGGTGACCAGCAGGAATCCAAGATGGAAGATAGAACAGTGGGTGGTGTGGATGGAAGTCTGTTGAGGCTAAAATGTGTGGAATGGAAGGCTTATTCAGGTGGTTGGTAGATAAGAGTAAGGGTGAAATATTTTCTTAATTGTTATGCAAGATATCTTTACTTGATTTGTAATCTTGTTCCTGTATGGCTTTTAGCTGTCTGCCTTCTGACATTAGAACCTAATTAAGCCTTTTAATACCTTTGGTGAGTGGCTTTGATGAAGAGGCCAAAACTCAAATGTTTTCATTAATACAAAAGCCAGATGTCGTCCAGTGCTATGGCCCCACAAGAACTCTGGCCCCTCGAACCACACTTGCTGGTTTCTCAACCTGGGATAAACTTTCCAGCCAATACTGCCAGTATACTTGGCCAACTGTGCTCTCACAATGACAGAGGTCTGGAGAAGTCTGAAGATGGCACCTTCTGTTTCTCAGCATCCCATGAACTCCCAGAAATTCCCCAGCTTTCACAGTTTGCCCTGTATGAACACCAGTGGAAATAAGTAAACAGTTTTCATTTCTCCTTTGAGGGTGTCGCTCCACCTACATCTGCTTGCCTGCTAATCTCTGCCCAGCTGACATTGATGGATTTGACTTTCCTTCCGACCTGTCATGATATGAGACGTTTTAAGGCTCTGAACTTTTAACAGCAGGTTTTTCTGGCAAGGAATGTAGTGGTAAGGAAGTTGGAGGAACCGACATGTACTGATGCACTATTTCATGGCACGTATATAATCTAAATTTACTGTTGTTTTTCATTGTAACAGTGAATCAGATCATCAGTGTTGTTTTTATTATTTTTAAGATATGTATTATATATATATATGGTATATTAAAATATATATTTTTTCTTATCACCACACAATTAGTACAGCTCTCCTTATACATTATTGTCTTTATCACAGTACTCTATATTGTCATTTAAAAACATAAAATGACTCAAACAATACTGCTTTCCTTCTTATGTGGATGAGATGAACTCTATCATGATAAAGTCAACAGTGATCCCTAATATATTAAATCGTATTTGCATTATGAAAACCTCCAGCCATTCTTAGTATCCTGTTGTCATACATTTTTGTTCTCTGCCCACTTTGTTTTTTCTATTTATCAATCTATAAATAGGAAGAGTTGCCCTTTGCTTTACTGTCATCAACTCGTGAAAATGAACTTTTCCACTCAGATTGTCGGTGTTTTCAATGCAATAAGAATGGAAATATCTTCTGATAAAATGTGGACCAAACTAAGGTCTCTTTTCTTTTTATGAAAATGTAACCTGTGCATATGTCTTTTCTCTTTTCAAAGTGTGAAAATCTAGAAGGCTGAGTGAAGTTTCTCTTCTCTTTGCTCTAAAAGCCCTGTTCTAATCTCTGCTATAGCTATTACATTGCACTGACATACCTATTCACTTGTCTGTCCATCCCACTGGTGGAAAAAAACCCTCATCTATCGATATTTGTGCTGCCCTTGGAATAAAAAAAAATGTCTCAGCAGAATTGTAGGGCTTCCCAATCAGAGTCCTGCTTCTTCCCCAGCCTCATTTTAGCACTTTCTCATTTATTTGATATATTGAGTCACACTGGCCTCACTCAAGGTCCTTCAACTTTTTAGACATTTCATTTTTGTCTCTTGGAATTCTGTCCTATTTACCAAAATTCTGTATTCTGAGGATCTGCCTTGATGAATGTAGAATGCAAGTACAATTATGACATTGATAATGATAGGTTTTTGTGTTCTGATTTTGCACAAGTGACTCTGCGAGGTATTTCACTGCATTTCCTCATTAGTTCCTCCTATCAGACTTATGATATAGATATTAATATTCTCGTCCTGAATTTACAGATGAGACTGAAATATAAAGAAAATAGGTCTGGTGCTGGAGGACATACAGTTAGTGCTGAAATTGTGTGTCGAACTGAAGTCTGCTTCTGGAGACTTTGTTCTCAACCGTTCTTCTGAACTGCCTCTTACATTTTATGGGACTAGAGATAATGTCCTGGGAATACTCATGATCCTAGAAGTAAATGTTAGATCTCCTGCATATGTATGGAAGTTGAATCGGAAAAAATCATTGTTTTCTATGAAGGGGGCCCGGGTCTATGTGGCAGGGACTGTCTGTAGACTATGTTTTTACCTCTTTTTACACTCCCAACTGTAAAACTGCTCAGTTAGCCTTGATGGTATCAGTTGCTTCACCAATTTAATCTAAAATTGTATGTCTTCGGGTAGTCTTTCTTTTGATTAGACACTTTACCTATTTTGACTCCCTCCACCCCAAAACCTTACTCCAGAGATGCAGGCTAAATAACCCCCTATCCCCACGGTACACATATACTCACTTAGTTCTGACTTCTGAAATCCTCAACGGAGTCTGTGTTTCCTAATCCATGCCTTCTCAGGTGACAAATGCAGATTATAATTAATGGTTACATGTATTTGTTGCTTTCAATGCAGTTGTGCTACTAAGTTCTATAGCACATTCACATTTGAGCTCAAATATGATTGAATTTAAATTGGCAGATTTCTTCAATGGTTTACCCCACCCCCCATTAGGATACCCAGCACTGTGACATTTCTCTTAATACTCCATGAAAAAGGAGAAAGGATTGAATTGTGATTAAAAGCATATGCCTTGCAGTAGAACAGATCTGGGGTCAAAGATAAGCTTCAGAACCTGGTAACTGTGTATCCAATAAGCAAGCTATTTAACCTCACTAAGTCTAAGTTTTATTATCTGAAAAATAATAATAAATAATAATAATACTAGCACCAATCACAGAATTGTCATGAAGTTCAGTAAGATAATGTACATAAAGAATTTATAATAGTGCCTGAAACCTATTAAAGTGAGTAATAGACATTATCATTTGGGATTCTATTTTTTTAAATATCTTAGCCACAGTATAGTACATCATTAGCTTTTGATGTAGTCTTCAATGATTCATTAGTTACATATAACACCCAAGTGCTCATCACAACACATACCCTCCTCAATACTCATTCCCTGTTATACCCTCCCCCGCTGAAACCTTCATTTTTTTTCCCCAGGGTCCATAGTCTCTCATGGTTCATCTCTCGCTCTGATTTCTCCCTCTTCAGATTGCTCTCCCTTCCCCTATGGTCCTCTGTGCTATTACTTATGTTCCACATATGAGTAAAACCATATGATAATTCTTTTTCTCTGCTTGACCTACTTCACTTAGCATAATCCTCTCCAATTCCATCCATGTTGATGCAAATGGTAGGTATTCATCCTTTCTGATGGCTGAATAATATCCCATCATGTGTATGGACCACATCTTCTTTACCCATTCATCTGTTGAAGGGCATCTCAGCTCCTTCCACAGTTTGGCTATTGTGAACATTGCTGCTATGAACATTTGGGTCCATGTGCCCTTTCTTTTCACTAAATCTGTATATTTGTGGTAAAATAGCCAACAAGGCAATTGCTGAGTTGTAGGGTAGCTCTATTTTTAACATCCCAAGGAAACTTCATACTATTTTCCAGAGTGGCTGTACCAATTTGCTTTGCCACCAATAGCATGAGAGGGTTCCCTTTTCTCCACATTCTCACCAACATTTGTTTTTTCCTGTTTTGTTAATTTTTGCCATTCTTACTGGTATAAGGTGGTTTGCAGTTTTCATTTGTATTTCTCTGACGACTAGTGATGTTGAGCCTTTTTTCATGTGTCTGTTCACCATTTGTATGTCTTCTGCCCATTTTTTGACTGAGTTATTTGTTTTTTCAATGTTGAGTTTGAGAAGTTCTTTATAGATCTTAGATATCGGTCCTTTATCTGTAATGTCATTTGCAAATATCTTTTCCCATTCTGTGGTTGCCTCTTAGTTTTGTTGACTGTTTCTTTGCTGTGCAGAAGCTTTTTATCTTGATGAAGTCCCAAAATTTCATTTTTGCTTTTGTTTCTCTTGTCTTTGGAGACATGTCTTGGGATTCTATTTTTAAAAGGTAAGGCCATTATAAATTTTGGTCCAGAAAGTTTCATATTATGTCTTTACCTTTACTATTTTTTTAAAAAGATTTTATTTATTTATTTGACAGACAAAGATCACAAGTAGGCAGAGAGGCAGGCAGAGATAGAGGAGGAAGCAGGCTCCCTGCTGAACAGAGAGCCCGATGTGGGGCTTGATCCCAGGACCCTGGGATCATGACGAGAGCTGAAGGCAGAGGCTTTAACCCACTGAGCCACTTAGGCACCCCTACCTTTACTATTTTAAACTACTGTTATTGTCTACAAACAAGAGCTATGTGAGCTAGTGGTCAATTTTTAATCACAATTACTTAGATAGTGAGGATTTGTGTTTTTAAAGAGTGCTTGAGACTCCCAAGTTATGTTTAGTGTGTATTATATTTTAGTAATAAAATGGTGAGAGCATCCAGCTGTTTCTATTGGCAACTTCACTTTGAGGGAATAGCCTCAGCTTCGTAGTTTCAGAAAAGTAATTTTATTAGCCTACTCTGAGGGGACCAAAGGCATTCATTAGTTTATCTTAGGGAAATAACACCTGCCATTCAGACTAACCTGGTATAGTGGTAAACCAAAACTCTTTTTCTAAAATGCAAATATAATTATGCCTTTTTATTCCTTGCCATTCATCAGACTCCTCGTTGCTCTCAGGAACAGATAGAGACTTCTTAATATAAACTTTCAAGGCTTTCCAATGCTCTCTTTCATGAACCTTCTCACCCTTATCTCTTTCCATTTTCCTTTGGTAAATGATACTCCAGACATATTAAAATTTTGACACTTGGTACAATTTATCGTAGTTTCAATGGACTTTAGGTCTTCCCAGATGTTCCTTTATCCTAGAATACTCTTCACCCTGCTTCCATTCTCTAAAATCATTTCTACCAATTCCTTAGTGCCATATGAAATACAAATTCTTGGGAAGCCGTCGCCAACCCCTTGGTTCTGGTTAGGTTCCGTGACACCCTGCATCAACCATTCAGCTGTCATTGGCCACTTTCTTACTTCTTTCAACTGACTAAATTTAGTGAAGTGAGGAACTATTATGTTCATTATATTTCCACAACTCAAAGCATATATATAAAAATATTACCACTGAATAATTCAGAATGAAGAAATTTGTGCAGCGGGAGAAATATGTGTCAATCTGACTCTGATTCTGGAAGTGATACCCTATTTGTGCCTTTTTCACCTCCTTCACTCTCAACCTAGGTGGTCTTATTCAACAAGCCTTAATTTCCTTGCAGACCACTGCTTGCTTGCAAAATGGAATTAAGTAGAAGTATCCATAACATTTTGTAAGCCTTATTATTTTTCCTTCTCTACACTAGCATTACCACCTCTATAAGCATGGTAACCTTTTCAAAATGGTAGCATTACCACCTCTATAAGCATGGTAACCATTTAAAAATCTGAGATCATCCAATTTAGAATCACCACCTTTTTCTTTATGATACATTGCAACAGTTTGTAAATATTTTCTCTTCCGAGTGTCAAGTCTATTCCTTTGACACAAGCTTTAATTCATTTTTTCAGATAGAGTCATACCTCAGTGAATAGTCATAATTTAATCTCATCAAAACTAGTCATGAATCCATAGGCTAGGACTTGAACTACCTGCAGTTCCTCCATAAGGGCCAATTTCTAGCTATTTGTTGTTATTGTTATCGTTATTGTTCATAATTGATGATTTTATTACTTCTTTCTTTACTTGGCATGATGTCATTTGGGTACCTAATAAGTGATTTTGCCAGTCTAGCCTTTGCCTCTTCTTTAGGTTTGGGCTTAGAATTAAGTCACTGCTTCTGTCCTTATATGCTCCTTGGTCTTGTCTCATTGTCATTTACCCAGTCATTTTGGTACATTCATATGAGTCTCCTGCTAGGAAAGCTCTGAGAGAATGGCCTTCTCAGATAAAAAGAAACTGCAGTAGCGGGTGGGAGATGAGTTCAGCTATTCTTTTGGACTTTATAAACAAGATTTTATTGCATGTATCTTTTAGGTAGGCTGATTCTCAATGGGAATTATTATCTCAGTAACGAGGAGGTTAAGAGCATAAGCCTTGAAGTGAGGCAGCCTTACAATATTATCCTTGTGACTTTAGAAAAATAACTCTTCCTCTCCAAGGCTCAGTTTCTCCATATATAAAATGAAGATGAAAATAGTAACCTATCATATAAGGTTACCATGCTTATAGAGGTGGTAATGCTTATTGACCTCTTATTCTAATACAGATTAAATAGCATGGATATTTCTATTTTTTAATTATCGATAATCAGTGATCTTCAATAGCAAGTCATCTTCAGTAGTAAGCCATCGTCAAACATTACAGTGGATGACACAGTCTCTAATTTGGGTTCATATTCTGACAGTAGGTCATGAGATCTAATATGGGTGATGAAATTATCAGTAATATTGAAGTTGGCATAGCAGTAATAATGAATAAACAGCTGGTATATGGGCAAAGAAAGGAGGCCTTTGCAATGACACCTAGATACCCAGGGAGAATCTTGGAATTCAACAATGATGACCATTCTCATAGTTGGGTCTAAAGCCTGCCCCATAGAATACCTTGTCTTTATGAGATGACATTGAGAAAAATATAACCCCTTGGCATTTTCATTGTGAAATCAAAGGACCAGATGTCATCCTAAGTGATTTGTACTTATTTGTGTGTGTGTCCCTGAATACAGGACATGTACTATTGATTTTGAACTGGCAGTTACACAACAGCTTCTGAAGCCTGACCTTGGATTATCTGAGCTGCACATAAACAAGCTCCTTGGACATTTAATCAGAACATGACTCTATCCAGGCACAGAGAGGAGGGGGGATGAGGATATGTGAGGACAGCTTCAAAGCTCTGGAAATAGTTGATCATTTTTTACATATTTCCTTTACAATGAGGTAGGTAAAAAGAGAGGGTTCTAATTAGAAAGCTGGAACTGTGGAATGACACAGCTGTAGAGGATGATCCATCCCACACTTTAGAGAAAAGTCAGGTTCAAGAAGATGGATCAGGTTATGTCATAGCGAAGAGCCAGATCTCTAAATCAGGTCTTCAGACTTTGGGTTTGGTAGTTATCAATTTAAAATCTTGAATCTACAGTACCACTGGAATATATTAGTGTAAGACCATCAATCAGTAACTTTTATAGGCATCAAGCAAATCTGGGTCTTTGTCTGGGTTCTACCATTTGCTAGCCATGTGACTTTGGACAAATTACTTGATCGCACTCAATTTAAATGTCTTCATCTCTGAAGAGGATAATCATAGTTTGCATCTCCTTTTATTTTTGTAAGAATTATAGTGTCTAATAATTTAATATGGTGACTAGCACAAAGTAAATACTAATAAATACTACTTAAAATTACCATTTGTTTCAATCAGTAATCATTGTTACAAATATCAAAAACTATCCAAGTTTGTTTAAGCAAAAAATAAATTTATTAAAAGATATTGTATAACTCACTAGATTCCTAGAAGATAAGAAAACTAGATTTTGAGGATTTGTGGTAGAAATAATGTCCAAAATTATGTTCCAGAACTGATGCAATGGTGACAATCTTGCTAGGGGGTGACCCTGAAATTTGCATATCTAATTCCATGGATGAGGGACTCTGCAGGCTACTTCTAGAACCTTTGAACCATTTCCTCTAGGGTGTAAATGTCCATGTGCCCCTTCAACAAAACTATTTCTGTGTAAGGCCTGCATTTTCACATTACTAGCTTTATAAAATTATTTTTTATTGTGGTAAAATACACATAACATAAATTTATTTTTTCAAGGTTTTATTTAATTTTAATTGTAGCTAGTTAATATATAGTGTAATATTGATTTCATCACTTTCATAGAACATCCAGTGCTCATAACAAGTGCCTTCCTTAATAGCCATCATAAATTTACCATTTTAAATATACAGTTATATGGTATTAAGCACATTTGTATTATTTTGCATCATCAGAATTTTACTCAAAATAATTTTATATGGATATATATTTTCGGTAGAAACTTCTGTATCTGGCTTCTATAGAGAAACTTGGGATACTAAATGTAGGAAGAATATTCAAAGACAGTGCAGCTAAATTTAAGAAAATTATCTATTACAATCCGCCTTTTATTTGCCCAATATTAACTTATGCACTTAGACAATATTTAAATTTCAAAATTTCCTTCCAGCCCAAGCTTCAGCCTGACATAATGCGATTATCCTATAAACAAAATAAAATACTGATTTCTTCTTTAAAAAGTGGGAGAGGGTGATAGCAAGTGTCTCATTAGGGTGTAGTCCAATTCTTGTTGTAGCTAATCCAGCTTACAATACAAGCACCTCTGCTATGATTCCTATGATTTGATGGATCCAGTGGTATTCAAGATTATCTTTGGAAAATCAAGTTGCTGTCAGAAGTCCAACCCAACATTTGATCAGTGGTTATAAACGAGGATTCTGGAGCCATAACTGTTTAGGAAAAAATTCAGTTCCATCATATTCTTGCTTTGTGGTCCTGGACAACACACTAATCTCTCTTTGCCTCCTCATTTTTTTTTCCATTTATAAGTACCTATCCCCTATTTTCTAAGAAAGACTAAATGAATTAATATAGGGAAAGTGATTGGAAAACAGCTTGGCGTAAAATAATCCCTAACATATACTTATTTGCTGATCTCTTACTACTTCCTTTCTGCCTTTAGCTACATATTGAGTCCCTTGATATTATTTTAGTTATGCAGTAAATTATAATGTTAACCACCAATAACACATTTGACTAAAACAGGACAAAGAAAGAGGGAAACAGAAGGAATTTACTTAAATTAAATAAAAAGTAGGAGAGAAAACATGGGTGGATGTGGTGGCCCTTATTTCTCTTCCAGTCATAGGGTCATAGCTGGTGTTTATTCTTCCTGCCTCTGCTACCAAACCCATGTTTCCTTTAAATCAGCTATGACCCTATGTTCAGATGTTCAGTCTCTTATCAGTGCACAAAAGCAAATTTGAAGCAATTTTGAATGAAGAAGAAATGCCTTTGCTTTAAAAGGTCAGGTGTCTCCACCATAATGTCTCTAGAGTCTTAATAAAGAAAACATACTGATGTGTCCATTTATTATACTGGGCCTCATCTGTGTATCCCCAGCACCAATGGGCTTACACAAACATTTATTGAATATTCAATAAATATATTTTTGAAAGGAAATCCTTTACAACTACAATGTAAATATATGAGGATAGAATTTTCCTGTTTTAGTTACTGCTATGTCTACAATGCCAGTACCTGGCATATAATAGATCCTCAACAAATATTTATCAAAAGAATAAATGAGCCATATGCAGTAAGTGAACCTTATACATAATTATGAAAAAATGGATAACATACCAGTTCTGGAGAGAAGATATGAACAAAAGTGAGTATAGGTGTTTGGAATATTTCTTCTTTTAAACCATAAATACTACATATTTCCAGGAAATAGGATTTGGGTATAGTTATGCTATGGTTAAAAATTTACCCTAAATTTTAGTCCTAAATGTTGGATAATATTTTCAGAAGATGATGAATGGCTAGAAAGATGGATATAGGATAGAATTCTGTTAAGTGACCTTGATAGATTCTTTGACAATGAGTTCTCAAATTATACTCCATTATTTAATATTGTGTGCAAATTGGGGAAAGGAGGCCCTGATGTGATTTATGATCCATTTCTAAGGGAGTTAGCAGAAGACTCAATTGTTTTGTGAATGAATTTCGCTGGTTTAGTCAGTTCTCATTTTTTTCAAATCTTAGATATTCCCATTTGCATGACTAAAAAAAAGGGCATCATTTATAATCTAATGGAAAAGAAATTCTGTCATTTTTCAAGAAAATTTCAGTTTAAATTTTTGTAGAGAGGGTAACTAATAGGTTTGAAAATCCTCTTTTGAAGCAGTGAGAATAGTTTTGAATTATCTAGCATTTCACATAAGCATTTATATAATTTTCAAAAGAGGCCATCTGGATTAAGAGGGTGTAACAGAGGAAACTTATTTAAATTTTACCTAGGATGAATTATCCTTTTTTACATATCATCTCTGCTTGCAAAAATGTTAATAGTAATTTAGAATCCTATATCCTGAGTTTTCTTGGATTACTCAATCCCAAATCCAGGTTAAAAAGCAGGATCCTTTTAACATCATTCATTCAGGTTTAGTTGTTCTTAATAGTAATGTCAGATAACTCTCTTTCTGTAATGTCTTCTTTTATTAGAGAAGATAGTTTCTTGTGTATGTTTGCAAATATGAATTATCTTAAAACATGGACTCCTTCATTGCCTCACAAGGGATGGGTGGACTCTGCAAAAACTTCTGATCTTTGAGTCATCTCTTCTTCTGAATTCATTACACCCTTGTCCTCCTAGCCTAAAGCTATTTAAGCTATTTATTTAAGCTATTATATGTGTGAGCTCGGTGGCTTACCTGAACTATTTACATAATGTAACATTTCTCTCCACCTTTGGTAGTTAACATATGTTTCTTTGTGTATTCTACTAAGGGTCTCAAAAAATAGGAAATAGTGAAAAAGTAGTTGTGCCAACTCCCATCCCTCAATAAAAACCCTAAGAAGATAGCAAAATAAAGAGAATGGGAGGGGAATACAACTTGAATTTAACCATTATGTTTTTCCAAGAAGGAATTACAGCATCCTATAACCCTGAGAGTCTCATTCAGGGAGGAAGCTAAGATGATAGAAATCTCAAGGCTTAACAGGAATCTCGTGCTTTTCATTAAAGCATATCAGTATCCAACATGGCACCTAAGAGATGCCATTTCTCTCCTTCCTTTTCTCTTCTTGCCTTTTGAGGAAGACTTCACAACCATAATACTATCCACAAGAAATTATCTTTCAACTATACCAGTCTATTACCAAGGATAATCAAAACTTTAATTCAGGTATTTTTGGGGTCTTTCAAAGCACATCAAATGGTATATTAATTCATGTGTGAGCAGAACTTTTAAAAAAAATATTTATTTATTTGACAAAACAGGAGTGTACAAGCAGGGGGAATGACAGGCAGAGGGAGAGGTAGAGGCAAGCTGTCCACTGAGCAGGGAGCTGGAGGCAGGCCTTTATCCTAGGACCCTGGGATCATAAATTGAGCTGAAGGCAGACCCTTAACCCACTGAACCACCCAGGTGCCCCATCAAAACTTCTAATACTTCTCTCAAGTATGGTGTGCTTTATTTATGATGTCAGCTTCTATTTTTCAGGCTTTCTACTGAAATTGAAGCTAAGTTGTGGATTGTGATGCTCTGGTTCCTATCCTTACTTTTTCTCCAATGTATCCTCCTTTTTGGGGAAATTAACCAAGATTTGCTGACTTCTTTCTGTTTTCTCTCTTCTTCTTCTTCTTCTTTCCTCCTCCTCCTCCTCCTCCTCCTCCTCCCTCCTCCTCCTCCTCCTCCTCCTCCTTCTTCTTCTTCTTCTTCTTTTCATTGCCCATTATTATCAGATTCTGTAAAACAAAGGATGTTCAGGTTCAGGGGTTGATCGAGCAATAAATATTAATTATATAACTTATTTCATGTTTTCCTTGTTGCCTACTCATCTTCCTCCCTCCATTCAGCTTTTACTCTTCCTTTCTTCACTTCAAAATAAAATTTTCTCCTATTTATGAAATGAGAAGGTAAAATTATCTTAAATATATTAGTATTAATTAGGTCTGGAAACATACAAGGATGAATAATTTATTGAAATTGTGAAGTTCTCTGCATTCTTTTTCTTAACCAGGGGAGCTAAATCTCTGCTTCAGATTTCTTTATCACTGCTGTCCTAGATTAAGTAAAGTTACACTCTGCTGTCATCCTGGATTCATGTCAATGAATCATGAACACGGAAATAAGCAGCATTCCTTTGTTTCCCTATAATGCTTATCCCATCTAGTTGATGAGATGTATCTATAAACTTTAGATGTTTCTCTGGTATGGACTCAAGTTAATTCAAATGAAGTTTTTATCGCTAAATGCTCACTAAACTTAGATGTTTAAGTGTTTGTGGACAGGTTCTGAAGATCACACAGTTAGTTCTACTAGAGAACAAAAAGGAGAGACCATTAAAAAGGCAGTGAAGCTCTCAGTGACAGTCTGACAACACTTATCTCTCTTGACAATGTGTTTCTTCCACTCCTGCCATGTTCTCCCACGTGTTATTGAAATTAGGGAAACTATGAGAAATGTTGTTATGGGAGTTGCATTTCCTATATTTTTAATTAAAATGAAGTTGATACACAATGTCATATTATTTCAGGTGTGCAATATAGTGATTCAACATCTCTGTATGTTATGCTATGCTCAACACAAGTGTAGCTACTACCACTATTTACTATTCATGTTAATCTAGTATCATTGACTATATTCCCTATGCTGCACCCTTTATCCCCATGACATATTCATTCTGTAACTGGAAGTCTGTATCTCTCACTCTTCACCCATTTTGCCCATCTCCCCCACCCCCTTGTATTTAATTTTAATTCAATTTTATTGAAATATAGTTTAAATATAATGAAATACACCTATTGTATATATCTATGAGTTTGACAAATTTAAATGGACATATAATGACAATCATGATCAAGATAGGGGCTCCTGGCTGTCTCAGTCAATATAGAGCGTAACTTTTGATCTTGGGGTTGTGAGTTCAAGCCTCACGTTGGGTGGAGAGATTGCTTAAAAATAAAATCTTTAAGGGGCTCCTGGGTGGCTCAGTGGGTTAAGCCGCTGCCTTCAGCTCAGGTCATGATCTCAGGGTCCTGGGATCGAGTCCCGCATCGGGCTCTCTGCTCAGCAGGGAGCCTGCTTCCTTCTCTCTCTCTCTGCCTGCCTTTCAGTGTACTTGTAATTTCTCTCTGTCAAATAAATAAATAAACTCTTTAAAAAAAATAAAAAAATAAAATCTTTAAAAACATATATGGTACATTACTTCCCAAAATTAATTTTTGCCCCATCCCAGTCCATCCTCTCTCTTGGCTATAAGTAACAATCAGCTGCTTTCTGTCATGATAGATAAGATTTATCTTTGTAATTTTGTATCTAAATGAAATAATATAGCATACATCCTTTTGTATTTCTCTTCTTTTACTTAGTATAATGTTTTGAAGATCTATGTTAATCTATCAGTAGTTTATTTTTTCTTTCTTTCTTTCTTTCTTTCTTTCTTTCTTTCTTTCTTTCTTTCTTTTCTTTTCTTTTCTTTTCTTTTTTAGTGGGGAGGGACAGATGGAGAGGGAGAGAGAGAGAATCCTAACCAGGCTCCACACCCAGCCCAGAACCCAGCTCAGGGCTAGGGCTAGATCTCAGAATCCTGTGATCATGGCCTAAGCTAAAATCCAGAGTCAGATGCTTAACCAACTGAGCCATGTAGGATCCCCAGTTTATTCTTTTTTATTGCTGAATAATATTCATTATATGACTATAGCACAATTTATTCATCAGTTGATGGGTATTTGACTTATTTCCAGTTTTGGACTGTTATCAATAAAACTGTGAACATTCACATACCAGTTTTTATATGAATATATGTTTTTTTTTAAATTTTTTATTTTTTATAAACATATATTTTTATCCCCAGGGGTACAGGTCTGTGAATCACCAGGTTTACACACTTCACAGCACTCACCAAAGCACATACCCTCCCCAATGTCCATAATCCCACCCCCTTCTCCCAAACCCCCTCCCCCCAGCAACCCTCAGTTTGTTTTGTGAGATTAAGAGTCACTTATGGTTTGTCTCCCTCCCAATCCCATCTTGTTTCATTGATTCTTCTCGTACCCACTTGTACCCACTTAAGCCCCCATGTTGCATCACCACTTCCTCATATCAGGGAGATCATATGATAATTGTCTTTCTCTGCTTGACTTATTTCGCTAAGCACAATACGCTCTAGTTCCATCCATGTTGTCGCAAATGGCAAGATTTCATTTCTTTTGATGGCTGCATAGTATTCCATTGTGTATATATACCACATCTTCTTGATCCATTCATCTGTTGATGGACATCTAGGTTCTTTCCATAGTTTGGCTATTGTGGACATTGCTGCTATAAACATTCGGGTGCACGTGCCCCTTTGGATCACTACGTTTGTATCTTTAGGGTAAATACCCAATAGTGCAATTGCTGGGTCATAGGGCAGTTCTATTTTCAACATTTTGAGGAACCTCCATGTTGTTTTCCAGAGTGGCTGCACCAGCTTGCATTCCCACCAACAGTGTAGGAGGGTTCCCCTTTCTCCACATCCTCGCCAGCATCTGTCATTTTCTGACTTGTTGATTTTAGCCATTCTGACTGGTGTGAGGTGATATCGCATTGTGGTTTTGATTTGTATTTCCCTGATGCCGAGTGATATGGAACACTTTTTCATGTGTCTGTTGGCCATCTGGATGTCTTCTTTGCAGAAATGTCTGTTCATGTCCTCTGCCCATTTCTTGATTGGATTATTTGTTCTCTGGGTGTTGAGTTTGCTAAGTTCTTTATAGATTCTGGACACTAGTCCTTTATCTGATATGTCGTTTGCAAATATCTTCTCCCATCTGTCAGTTGTCTTTTGATTTTGTTAACACATTCTTCTCTAGTGCACATGGAACATTCTCCAGAATAGATCACATCCTCGGTCCTAAATCAGGACTCAACCGGTATCAAAGGATTGGGATCATTCCCTGCATATTTTCAGACCACAATGCTCTAAAGCTAGAACTCAACCACAAAAGGAAGTTTGGAAAGAACCCAAATACATGGAGACTAAACAGCATCCTTCTAAAATATATGAATATATGTTTTAATTTCTCTCTTGTACATTCCTGGGAGTGAAACTGCTTGGATATATAGCAATTGTACATTTAGTTTTATAAGAAACTGCAGACTTACCACAAATGGCACAATCTCATTCTTTTTTAAGGCTGAGTAATATTCCACTGTGCATGTGTGTGTGCATGTGTGTTTCACATCTTCCTTATGCATTTGTCTATTGATGGACACTTAGGCTGCTTCTATATCTTGGCTATTATAAATAATGCTGTGTTAAACACAGTGCTGCATATTATATTTTTAAATTAGTATTTTCATTTTCTTTGGGTAAATACTCAGTGCAATTACTGTACCATGCGGTATTTTTATTTATAATCTTTAATCTCAGATCTTCATATTTTTGCCTACAGACATAGCTATATCTCTTCCACCTCAACCACTGTTTGGTAATAGATCCTACCACCTTGATCAAATGTTAGCATATGGCCAGAAATAAACCAAGCAGATAATTTTTCTTCTAATATTCTTCCATGGAGAAATCGGAAGACTGGCAGTGGTTGTAGCAGAGTCATGTGTTAGAGGACCCCCAGGTGGACTCATGATGTCTGTTGATGAGATTTTGGACTGCACTGTAGCCTGTCCTCTAAAGGCCTGGATTCTATATTCCTTCGTGGATTCTGCAAACTATAAATTTAATTTTGTATTTCAATTTAAATGTAGTCAGAAGTGGTTTCTGTGTTTTACATTCAGAAATCTTAACTGGAGCTATCCCTCGCCATATACCTCCCTAGTGCCCTTTGCTCTTGCTCTTATAACATGTCAAGCTTGTAATTAATTGCTCAACATTTGTTTCTGTTACCAAAGAATAAATTCTATAAAAACAAGGAACATTGTCTGCCCTGTTCCTCTTTTTCCCGGTGCTTATTAGCATAGTACCTGACACCTAGAAATAGTTAATGGGTGGATAATAAGGAGTTTATGTAAAGTAGTTCTCACAGTGCTTAACAAATATAAATGCCTTTCCTCTCCCTTTTTTTTCTGTTTTCCCTCTTCTCCCTTTTCACCAGAAGCACAAATACTGCAATGCCCACATATTCTGGTGCTTCAAATTGTGCACACTTATCTCTCTTCTCCCTACCTCTCCAATCATCAACTCAAGAAAACACTTTAACTGCAAGTTTCTCTTGTAAGGAAAACAGATTCAGAATATGTTTTGAGAGTCAAAGCAAAGGGTTCGTGTCTTTCCTTTTGGAATAAGATGGAAATGCCCCTCATCCATTTCGTGGATGGAGGTTTTTAAAGAATTAGAGATGGTTTCTGCTGAAGTCTTCCCTTTTGTTCCATCTATTCTGCAGTCACTGCTACATGAGGGGATAAGACTAGCTCAAGTCCTACTGTCAAGGAGGTCTTATAAGAAAGTTAATATAATGGGTGCACACAGGGATTGTACCTGTGACCCAGTCCTTATTAGCAACTCTACCCAGCAGAACTGACTCTAAAGAGGTTGCTGAATTTCTCTCAGATAACCCCTGCTGTCTTAGCTCCAAGGTCATGTGTCTGACCCAATAAAGATAGTTAACTTGAAAAAGTCTTTATGCCGTTTTTAGAATATCTGGAGCAGAATGACTTCAGCATTGGACAGTGTTTATAAAGGGCATTTGGTTTGTGAGAAAAGGAACACACTGCTATTCGGTCGACCTACAAGACAATGCCATGTTTTTTTGTTTTGTTTTGTTTTGTTTTTCATTTTTGATCCTTGGGGTGGTTTTGCAGGATAGTTATCAGACTATAGAAACAGCCTTCTAGCTTAGTATGTAGCCAAAATTAAACAGAAGGCTGTACAAATATACAGAGAATTTAGGACTATCCACACAGGAGAAGCTATCTATTTTAAGTAAAAAGAAGCTATTTCTAGCTAAGTGCTTGCTACATTATCAAACACCCAGTTATACATTTTCAGTTACAGTATTGTTATTCCTTTAGAGATATTATTTTCCTTATTTTGTACATGAGTAAGCTGAGGCTTAGATTTAAATAATGTGTTCAGGGCTACCTAGTAAATTAAGCAAATTGGTCACCTACTTCTATATTAAAAATTCTTCCCATTCTTTCAACAATATTGTGCTAACTGTTAATCTGTTCTCCTTAGCATCTATGAGTAATTGTGGTATATGAAGGGACTGAGATGCTGCTTAATCCTAGCTACCATAGATCCACAACGTATTTGCCCATCACATCACCCAGTTCTGAAAAGATGAATAATAGTTACTCAAAATTCCATTTCACTTCATTTCACCTCCTTCCAATATCACGGGGTTTAATTTTTTCAGGTTTCCATTTTTCTTCTGTAGTTCTGGTTATGTTTTGTTCAGTAGGTCTGTGTGAAGCTGATAAACTTGCATTTTTAAAAAGACCTCTCCCCATCCCTGCCCTAGCCCCAAACATCCTCACCTACAAGATCCCAGGACCCAGAGAAAGGCTATGCCAAGGGGTTATGTTGTTTCTCTCACTGCATTTAATTTGAAAGCCAGTGTGAAGGGAAGCTTGTTTTGAAGACACAAAGATTTTGTTTAAATCCTTCCTCTCTTATTGTTTATCTGCATAAACTTGCACATCAAGTTGATTCTTGCACATCAAAGTTGATTTCTTTAAGTGTCAACATCTTCATCTATAAAATGGATATATGAATAGCACTTCCTTCATAAGGTTGTTATGAGGCTAAAATGGGATATAGTGCTTGACACAGTGCAAATATTCAATACAAATTTCCCTAAAAATTATTACAAAGATTGTACTTCCTACATGATAGAGGATAATTCCATAGTAGACTCAGCAAGAAAATTCTGAGTAAAAATTACAAAAAGTTTGGGAAAACGAGTTAATGAGTTTTTCTTGGAAATTAGAACTTCAGTCATTCCAACAAAATTTGCTATGTGTCTACTCTTCTCTGTTCTAGGCACTGTACTAGATACACATATATTTTGTAGACATATCTAAATCTTGTGGTTGATGTATAGGTGGGCAAAACACCCCACTTATTTCTCTTGTTGGAGACAAATATTTGGTTGAGAAATTCATTACTCTAACTTAATATGGACAGATTTAAGGATATTTGTTTTAAGTTTCAAGCCTTTAAAAAAAAAAAAAAAAGCCTTTAAAATATGAATGGATTACTACTAAGTGAAAAGATCTCTCATTTTCCCCAAGCATAAAAATAGCATAGCCCATATAAGATTCGCTTAAATTTGCAGTTCCAGGAAACTAAATATTCTCCCTCCCTGCTTCTTTTGGATGACGTTAACTCTGTGACTTAAATGAAACCAATTTATTTTGTGAGGATTTTAATAACATATTAATTATGATCAGATTGAAATCTAATGACTAGCTCCTTCAGGCTGACAGTCACTGGACTATTTATATATACTCTCCGCCCTTTCAGTCTGACCTACTTTGACAGTTCAATTAAACCAACTGACTTTTGAGGTTTGTTTATGAAATGGCTGGGGAATGCTGACTATTTGGGGTATTTGGCATTTGTACAACACACCATTTAACAAGTTCCCTCAGTGAATTTCTAGAGTCCAGGAAAATATTACTCTCTAACCTGTTAGGCAAATCATGGTTTGAATCACATAAGGAGAAATGGGGTGTGTTAGACCCTGTGTGTACTCAGAACTTTTGTATGTAATGCACACATGTATTTTTCCCATTAAAAAAAGAAAAAGGAGCTCTCTTGTGTGTAACTAGATTGTTGTTGATATATCGTTCTCAGTTTCATGAGGCTTGAATGGGATTTGTTCATGTCCTTAATGAAATACTTTTTCATTCACTGTCTGTTCATTCATTGACTCAACAATTATTTATTGAGCATCTACTATGCTTTAACTGCTACACTAGACTCTAGACATAAGCAACAACAACAAAAACAGAGTTGTTCTCCAAAAGGGCTTGATTGACATTAAGTCAATAATCCTATAAGTGATTTCCTAAGTACCATAGGCATAAGTGCTACAAATGAAAAAAAAAGGTTACTTCTTTTAGTATTGTGTTTTATTTGTTAACTATTATATCCTTCTATTGTTAACATTTCCCCATCCCCCAGAAGACATATATCCTGGGATTCTGTGTTTAAGCTACCCTTTTATACCTAGTTGGTGTAAATAAAAGAAAAAAAATAAAAAATGTATTTTCAAAGTTTTCTGAAATTTCTATTTCTAAGTGCATGATATTGTGTACATGCTATGTTATTGTTCAGGATATATATAAATTATACATCTTTTCACTGCTAGCTGAGAAATACCCCCCCCCCATCACCACCAACCCCTCACTGCCTTTGATACCTTTGATATTCTCTTGTGCTGACCACGGTCTTATTTTTTTAAGCCTTAGTTCCCTGTGGAGATCCTAGGCTCCTTAAAGGCAAGTCTGTACTTGGTTACTGTGCTGCTGGACAGACCTTAGCTCCAATACATGCTTAAACAATACGTGTTGATTTGCTGATGCATTTTTTTCTGTTTATAGGTTATACGTGGATGAATACTGATTAGTGTTCAGGATCATTATAGCTCATAAGCGTACCTATTGCTGATTATTTTTCAAGGTTGCAGATCTTTTTGTAAGTCATAAAAGGCTATAAAATCTAGCTTTCTTGGCTCTATGACTTTGTAGGTAAATTACCAAAGTAGAACTTAGTTGAATTAACATAACCTCCCACTGCTCCATGTTGATAGAGAAGCATATTGGCTTTAGACCAATCCACTGCCAAGGGAAACAAAGGAAGGAGTGGCAGAATTCAGTGAACATACAAACTTGGTAGTGGAAGGACACCTGGGTGGCTCAGTTTGTTAAGTGTCCTCCTTTGGTTCAGGGCCAGGGTCATGGGATCAAGTCCTGTATCCAGCTCCTTGCTCAGCAGGGAGCCTGCTTCTCCATCTGCCTGCTGTTCCCCTGCTTGTGCTCATTCTCTCTCTGAGACAAATAAATAAATAAAGTCTTAAAAAGACAAAAACAAAAGCAAAGAACTCGGTAGTGGAAATGTGGATGGGATCCCATTCCTTACTTCCCAATATAAAAGATAAAAACCACAAATCCACCAGAGAAAAGAAGATATTGTTGCTGACTACATCTAGGCTTTAATAATTTTACCTTCTGATTATTGGTATTAGATAGCTGTCCTATGAATCTTCTATTATAACCTCAAATGTCTTTTCCCCTATTTTTTTCCTGTAAGTGGATTTATATTTGCTTTATTTTTATTTAATTTAGACTTATCTAGTAGGGGCTTGTCATAACTTTCTAATTAAGGAATAATGGTAGGGTAGATTGGAAAGTTCAGTTTCTGCATTCACCCCCTATTTGTAGGTGCCTCGTGAAAGGCAATATATTACAAAGGATAAGAGCTGCCTCTCTAACACCAAAGTTTCTGGCTTTACAACCCAGCTTTGCCACTTACCAGCAAATTGGCACTCATAAGGCAGTTGATGCTCTTGGGCTTCAATCCCTCCAGTTAATTAGGTTGTTCTTAGGACTTCATTAGTTAATATCTAAACCATTTAGAAAGTATCACAAGGAGTTCAGTGCATACTAGCCTCTGTTTTTATTCCCAGTGTTGCTACTGTTGTACACTACATATTCAGAGGATGGGGATTTGATGGTATTACCTTCAAGCGTAAAGGTACAGTCAGACCCTGACCTCTGTTTACCTTGCCTCCCAGCAGAATTCCAGACTGAGAGAAATAATATACATGGAGCAAAAGAAGAGTGAGCATACTGAGTTGTTCACAGTAGTGTCCAAAGATAAGTTGTAAAATGAACTTTAGCTGTTTATGCATCTCCAAGAAGGAGGAAAAGGATAAATATTAAGAGTAATACATACTTAAACTGTCCTCCACCACTTAAGTATGTGTGGTTTCAAAGGGCGAGAACAAGAGTAAGAGAGAGATATGCTGGTTACAAGAGAAACCCTAGGTCTGCTTATTAAAAGAAGAGTAATCAGAGTGACAGGCTTAATCGAAAGTGCTGCCTAGAAAAACATGGTCTAATATCATATTTCAACCAGTAATATTGGCAACTTCTCTTAATCTATACAATTGTTATAAGGAAGACAGACAGAGGTAGAAGTGTGGGGAAAGGGTACAAAAATATTCCTTTACCTATGCTATATTCAAGACTTGCTGCTAGGGCGCCTGGGTGGCTCAGTGGGTTAAGCCGCTGCCTTCGGCTCAGGTCATGATCTCGGGGTCCTGGGATCAAGTCCTGCATCAGGCTCTCTGCTCAGCAGGAGCCTGCTTCCTCCTCTCTCTCACTCTCTCTGCCTGCCTCTCTGCCTACTCGTGATCTCTCTCTGTCAAATAAATAAATAAAATCTTAAAAAAAAAAAAAAGACTTGCTGCTAAATCTTATCCAGGTGCTGTGGCCTTAGAATTTCTAATTAAGTAAGGAAAATAAAATGCACCACATAGCTCACTATTACACAGGGTCGAATAGGACATTTTTCATATGGAAAAATCAAGAAAATGTATAGGCATTGTGAGCAGAATTTCAGGTTGGAAAATTTAAAAAGGTTCCTTGGAAGAGGTGACATTTAGCAAAAGTCAAAATTTACTATGCACTTGCTGTATATAAGCACTGTGTGAAGTGTTATATATACGCGATCCCATTTTATTCTGACAACTACCCTATGAGGGTCTCCTTTAAGGAGAAGGTATTTGTCCCCATTCTACAAATAACAAAAGACTTAGAGAGATTTAACAATCTCTAAGGTTTGCAGGTAGTAACTGCCCAAATCTGTTTCAAAGCCAGGTTGTCTGACCCTGAGTATTAAAGCCTAACCTCGGTTGTACTTACTTCTTCCTCTTTGCCCTGCTCTTTCCTGCTAAGAGATTGGAAGGGTTCAATCAAAGGAAAATGAGAATGTGTTAAAAAAAAAAAAAACAACCAAAAAACAAATCAAAACAACCAATGGATATTACAATTTGTTCCATAGGCTTCAAGTAGTAAACACTCTGTACAGGGCCTGAGGCTGACAATGGAGACAAAGACTTAACAAGGCACAGTCAGTTCCACTAAGGAGCAGACCCTTCAATGAGGGACAAGGCTATGAATAAAGAATGCCAGATGAATATTGTAAGTGAGTAGTAAACATTTAATAATTATTTATTAAACACCTTCCAGATGCTGAATTAATGATATTGTAAAGATGAATATAATTCCTACTTCTAAGTGTTTTTGTAATTTGTTCAGTAAGGTAATAAATGGCTATAATAGAAGGTGGGAAATGGTAAGCCCTAGCATAGAAGACTTTTTAAAAAACGGGTCCAGAGGAGAATATTGAATTAAAAAAGTAGAAATACAATCCACTGTGCATGGAGCATGTTATAGCTAGAACTTACTTCAGCATTTACATTTTTTAACTTATTGATTTTCACCATAACCCAATAAAAGTATAGAGATTTACTCTAATTTTTTGCATCAGCACAGAAGAGCACAGATGAGCTAAGTGTTATACTTAAAGATGGTAAGCAGCAGATTTGTTCAACTGCCACGCCTGTTTTCTTTGAAGGTAGTCTTTGACATTTGATTGGAAACAAGAAGAGAAATAGATATAGAGAGCAGTATAGTACCCTGACTCCAAGATAGTACCAGGTAGTCTCATCTTCCAATAGACATGCTCTGTAAGCTTTGCCCACATTAAATTGTGATCGACTTTGTGTAACCTTATTCACACGGCAGAAGTGATATTGTGTGACTTCTGAGACTAGGTCATAAGAAGCCTTATAGTATGTGCTGTGGTCTCTTACAAGACATTTTCTTGGAGCTCTGGACTACAAAGTAAGCAGTCTGACTGCTCTGAGGCCACTCTGCTGGAAACACAACATGAGAGACCACATGGAGATACCAGGAGACTACAAGAAGAGAGAGAGATGCCCAGTGAGTTCCCATCTCTTCCCATCCCCACAAATTCTAATCATCCTGGTTGAAGCTCTAGATATTACAGACCAGAGTGAAGCCCAACCCAATAAC
The DNA here is from genome assembly GCF_964662115.1 of Mustela nivalis. Taxonomy (NCBI): domain Eukaryota; kingdom Metazoa; phylum Chordata; class Mammalia; order Carnivora; family Mustelidae; genus Mustela; species Mustela nivalis. The sequence goes on along the minus strand of NC_139028.1, from coordinate 88,206,609 downwards.
TCCTAATCACATTGAAAATTATGGAGCAAAATAAGTGATTATTGTTTATTAAACTACTAAGATTTTGGAATGACTTGTTACACAGCAGTAACAAAGGAAGGACAGAAAGTACATGCATATTAGTTATATATTTCTATATAAGTTGCCCCAAAGTTACTTAAAACACATAATTCTGTTACCTTGGTTTCTGCATGTCAGTAATCTGATCATGACTTATCTAGGTCCTCTATTTCATATCTCTCACTAGGTTGAAATCAAGGTATTTGTCAGGGCCATAGTCATCTCAGCGATCACCTGGGAAGAATGTGCTTCCTAGATCACTCATGTGGTTGCCAGCAGAATTCGCTTCCTCACAGAGTGTTGAATTTTAGTGTCAATGACTCACAGCTCTTAGCTCGAGGACTCTCTTGCTTCCTTACTACACAGCCTCTCCATATAGTATTTCAGTCAAAGCAAGAAAGCAAAGAGAGTGCCAGAAAAAGAACAATAGTGAAGTCACAATCTTTTGGAACCTAATCATAGGAGTGACATCCTATCACATTTACAATATTTTATTCATGAGAAGAAAGTCACAAGATCTAGTTCTCAACCAAGAAGAAGGGATTATGCAAAGACATGAATATCAGGAGATGGATCATTGAGGACCATTTTTAGAAATCCACATATGACAAGTCTTTTTTTTTTTTTTTTTTTTTAGATTCTGTACCCAGTAGAGCCCAATGTGGAACTTGAACTCATGACCCTGAGGTCAAGACCTGAGCTGAGATGGAGTCAGACGCTTAACCTTCTAAGCCACCCAGGTGTCCCTGATAAGTCTTAATACTTGTTGGAAAGAGTTCATTCTTCTATTTTTTACAAATTGATGAAGAAAAGTATTCTTTTTTTGAGAAATAGAATTTGCCTTGCATTTTAATCATGATTCCAAAATGTAGTAGATACAGAGGAAAGATAATTATTTTAGGCTTTCTGCATCTCTGCTCATTTTTTATGTGCCAATAAATGTTCTTTGTTCATAGATTTATTATGAATACTAAGTGACCAGATGTAATTACAAAGATCTGTTACAGCATCTGTAATATATGATGCTCTTAGAAAATTCATTAGATCTGATGTTGAGATTGTGTGTTAGAAAGTTTAGTTGAAGAGGAAATCATAATTCTGATAGACATTTAGAAGTATACGGGGTGCCTGGGTGGTTCAGTCAAATGTCTGACTCTTGATTTTGGCTTAGGTCATGATCTCATGTGTTGTAAGATCAAGCCCCACATCAGGCTCTGCTTGGAGTCTGCTTAAGACTGTCTCTCCATCTCTCTCTGTCCTACCCACCCCCCTCTAGAATAAATAAGTCTTCTTTAAAAAAAAAAAAAAAGAAGTATAGACATGCATTAGAATCCTTGTAATCTACATGCAATCCTCAGGTATTTGCCAGCATGGAAAATAATTTTCCTAAATATGAGACAAGAAAGAAATTAGTCTAGTTTTTCAGTTTTCAAAAGTCCTCTCCTTTTTATTATCTCTCTTGTGTGTCTTGTGGAAAGTCAGTTACTGAAGGATGCTGTCTTATGATTTCTTGGTCTTAGAATTTAACATTGGCTGGCTGGTAATGATGCTTTAGAGGAAGTACCAAGCCTATTCAAGGAAGAATAAAGTGGAAGCCACTATGAGTTCTTCAAACATTAGAGCAGCCAATGTCCTTCTGTGCTGGTAGAAACATCAGAATGTATACACAGGAGATTTTGCTTTGCTTCATTCTAGAGTGTACTGGGAATCTAACTAACAAAGCAAGGCCCTAAGTGTGTCATGTTGCCCTATTGGCTTGCACCAACCTATGGATACATAGAATAAGAAAGTATCATAGGGTCTGTTATCAATGTTGGTGAACTATGAGAGTGAGAAAAAGCTGCCAAAGAGGCCAGAGTACTTCTTTTAGCCAGTGAAACAAATAACAGGTATTTGGGCATCAGCTATATGTTGGAAATCTGGGGTACCAAGGTGTTACAAAGTAAAGTAAAAAACAAAACAAAACAAAAAAAAAAACGATCATCAACAACTAAAACTGTAATAGTAAGTTGTATGGGCTGCAGCAGAGAAAGAATCTAAATCAAGTGATATAAAAACATATATGGAAAACTGTTATTTCCAGTTGAGAAAACTAACAAGGAAGCCACATTTGACCTGACAGTTGATCTGATTCTAGTACCTTCTTCAGGCTGCTTCCCGAACTATCATTTTCCAAAAATTATAGATTACCTTTTAAAAATCACTAGATATTAACTATCATTAAAAAATGATTCAAAATTCCTGAAATTCAAGGCCCTTTTAAACCTGACCCCAAAGTTCTTCTCTAGTAGTGACTCCAGTCACTCCTTATCACCACACATCGTTTAGTCTAGACAAACCAGCTCTCTCTTTTAGAAATAAAAAAAAAATCTGTCCCATATTGGAAACAAACAAGAATGAAGTAAGAATACATGAAAAAATAAACTCAACAAATAATATGTAAGACCTACATAAAGAAAACTGAAGTGTACCTAAAATATAAACAAATGAAATAAAATAATGTGTTCTTGGAAGGACTCACATAGCACTATTAGTACAAATTATATCCATATTTTCTTACTGGACTAATTACATATGAGAAAAAAAAAACAAACAATAATGTCCAGGCCATTGTTTGATTGACCAGGATAGGGGATAGTCTAATAGATATTAAAGCATATTATAAAGCTAGAATAATTAAAAATATATACAATTATAAATACATGGACCAGTCAGTGGGATATCATAGAAATTTCAGAAATAATACTAAATATACATGAGATTTTAACTTTGTGGTAAAAAGAAATTTCATATTGGTGAAGAACTGATAGAATATTCAATAAATGTTGGACTATCTGACCAGTTACCTGTAAAATAATAAAATTATTCATAGCTCACACCTAAATGAACTTCATATTTAAACATGAGATAAAAACTGCTAAAAATATTGGTCCAATAAGTGGAGAATAATTAAAAAAAATATTTTTCCTAGTGTGACACAAAGTCCAGAGTGAAGAGGAAAAAGAAAAAAATAAATAAATACCACTAAAAAGTTTTTGAAATTTATATTAGAAAAACATCATAAACAAAGTCATGAAAAAACATGAAACTCTGGGAAGCATTTGCTAATCCTATCACAGAAAAATGGCTGTGAGCTCTATAAATTTGTCAGAAACAGGCCAATAATTCAATAAATATATAAGCAAAGGAAACTAACAAACAGTTAAAAGGAAATACAGTTGGCTCTTAAACACATAAAAACCCATTTGACCTCACACATCATGAAAGGAATATAAACCAAAATTACACAGGTCTTCACATTTATTTCTCAGATTGGAAAAGGTCAAAAATCTTGGCTATACACTCCGGGCTTGCCAGAGTATAGGGAAGCAAGCCTGCTCATAATTCACTTGTGGAAGGATAGCTTCATCTAGCCTGTACAAAGAAATGTATTGTCAATCTCTAATAATTCCATTGCTTAGGATATTCTAAATTTACTAAAAGGAGAGTCTTGCAGAAGTCTGATAGAATCCGAGTAGATTCCTGTTGCAGTTCATTTATGCCTTCAACTTATTTTCATTGAAGATTTAACAAAGAATCCAATCATTTCAGAAATGGTAGAGGGGACACCTGGGTGGCTCAGTCAGTTTAGCATCTGCTTTCAGCTCAGGTCATGATCTCAGGTCATGATCCCAGATTCCTGGGATCAGAGTCCACTGTCTGCTTCTCCCTCTGCTTGCCGTTCCCACTTCTTGTATATTCTCTCTCTCTCTCTAGCAAATAAATAAATAGTCTTTAAAAAAAAAATGGCAAAAATAGTAGTGATTCTCTCATGCATGAATTACCTTTGTAACAACTTTACCACCTTTCAAAGCAGTTTATCCTATGCATTTTAACTGTTAAAATTCTCTTCCTCAAGTTGAACCCCAAACTTTTGGTCTTCCTTCTGCCTTTTTTTTTTTTTAAAGATTTTATTTTTTTAATTTATTTACTTGAGAGAGAGAGTGAGAGAGAGAGCATGAGAGGGGAGTAGGAGAGGGAGAAGCAGACTCCCACTGAGCAGGGAGCCTGATGTGGGACTCGATCCCAGGACTCCAGGATCATGATCTAAGCCGAAGACAGTCGCCTAACCAACTGAACCACCCAGGCGCCCTCATTCTGTCCTTTAAAGTTCTCACAAAACTCAAATTCTACCAATTCACAATGGTATAATTTTAAATTTGAGGTTAAAACTCAACTGATTTAATAAACAGCCTTTTTTTCAGCCTTCACTCTAGACAAGTATGTCTGAGGCAACATTTTCCTTTTGGGAAAGTGAGTATAATCAAGGCTCCCATTAATCTTGATTAAGTAGAGATCATTATTTCATGTGCCCTTTGTTGTTAGTGTGTGCTCGGAGATTACCTCAGAGTCAAGGCCCCTTCATGTGTAGTACTTAAAGCTCTAAGAAGCAGGAGACTCACATTTCACTCAGGGCTAGATAAACTACATGCCCAGGGCAACACCTTAATCAGAGTTTTTTATAATTCAGCAAGGGAAATGTCAGCTCTCATGCTGCCCTGGCAAGAAGCATATAATGAGTAAGTAGAGGGATCTCTTTTAGGGCTCTTGTACACGTGTCTTTGATGATGAGAACAAAGAGATGCAAATGAAAAGTAGAGACAAGCTTCTGTCTATAAATGTTTCCAGCATTTGGGATCTTTTCCCTAAGCTTTAGTATCAAAGAGATCCATTGAACTGGAGCCCCACAACCAGTGGGCTCTCAGGTGCACTTGGTTACCTGCTGAAGTGGCCACAGATAATTCAGGGAAAGATGGAGAAAGCAGGAGATTGATTTTACTGGACTCCTATGGAGATGGGGGAAGAAGCATGGTCATATGCACAAAGACCGCAATTCATGTTCTCCATATGATACAGCTGAATAACTGAAAATGCTAACCAGTAATGTCATAGGTAAAGATTTATTAGCAAACTGTGATGTCTTTCTGATTACATTTCTATTCCCAGAGGAAACTGTTCAGGTAGCTTCTCATTGTATGGAGAACTGCTCAGTGTGGCTATAGGAATGTCACAGGTAGCATTAGGATAGGGGATTCTTTTCCTTGGAATCTTGGATTTTCAATTTAATCATGGGTCTCAGTGAATGTTCTGGTCTTCACAAGATGGCATCTATTATCGAAGAGAAATGTCACAGGATAGAGTCAAACAATCAAGTAAGCCTTTATTCAAGACTTACAATAGGGGGGAAAGGTTGAATTTCAATTCTACTGAAATGAAAATAAAAGGAGAGTTAGGTACTGGGTGAATTAGTGGAAAATAAGGATTTTAGTGGGGAGGTTGGTTGGTGTGATTAGGACTTCTGTCTTTTCTAACTGGTGCTTATCAAAGTTAGGGTCCTCAGCCCACAGAGACTAGAAGATAGGGATACTGTATTTTTTGGCGATTCCGTCTCAAGAGGGTGGCTCCCTAGTCCTTAAAAAAGACATTCCTGGGTTATGAAACTGGCAAGAGGCTGGAAGAAGATTTACAACCCAAAGGCGCAGAGATAAAATTTACAATCATGAGCTTTCTAAAATAAATGTTCTAAGCAAAGAAGTCAGGGACCCGTGTCAGGAAGAAACTCATTTAAAGGTTAGTCAAGTTGAGGGAAAACTGAAAACCATCTTGGGCCAACTTAAGGCATAAAGAACTCTATTTTGAATTCCTGATGGGATTAGAGTTTTGAAGAACTCAAAAAAAGCCAATCTTCCTATCAAATATGGAAAATAATTTTTAGCTTGGAGCTAGATTGTGAGCATTGTTAAGAACAGTTGAGGATTCTGAGAATGGGGCCTCCTACCTGTTGGCAGAGAACATTCCTCACTTGGTTCCCATCCCTGATTCTCTCACTTTACCTAAAAAATACCCTTCATAATTGGAAAGTTAAGCTTTGGAGACTGGCCTGGAAGGAAAGAGAAACAAAGGGTAGAAACAGTTGGTAGACATCTAAAGTTAGGTGCCTATGCACACTACCTCATTTAATTCTGACTACAATCTTAGTATTTGTTTCTAACCCATGCAACAGATAAGGATGTGTTGAGCTTTAGGGAATTATTTTGGTCATGGGTGCACAGTTAAGCACATCAGAGCCATACCATAACACAGTTCTTCCTGGAACTTAAGAAACCTGTTTTTGAGGGTGTATGTGTATGCTTCTTGGAAAGTTTGGGGCAAGGCAGGTCACAGTTCTGTGTTTTTGCCTTAAGGATATTAATCCTAGTTCAATAAGCAGAGTTTGGGCCAATCTACCATCAGTCTATTCCCTACTTTACAACCCGAATGATCCTTTTATAATGCATAAGATAGTGGTTTTCTCCTCTACTTGAAGCCAAGGGATTCCCACCTTCTTCAGAATGAAAATCTAAGTCCTAACCTGAGCCTACAAAGCCCTGAGCAATCCATTCACTAGTCTCTAAATACTCTTTTCTCTTACTTACTGTGTGCTTCAGTGAGTGAAATCATGACAGTTCTTCCTAGTTAAAATCAAACATGCTCCCGCTTTAGGACCTTTGTACTAGCTATTCCCAATGCCTGGAGCACTTTCAGATAGCAACATTGTTTCCTCTCTAAGCATTGTGTAATGTCTGATGGCTATTTGTATTTCTTTTTCTATGAAATGTTTATGTATATCATTTATTTAGAAATAGGTTTTTGTTTCCCCCTTTTTTTAAATTTTAGGACCTCTTTATGTATAGGACCATGAGTCCCCTCATTTTGATTTCTGTAATATTGATTTCCTCAAAGAAAGCTAAAAAATATGTAGTTGAATATGTTACTTTTTCTTAAAATTACTTTTTCTTTTTCTTTAAAGAGAGGGAGAGAAAAGAGGGACAGAGGTAGAGGAAAAGAGAGAATCTTAAGCAGGCTCCACATCTAGCGTGGAGCCTAACACAGGGCTTGGTTTTGAAAAGACCCTGAGATCATAATCTGAGCCAAAATTAAGAGTCGGACGCTTAACTGACGGAGCCACCCAGGTGCCCCACTTACAATTACCTCTAAGTCAAATTATAGGCGAGATTTTCTCACTTGGAGAATGCAAAGGAAGACACTCATTTTTCTTGTTTTATTACTTATTTGGTTTTACTTTACACTTAGATTTCTAATCAATTTGTATTTACCCTTTGTGTGGTATAAAGTTAGAGGTGCAAATATAAATTTATCTTCTTTCTCAAATGATTATTTGTCCTGATACAAGTTTCTTCTCTTCTCTCTCTTTTTTTTAAGATTTTATTTATTTATTTGACAGAGAGAGATCACAAGTAGGCAGAGAGGATGAAGCAGGCTCCTTGCTGAGCAGAGAGCCCGATGTAGGGCTCCATCCCAGAACCCTGAGATCGGACCTGAGCTGAAGGCAGGGACTTAACCCACTGAGCCACCCAGATGCCCCCTTGATACAAGTTTCTTATATCACCCCCTAAGAAGTTTTCTTCTCCCCTTTCACCCCTTAGTTTGAGAGACCACCTATATAAAACCAAATTACCATATGTGCTTTGGTTTATTTCTGGATTTTCTATTATATTTCTTTGGTCTTTCTTTCTGCTCAAATAACTGATGCATATTTAATGTATGTGACTACATCTGCTAAACAGTGAAGAAGTCAGCAGCAGCTGCTCAGAATTGGCCTGGAATCCCTTGTGAAGTGCACCTCAGTGCATTCTCTACATCCACAATATACACATTATATAGAATATTTATTAGATTTTGGATCCCTGGGCTGTGATTACTAAGAAAGTCTGCATCAGAATCTTTGAGAGTGGGGCCCAGGGAGTCACATTTAAAAGGAGTACCTGGGTGGCACAGTCAGTTAAGCAACCTACTCTTGGTTTCAGTTCAGTCATGATCTCAGAGTCCTGATTATCAAGCCCCACATTGGGTCCATGCTCAATGTGGAATCTACTTGAGATTCTCTCTGTTTCTCCTGTTGCCCCTGCTGCTCAAGGTCTTCCCCCATGCCTCTCAAATAAATAAATAAATAAATATTAAAAAAAAAATAAGTTTACTGAGCTATCAAAAAGAATGAAACTTTGCACCTGGGTGGCTCAGTCTGTTGAGCGTCTGCCTTCATCTCAGGTAATGATCTTGGGGTCCTGGGATCGAGCCTTCCATGGAGCTCCCTGCTCAATGAGGAGTCTGCTCCTCCCTCTCCCTCTGCTCTTCCCCTCCCTGCTCATTCTCTCTCTCTCAAACAAATAAAATCTTTAAAAAAAAAAAAAAAAGGAATGAAATCTTGCCGTTTGCAATAACATGGATGGAACTAGAGGGTATTGTGCTAAGTGAAAAAATTCAGAGAAAGACAAATACCTATGATTTCACTTATGTGGAATTTAAGAAACAAACAGATGAACATAGAAGAAAGGAAGGAAAAATAAAATCAGATAAAAACAGAGAGGGAGGCAAACCATAAGAGATTTTTAACTGTAGGAAACCAAGAGTTTGCTGGAGGAGAGGTAGTAGGGAGAATGGGGTAACTGGGTGATAGGCATTAAGGAGGGCACTTAATGTAATGAACACTGGGTGTTGAATGTAACTGAGGAATCACTAAATTCTACCCCTGAAACTAGTAATACAGTGTATGTTCACTAAATTGAATTTAAAGAAAAAAAATTGAAAATAAGTTTACCAGCCAATTTTTAGGTGAGGTTTAGAGATTGAAAGGAAAATAAATCATTGAACATTTTATTTTATTTTATTTTTTAAAGATTTTATTTATTTATTTGACAGACAGAGATGGCAAGTAGGCAGAGAAGCAGGCAGAGAGAGAGGAGGAAGCAGGCTTCCTGTGGAGCAGAGAGTGCAATGTGGGGCTCAATCCTAAGACCCTGGGATCCTGACCTGAGCTGAAGGCAGAGGCTTTAACCCACTGAGCCACCCAGGCGCACCTCATTGAACATTTTATAATGGATGTTTATTTTATTCTTTCTGTGCCTAAATGCACAGAAAGATAATTTGTCTTATGACATAAATCGCAAAACCAGAAAAGAACTATTATAGCTCAAATTGCAAAACATCAGTAGGTATGATTTCCTTTGGTATCACTTAATGACTTACTAATTGTTGAGACTGAGGTAGACCAGGCTAGTGAGTTAGCCAAACGGGGAGAATTAGAAGGATTAAGTGATTAATTAGAATTACTCTATCTCTTTTAGCTATAGCATTATATCAACATGGACATATTAAGAGTCCCTAACTTGTATATTCAGAAAACCAATGCCAGATGGGAGGAGTCGTTATGCTAACATGTTTGCTAACCATATTTAGAATCAGTAAATTAAGATTAGTTACTTTGCATATAAAATCATAACAAGTGTGAAAACAAAGGAATGCAATTCATCAAAAAAGGGCTTAAGATCTCTGTGCTTCCATAGTTCAATATTACTCCTACTATAGGTAAGTATAGTATAGGTAAGTAAGTAAGTATTACTTACTTAGGTAAGTAAGTAAGTATTACTCCTACTATAGGATGCATGAGGTCCTTCTACTTTTCTAAAACTTGAAGTCTCCTGTTGAAGGCTCTGGACATTTCTTTGATAAGAAACCTCATACCAGAATTGATCTCAGAGGCTGTGTAATCACTGGGGAAGAAGAGAGGTCATCCTCCCTACACAATATTTAATGGACCAATTCAGAGACTGTGTCAAGGTCTTATGGCCTTTTTCCACACCCTGGGGGAATAAATAAATGGTTTATTTACTAATAGGAAAGTTTAGTTTGCATAAATTGAATAATTTCATATTCAGTTTGTTAATGTTGAATAATTCTATAATAAATACAAACAATCTGAGGAGGTTATATTTTGTCAAGTTACAGTTATTTAAAAACCAGTGAAATAGAAAGCATAAGAGGGAAGGGTAGTTTTTAAGAGTCACAGAAATTTAATAGAGTTATAGAGCAAATCCAAATTTCGGTTCTCAAAAGCTGGGAGCATTCTGGAGTGACTAGATTAATGATCGTCTTTGAAGGATGGGAAAAATAGAATAAATAAGTCAGAATCCAGGTGACTGGAAAAAAGTCAGAGATATTAACAGAGACAAGGCAGAAGGCAGAGAACTCTTCCTATATGAGGAAAGAAGGGTCCAAAGAGACTTATAAGGAGATAAAATTGAGGATTGAAAAGATGAGATTTATTATCAGACTCTCTCAATACCATGTTTGTCAAGGATCAGTGGAATGGCAGAAGGAATGGGAGCAGCAGAATTCAAAGCATTTGTGGCAGAAAATAAGTTACTGGTGTTGTTCTGTTCTATATTAGAGAGAAGTTAGGACAAAGACCTAGACACAGATGAATAAGTGACACAACTACTTAATAACAAATACAACACAGACACTAATCAATGAAAACAGACTCTAGCACTAGTGCCAGGACAGGAGTTTAGAAGCACAAATGAGTTCCAGTTGCTGGATCATGGATATATGTAGCATTTCCTTGGGAATGTTGTGGGAGCAGGTAAGCCATCTAAAGTCTCGGGGCAAGTCTCAGGGCAGTAGCTAACTCTTTCCCAAGTGTCTAGCAGTATTCTAGTATTTACTGGGGCCACTAGTATGGCTCTCTTGATACCTAGAGGCAGAATATCAGAGTTTCAGAAGATATACGTGCTACATTGTGCTGGCATATGCTGTGTTTGAGTATGCAATGCTTCAAAAGAGCTGAGGTATTGTTATATCCATATGTCCCACAAGATGTTGGCTAGTCATGGGATAAATGTGCGACTGATTTAAAAATTTCCAGATCAAATTTAATTTTATTCTCCAAGAGAAACAGCTTTTATAGTTCCAAAGTGTATGAGATGCTAGACATATGAATTGACAGACAGAAGTTCTAGAACAAATCTGGACACATAGCTTGGGTTTGGGCAACACTCCACTTTTCAACAATACTTGGTATATTGAAAATTGACTTAAGAGCCTCAAATCAACTTCGATTGGATCAGAGTTATCAATCACAGATAGCATATGGGCATTCCCATGTACCCTTTACTCTGTATTTATAGCCTACCTTTATGTTGTGTTTATTTGTTGTAACTTATATCTCTCTATCATCTTGAAAGTACTATGAACTACTTTTTTAAATAAGAAAATTAAAAATGACATTTATTGAAAAACTTATTGTGTGCTGGACACTATTCTAGATGTGTTATATTGTTTCATTTTCTTATTGCAGTCACACACCACAGTGAAAATTTTTTTAGTGAGGATATTATTATTTTTTAAAGATTTTATTTATCCATTAAGAGAGAGAGGGCATGAGCAGGGCGAGGGGCAAGAGAGACTCTCAAGCGAACTCCATGATGAGCAGGGAGCCCAACACAGGACTCGATCTCACAACCCTGAGATCATGAACTGAGCAGAAACCAAGAGCCTGATGCTTAGCCAACTGGACCACCCAGGTGCCCGTATAAGTGAGAATATTAAAGGATCTGAGGATATTTTGTAAGTAAGTGCCAGAACCAGGAATAGAAATGAAAACCTGTTTGATTCTTTTTCTGTTATAGTTTGCCTGAAGCTGAAATACTTAGCTGTTTTTGTGGTCTGTGAAACCTACCTAGTTAAAGTGGAACTGTACCTAGAACCTCTTAAGTGACCCATAATACAGAATATTTACTGACAAGTGAAAACTTGTAGAAACTTTTCCAACTTCAGGGAAACTTCTGAGAAGTTTAGAGTTTTTTATTGCCAATGGTAAATGTCCATTCTGTCAACCCCAAGCACTACACTCGATAGATCATCTTTGTCCATAAACTGAGGAGGAACACACTCATAGCCATAAAGAATGTGTTTGTACATGATGATTCTAAATCTCTGACAGAGAGGAGTCCTTATGATTGGAACAGGGATAGGGAATCACAGGGAGAAATATTGCTACTGAAAGATTCATAGAGAACATGGAGTGACAATATTGGTGAATGTTCCAATGAGCATTTCTTGTTGCCTTAGCATGAACTACTTCTCGAGAAAGTGGAAAAAAACTTAGCTCCATGTAAGCTAAGTTTTTTTCATTAATTGAAAAGGACATAGGACATGATACAGACTCACATGAATTAATGTAAAACAGGCCTGGCTCTATTCAAAGCTGGTTATGTCACCTCTAGCACTAAAGCTGTGCATTTTGCATTATTTAATTCTGGCGTAGAGAACTACGCCACAAATATTGACTAGTTTCCTATGTTTAATAGCTAACAATCAGTATTTTCCTTGGGGTGGAAGTGGAGGGTGAAATTTATTCAAACAAATTCATCCTCCTGAACAAGCTTTTACCTTGTCTGCCTTAGATTCTCTCCTTAGACTTTTCAAAGTGAAATTGACAATTGCACAAAGTGGGAGCTTCTATTCCCCTTCCTCTGCCAAAGCCTTGTGGATCACTTTGAATTTCCTTGCTGCTGGCTCGTTTCCCAAAGGGTTTAAAGGACGTTCTAGAAACAACTTTCCTGCCACATCTTGTTGCCCTGTTCACGTTTCATGGCCACACTTTTCAAGAATCATTACCTTTTGTAGAAACAAATTCATCATAAGCCTTTTGCAATATACCTCAAGTCAATGACACTTTTGGACTGACGTCTATTCATAGGTCCACTATAAATAGGCACCAATTTATCCCCAATTAGATGTGGAGGGAAATCTGGGTTTGCAGGAAAATTTCCAATCACTCAGCATGCAGAGTCTGTATGATGACTGAGTAACTGTTGTAACTGCCATTTGTTAAATTTTCACCTTATTTAATTTCCATTCAGATATTTCTAATTTGTGCAGAGCCTAGGGAATGACTTAAGACAGGGTAATTAACTGGAACATAGCATCCTTGAAGGAAAAAAAAAAAAAGACAAAACTCCTTACTTCTTTTCTTTCCTTTTGTTTTTTAAATTCCAAATAATGAGACCATATTCTCCTCTTTTAAATCTTTCCAAATTGCAATATTCTGATTGAATTAAAATCACCAAGGACACATCTTCCCTAAGAAAATGTAATCCAAATAATAAGCTGCATGCTTTGGTCACCCCTTAGAATCACAAATTAGTTTCAACCTGGGCTGGATAAAATGAGCCTGTGGCTTTGGAGAATGGGAGAAAGGCAAGTATTAGTCAGTGAGCGATTTTGATCATATAGAGTCTAATCACTTCTATTCACAAAAATCTCATCTAAAATGAGAATGTTGAATCCCTAAGCCTCCACAGGACCTAATAGTGATTATCAAATGAATCTAAATTGCTACTAAGAATTGGTTATTATAAAGACAAATCTAAAGAGAGTTTGATTAAATTAATGTAATAAATGTTTTGTTCAGCTTAAACAGAGAAAAGGGACATTTGCTTAATCCAACGGTTTCAGATAAAATCACACTTCTTTATACACACATATATATTACCTGCTTTTCTAATTTTTGAAGAATTAAAATGGAAAAAGAATCACTCAAATGGCACTGAACCTAGTTTCATCATGCCAAAGACATTTTGAGATTTTGTAAAACAGTAGTTTTCAAATTTTAATGTGCCTCAGATCACCTGGAGAGCTTATTAAACTGAAGATGGGGAGTCTGCAGGTCGGAGGTGAAGCATGAGATTTGCATTTCTAGTAATCTGTCTGGTGATACCAAAATGCTTTTGGTTCTTGGACCAACCATACTTTGAATAGTGAACTCATGGAACATCCAGGTCATGATTATGAAAATTAATTTTCACCGCATGGGGATAAGTTAGTTAATACTATGCACTGATTCATATAATGTCTGATAAGTAGTAGTTTAATGCAGCCACTGATATAAAAAGAGAATGGTTTGATAAGTTGCAGAACTAGAAGATAACAGAAACTTCTAGTCTTGCCTCTGCTACACATAGCAGCAATCCCTAATAAGTTTGTAGTACTTTACATTTTACAAAGTAATTTTACATAGTTTATGTTGCTTAATTTTATGATAATCCTCTCAGCAACCCTGTGAAATAAGTCAAGCATGCATTTTCTTTTTCATTTTTCCTTATGAGCATCCTGAAACTTAGAGTCAATGTGATTTGCTCAATTTCACATTATTATTCAGCAAGAGAGCCATGATTCTAACCCATATCTCTGACCATAAATCCGGCATTCTTTCTACCGACTCATGGAGATTTTGTGTGGATCACATCACTTCCCTAGTCCCTCTCTTACAAAGTGGGTGACTCAGGTTCAACTAGACCAGTGGTTATCATCCCTCATTTTGTAATCCAATTATCTCAGGAATACAAAAAGTAATACCAATGACCAGCCTCATCCCAAAGCCACTGAACCAGAACCTCCAGGAGTGGAGCCAGGGTGCCATTTCTTTTAATCTCCTAAACTGATTCTGATGCATAGTGAAGCATGAGAACTAGTAACATTAGATACCTGCTAAGGTACCTTTAGGTGCAGGAATTCTACCTGGCTATGAGGTTAGGTTTTGGAAAACTTGGTGACCATGAAATCTAAAAACACAAGTATGGATAAGTCAGTCACTGAAAGTGTTAATTGTGATTTAGCAAGCTTTTATTATTCTTGCTGTGCAGGTCTTAAAAATTTAGGAAGATTTTGGTTAATGCTTTTAAAAAATTGCTTTTACTCAAACAAGTAGATATTTTAGTTTGCTCCCTATATCCACACTTGGTGCAGCAACAACATTACTGCATTTCCTATTTGTCCTTTGAACTGATGCTAAATATTTAGCTTCTATTTGGGCTTTCATTGGAATGGATGTATAGATTCCTCTGATTGCTTCCCGACAGGATTCCACTCTTGTGGCTGCAGTCAGGATTTAGACATGGCATATGTTTACATAGTTGCTAGATTACAGAATATTTCTTTCTACTATTGCTATTTTTTTTTTTACTAGATTACACAAGATTTCTTTGTCAGAAGTTGATCCTGTAAATCAGGATCCAGTAAATAGTTCCTTCTGGTAGTTAAAATTTCAGCGTTAAGCCCCTCCTGATGTAAATTTTAGAAAAGTTCAGGTTGTTGAAAGCAGACGTTTCTGTTTTCCTTTTACGGAATTCTTTGTTTTTTTACAATGGTCATAAGATCAAGAAGACAGGATTCCTCAATGTCTTACCCTAGTAAGGGTTGATTCCTATTCTATTGATCATTTTTCAAAGTTGAATAGACAGGAGGAAAATGAAGGCTTTGAGCCCTTAGGAGGGCCCAAGGGGGATTTTGGCCTTTCTGGGCAATTCTTGAATATTTGATCACTTGTGGCCTAAGAGGCTTTTCAATAAAGCTATCCCTTCTGTGAGAAAAATCCTAATTCAGAGTGGTGTCACTGGGTGAATGATGAATCTCTAAGGTCCTCTAAGAAGGGTTCAGAGTTTGAGGCATAAGACGTAATACAGCTCAGTTCATTTTGGTAGTAGAAGTTCAATCAAATATGCAGTATTTGACATGAAGTCCTTTTCTCGTTTCCCAAACTTTCTGGTGTGGATTTTCTAGAATCAGGTAGTTAAGAAGGAAATAAAATGCATACTGCTTTAAAGAAAATGATAGTATTGGTATATTGGAGCAGCAGGTGTAGAAGGATCTTCCTCACAGCAGATCATCAATACCGGTTCCTTGATGTTTTAGTCTGATCCCCTGGCCTTCCTCACACCAATTGTTTGAGGGTATGCATGAGATTCATAGATGTTATTCTCATATGGTTTTACTGTGAGATTTTTGGACACTGTGGAGAATTATCTGGTTATCATTATAAAATACTCTTTTATTCACCACAAGCAGAATGGTCCTGTAACACCCCATTCGCTTAGCTAATTTCTAGATTTTCCTATTCATTCTTATACTGTCTTTAGTAACATCACTCCTGCACTCCATGGACCTCACAGGGAGTGGATTCTTTTTATTTGGGAAATTCCAGGTGTATTTACTTTATCTCCCACCCTGATAAACAATTTTGTCCAAGCCCAGCAGTGCCTGGCCTCCTAAAAAATATTTAGCTACCACTGTTCTTGAGAGATGGTTACTTTGTTCACAGGGTACTGGAAATTTTTCCTGCTCCATTAACTCCACTATTTGTATCTTGGAACTTTTTTTTTTCTAGCAGACTATTTCTGCAATCTGTAGCTGTTTCCCTACAGGACAAAGTATGGAGTCAGTGACTGACATTAAATAATAAATGTCAGCAAAGTGATTACTCTCATTTGGAATTAATAATATTTTATTAAAATTCATAAGAGCACTCAGCTGGTAGCATCAGGGCCAATTACTCATGTGAGCACTAAATGTGCCTTCTCAATTCAAAGTGTGCAGTAGCTCTTTCTGATTTAAGGAAAATACATCTTTGTAGTAATTTGGAAGATCTTAAGTTTTTAACTCTCCTAGTATCAGTCTGAAGCCTAGATTAATATATGATGTAAATGTTTAAATATTAAGAACAGTAGAAATTTAACTCTTCTCAGGGAAAAATTCCTATAGCAGAATCTGATGACCGATGGTATCATTTTCAATTCCATTGGTAGAGATTGGCCCTTTTGTTAGGGTTTAAATCAGAGTACAACCTGGGTGGAAACCATCTTTAGTTCCATTGGGTCTCAGTGTTAAAAATTTGTTAGGAAAATAAGAAAGAAAAAAACAAGCTAGTTGTTATTAAGTGCTTGCTTTCTGTCCTTCCAGATCTATTCTCCAATGACCTCCATTCTGCATTTTCTTTAAGGGTCTGAACTTTATGGATGCTGTGAAAGAGAACAAGCCCACTTGATTTCTGGGTTCATATAGTGTTCAGCCAATAAGAAGACATGGCAAGAGATCTGAAGAAGAGAGGGAAAAGGTAGGATTTTATGTACCCTGGATCCTTCCCCAGGAGGTTGCTCCAAGCTGTTGTTTCCATGAAATATCCCTGCCCCTCTGAAGATAGCCCTCCCTATAAAACTGTCCGTCCTGATGCTGGATACTGCTTGTCCTCAATTTCTTCAGACCCAGAGGTTGTAGCTGCTCAGCAATTACTAGTTTCATGGTTCTTCACTATCCCTTATAATTTTTTTTATAAATGTGATTATGCTATTTTCTGAAAGGATCCTGCATAATTTACTAGTCTTAACATAATATAGGTTCGAGTGAATAGGCCATCTATTTGTCTTTATTTTATTTTATTTTATTTTTGAGAGGGGTGATGGGAGTAGGGGCAGAGTGAGATAATTTCAAGCAGACTCAGTGCTGAGCACATAACCTGATTCAGGGCTGGATCTCATGACCATGAGATCATGGCCCAAGCTGAAATCAAGAGTCAGAGGCTTAACTGACTGAGTCACCTTGGTACACCAGGATATCTGTTCGTCTTATCTCCAAGTGTAGCATGAGGTAAGGGAGCCTAAGTATATACGACTTCCAACCTTAAAAAAACAAAAAACAAAAACAAAAACTGGATTGTGATACAACTGGTGAGTAGTATGAGTGGTGAGTGATAATGAGAGATGAGGAAATACATATCTGTAATATTTAAGGATATCCAGTTCGTATGCATTGATACAAACGTATTGTTGCTAATAACTGGCTGCTAGGGGTCTATATTGACAAGTATTTTCATTTTGTTGTTGTTTTACTTATATTATTTTTTTATTTGAGAGAGAGAGATCATTAGCAAGAGCAAGCACAAGTAGGGGTGGAGGGAGAGGGAGAAGCAGGTTCCCTGCTGACCAGGAAACCCAATGTGAAACTCAATCCCAGGACCCTGGAATCATGACCTGAGTCCAAAGCAGACACTTAACCTACTGAGCCATCTAGGTACCCCATAAACTATTTTGAGTATTACCCGGGTTCGTTACACTGATACATACTATTCATGTGGATCAATTGACTACTTGCTAAACCTTTTCATCTGAAAATTGTCAGAGAAAAGCTTAATTAAAGCCTTAGAAAGCTATCAGAGAACTTTGAGGTATTTTCAGCAATTAGAGAATAGTTAATTTCAAGCTCACATAAAATATTTTGAAATTATATTTTAAAAAATAATTATAAATGATTGATTCATATTACTGAAATTGTAATGCAATGGTTTTCACTTAATTTGAAGATACACACATATTAGTGTTTTATATTTTTTAAATATTTCATATTTCATATTTCAAATATAGTCTTGTGATGTTCAAATCAATGGGACTCAGTTTGGTTTGGCACCCATTTGCAAGAAACAGTCCACTTACAACTATATTATATATGAACTGAAAAAGAAGGAAACTATACCATAGTCACAATTTGATCATGAAACTCACAATAGCTATTATTTATAAAGTGATTTCTACGTGCTGAGCAGTCACTGTGTATACCTCATAAGCAATATCTTATATTAATTAGTACGATTTTATTTCACTTTTTTAGTTAAGAAAAATAGGCCTTAGGTTTAACTGGCGCCAAAACATGCATTTAATTAGCATTTAACTGGACTTAATCTGACGACTGTTTAACTTTAAAACTCATGCCCTCAACTATTATGATAAACTGCTTCCTTGAACATTTTTATAGCTTAAACCAGTTCTTACGTCTTTGTACAACAGCAATCAAAATTATTTGATAATCATTAATTAAAGGAAACATTACTTAGTGTATGTAGTATATGCTTATTTCTTGTCCTCCAAATTGGCTGAGTAGATCTTACTGCAATGACTGTTAAAATAAGGTATGGAAAAAAAAAAAAAAGGTGTGGAGTAGTATGGTCCAAGAAGGAACAAAATGGGCAGCTGTAAAAATATGTAGAAAGAACATATGTGAAGAGAAACATAATGAGATAATGGGCAGGGTTTTTTAATTAAAATCTAGACTCAAAAGGAAAATTAGATATTATCTGGTATAATCCCTTCTTTTATACAATCATGAAATGGAAACCGAGAAAGAGTGGCCTCCCAAAGGGCACTGCAGAAATATTTGAGGACCAAAAAAAAAAAAAAAAAAAGGACAGTTTGTAGGAAAGGACTTCCTTCAATGATTCTGTTAAAACAGAACCCAATATAGTTTAATAAATTTGAAAAAAATTAAGATTTTTATCTTTAACAAATGAGAGTAAATATTACTAAATAACATAATAGTTGAATGTATATACTTGGGTTTATTTTTGAGCTCTTGATTCTTATCCACTGGTTTGTCTGTTTTTGTGCCAGTAGCATACAGTTTTATGCTACTGGCACAGCTATTACTATAGCTTTATAATGGAGCTTGAAATCAGGAAGTGTGATGACTCCTGGTTTTTCTTCTCATGATTGCCTTGGTTTTTCAAGGTCTTTTGTGGTTATCCCTCCATATAAATTGCAGGATCGTTTGACTTCTGTAAAAAATGCTGTTGGAATCTTGATGGAGATTACATAGAATCTATAGATAACTTTGGGTAGTATGGAAATTTTAACAAAATTAATTCTTCCAACCTGTGGATAAGGAATAGCTTTACATTTATCTGTGCCTTCTTCAGTTTCTTTCATCAGCATTTTGTAGTTTTCAACATAGAGGTCTTTCACCCTCTTGGTTAAATTTATTCCTAAGTATTTTATTGTTTGTTGCTATTGCAAATAGGATAATTTTGTTTTTCAGATAATTCATTGTTAATGCATAAAAACACACTGATTTCTGTTTTTTAAGTTTGTATCCTGTGGCTTTAATGATTTCATTGATTAGATTGCACCATTTTTGGTAGAGTCTTTAGGATTTTCTATATATAAAATCATGTCATATGCAAATAGAAACAATTTTTCTTCTTCCTTTCTAAGTCTGATGCTATTATTTATTTATTTATTTATTGTTGTGATTGCTCTGGCTGGGACTTCTGGTACTATATTGTTGTGATTGCTCTGGCTGGGACTTCTGGTACTATATTAAGTAAGAATGGTGAAAATGAGCGTCCTGTCTCATTTTTAACTTAATAAACATTAGATTCTAATTGAAACTCTGGATTTTTTTTAGGAAAAGGAAAAATAAGGAAATATAAATAAGGAGACATAAATGTTCTTTTTTTTACTTTCATAGCATGATTTTAAGAATTTATTAAAATATACAAAGATTATCTTTTGATATTAAAATTATTGTACTTTTGAATCACCTGCAATGTAGTCATCCATGTGGATTCTTTCTCCAATACTTTTTTTTTTTTTAAAGATTTTATTTATTTATTTGTCAGAGAGAGTGTGAACACAGGCAGACAGAGTGGCAGGCAGAGGGAGAAGCAGGCTCCCCAGTTTATTGAGATGTGGTTGACATATAAAAGCTATACTTGTTTAATATATAGAACTTAATGAATTTGGAGATAAGTATGCACCTATAAAACAGTACTATAATCTATTCCATAAACATGTTCATCACCTCCAAAAATTTCCTCCTATCCTCTCCATCTTATTAATTTTTTAAAAAATATTTTACTTATTTATTTGACAGAGATAACAAGTAGGCAGAGAGACAGGCAGAGAGAGAGGAGGAAGCAGGCTCCCTGCTAAGCAGAGAGCCCTATGCGGGGCTCGATCCCAGGATGCTGGGATCATAACCTGACCTGAGGGCAGAGTCTTTAACCCACTGAGCCACCCAGGCACCTCCAACTTATTAATTTTTTATGATAAGAAACTTAACATATAATCTAACGTCTTGGTAAATTTTTCAGTATACAATACAATATTGTTAACTTTAGGCTCTATGCTGTACAGCAGGCCTCTAGGACATAATGTATTTTGTATAATTGAAACTTTGTATCTTTTGATTAATAACTCCCTATTTTCTCCTACCCCTATCCTGGAACAAGAACCATTCTACTCTTTGTTCCTATGAGTCTATTTTAGATTTCTCATATAAGTGGTGTCATGTAGTATTTGTCTCTCTGTGTCTGACTTATTTCTGCCAGCATAATGTAAAGGAAATGCATTGTTAACAGCTAAATATTTGTTGGATAACATTGCTAGGTTCATCTATGTTGTCACAAATGGCAGGATTTCCTTCTGTTTCAGGGCTGAAATAGTCAGTTGTGTGTATGTACCATGTTTAACTTATCCATTCATCCATTGATGGGCATTTATGTTGTTTCTATGTCTTGACTATTATGGATAACACGTATAACATTTGTTTCCTTATACAAGTTTGTCACAGCAAGGACTTAAAAATATTTTATTGGATTATAAATATCTCTTCAAGAATGTAGGTGCTATAATTTAGATAGTTTCACAAATATTTAATGAGCACTTATTATTATACAGCAGCATTTCTGTGTATGTATGTGCATGTTTGACATGGGGCCTTATAAATCAAAATGTCTGTCAAAAATAGAAATGTCAGGTATTTTACATACTGAAGATCAAATATGAATTTTCAAAATTGTCAATATGTTGCAATGTCTATTTGCATTTTATCCTTAGATAAAATTTTCTACTCCTCTCTGTACTTAATGAGCAAGCCCTCTATTTTTTATGCTATTGTTATTAATTTTGCAACTACAGCGATTAGAAAGTGAAGAGATCATTAATACTGACATTGGATAATACTTAATCTTTTTTTTTTTTTTTTTTGCTTGATTTCATAGCAAAAACCTTAGGGATCTAAATATGTTTCTACCAACAGAAGTTGTTCAGTTACATAGTATTGTGGTTCTCTTGTCCTTTTCCTGAGTTCAGTGAAAAATAAACATAAAAATAAAATTCTGTAATATCTTTATAGATATAGTTTTTCCTCAAGATTTGTGAAATAACAGTTGTTCAAATGGAAACTAGGTTTAATATTTTCTATCATTTTATAACTTGTATTTTATAATTTATATTTTAAAAATTTTTATTATTTTTTATTTCCTTTAAAGGTATCAAAGCAGATTTCTCAGCAGCTGAATATCAAATGTGTTCTAATGGGTTCACTGTTTCATTTCTTCTCTTTCATCTTTTTCAGACATATAGCCATATATGCTTGAGTATGTGCACATAGACACACTCATATTATTATGTGTGTTTTATGTGTGTGTGTGTGTGTGTGTGTTAGGCATGTATTTAAAACACACCTGACTTGCTTTTAAGTCCACTGACTTTGGAAATAAAAGTTGTTTGTAACATAGATGTGATTGTTAAGGAGCATTTTAGATGAAAATGCAGTCAGCCTAGATTATAATGCATTGTGTCACTTGTAGTCTTATTTTGTTTTATTTTATTTTTTGTACAATTAAAAGAGCAGACCTGGCTTTAAAACAAGCGTATTCCATTTTTGTTGCCACAAATTCTCCCCTTCTCATTCCTGCCAGTTCTTACGGGATTCACAAATATGTTTCCTATTCTGAGCAGTGGCTCATAAATACAGAGAGAGAAAAAAGTCGTTAGAAAGCAGGTCTCTTCCAGGGGCATGGACTGCTGCCTAGAGGGGCACTCAATCATGCATTTTGATTTTGGTAATTGAATGCTGTATCCATTTCTGTGCCACATTATCATAAAAGAAAGAGTACCTAAGGAAATGCAGTGTAACAGCTAAATATTTGTTCGATAACATTACTAACTCTTTTAAATAATCTCATAACAAGGAATAAAGGGATCAGGGGGAAAAAACAACTAGGGATTCCAGTTTTCCTTTTTATTATATATATATTTTTTATTTCTGAAATGGTAATTTCTGCTTTTGTGCTCTTCCACCTATTATAATAAAAGCATGTGGGAATCCTGATTTTCCTGTAAGGGACTTTAAGCAGTCCATTCTTGTCAATTAAAAAAAAAAAAAAGTGCTAATATACTTTTCCCCCCCTTCCATGACATTCTTAAAATCTGTGTGCCTAAACAAATTAACTTTCTATTATCAACAGACTCATTTGGAAGATAGAACATATTCACTGAGCAATAGGTAGGCTATTGGGAATTTAACCAGAGGAGTCAGGAGAAGAGGGTTCTTATAGCTAATTTGTATCAATTGTTAGATATCATATTTTATGGGACCTAAAAAATAGGTCCCACTGTAACAAACTTATCTTCCTTCCACTTTATCCTATACTTCACCTCTCCTCTTGTAATGCATGTTCTTGATCATAGAGATACCAGATGGGGTTTGGATGCACAATCTGTACAGACTTTGGAACAATGACTGTGATGTCGAGAGAGAGATTTTTAATTTCTTGGAATCCCACATAGAAATGTAAAAAGAAGCTATTTAGCAGAAATCAAAAAGCCATTGACACAACAAATGTAGGTACAAGTTATCACCATAAACCTCAAAACACAGGCGGTAAGGAAAAACCACCCAAGTTACACACAATTTATTTGGTATCAGAAAGTAGAGGAAGACAATTTGGAGTGTTACAGACTGCAAACAGGAGAACCCCGAAAATAACCAAGAGGAGTTTACTAGAAAGGTTGTTGGCCTAATTTGAGAATGGTCATTGAAATTAAAGTTTTTTCCCCCACTCTGATCGTGCATGAGTACATAGGACATCAGTAAGGACAGAAGACTAATCTAAGGTCTGTAAACTCTCAAAACTGACCAATCAGGGCTTTTTTCCCAGGACATGGCCTTATACCAAGAAGAAACTCTGGAACTGGAACAAAAACTGAGCAGGATAGGGGGGAATAGAGATAGAGAAAAGAAAAAGGTACAGATGGGAAGGGAACAAAGGCAAGAAAAGCCCAGAAAGCAGGCTGCAATATTTTTTCCCTCTACATGAAAACAAAAGAAGTTAGAGCTCTACAAAACTAGGAATGCTACCGTGAACGTGCTTTTAGAAAGCTCATGAAAACAAATTTTACAGAAAATGAGCACTCAGTGAAAATGAAGATCAAAGTCTACGTATATCCATTACACAAAGAATAAGGAGCAAAATATTTTTATAGATGACATTAAAGTCATAACTGAAAACAAAACTTTTTTTTTTTTTTAAAGATTTTATTTATTTATCAGAGAGAGAGAAGGGGAGAGAGCGAGCACAGGCAGACAGAATGGCAGGCAGAGGCAGAGGGAGAAGCAGGCTCCCTGCTGAGCAAGGAGCCCGATGTGGGACTCGATCCCAGGACGCTGGGATCATGACCTGAGCCGAAGGCAGCTGCTTAACCAACTGAGCCACCCAGGCGTCCCTGAAAACAAAACTTTAACCTGCAAAATTACTAAAGGAATTAAGGAAATGACAAAAACATGAAAGAATAATATAAATCGTCATTACAAAAACCTTGATATGAGCTACTTGAGCATGGAGAAAGAACTAGAAACAAAATAAAAATATTTAGAAGTGAAATGTAGAAAAAATGCAAGACAATACTGATGCCTGTATTTCCTACTGATGCATAGTAGGTCAGCCCAAAATGTAGCAGTACCAAACAGAAAAATATTTATTTCACAGTATGGGCAAGACAGAAATTGTGTGCAGTTTTACTGGATGCCTCTAGCTCAGGGTCTCTTACAAGGCTGAAACCAAGATGTCATCCTGAGCAAAGTCATCTCAAGGCTTGGGAGGGGAGAGTCTGCTTTCAGGCGTATTCCTGTACCTATTGCAGATCCCAGATCCCTTTTTGGCCACTCTTGAGACATTAATCCCTTGGTAGGTGGGCCTCCCTAAGTGAACAAATGAGAGTGAAAGAAGGCAAGGAAGGTGGAAATCACAGTCTTTTTATAACCTAATCCCAGAAGTGGCATCTTATTGTTTTTGGTGCATTCCCTTTATTAGAAGTCCCTAGATCCAGCCCACCTTCCAGGGAAGCATGAAGAATATCCAGAGGTGGAGATCATTGAGAGTCACCTATTATGCCTTACAATAGTTAGCATGTAAAAAATTTAAAAAGAAATGAAAAAAATAAAAATAACAAGTATTAAAGATAGGCAATGAAAGTTTGACATATTGCTAATGGGACCCTATGAAGAAGCAAATCAAAACAAGGAATCACAACAAATACCAAAAACTGTAAGAAAGCTTTCTTGAATTAATGAATGCAGGCACTGAGGATATATTGATTCTGACCTAATTAAAGGTGAAGCAAGCATTCATTCTATTCCTCCTGATGAAAAAATACAGCATCACAGTCATTGCCAAATGTCTATCACTTAGATTATTATTTAGATGCCAGCTGTATTTTCTAATATACACTAAAGTAAGTAATTCATACTTTTTTTTTTAAGGTATATGTATGTTCTATCTAAAACCGAATAGTATATTATATGAGGTAAAAGTATCACACTTTGGGAAAGACTTGTCTAGCATATAATAAGTGTTCAATAAATGTTAGGTTATTTTGACAGAGACTTAGGAAATGGTTATAAATGGGTATGTTCAGAATTACCCCGAGACTGGAAAATCTAGGTCAGAGTTAATGTCAAAATAGTCATGAAATACACAGTCATGAAATACAGAAGTTAGCGTGACAATGGAAGAATCAGTCTATTCTTACGCATGTGGTGAGCATGATTGTATTTTCTTACATTAATGGGAAGTAATCTCTTATCGCCTAGCTTGGACTTTGATATTGTTTAGTGAAGATGAATGTGGTATGCTAAAGTGGCAGTATCAGCTCTCTTTGGCTTTGTGTCACTTTCCAAAGTGCCAGATGGATGCATTGTGTGCAACACTCACTCATAAACTATTTTAGTATTTTTCTATTTCGGGATAAGTTCTTCATATGTATGGTACTGATAGAGATGGACTGTTAATAGGTGCCTGCTTTTATCACTTTCTCATCCAGTTAATAGGTGACTTTGTAATCATTTGTCAAACAGTATTCTTTGCTGAGCTGACATTTGCATCTCTAATAATTTTGCATAATTAGGCTATAAATAGTTCTTTTGTAAAATTAGGATGATGGATAAAGTTTAAAGGTATATGAATATATACATATAATTGTTGCATGGAAAGTAATCCTAAACAAAGCAAAATAACTGGTTAGAAATATGTAAGAAATGTGATCCTTGAAAGAAAATTCTCTTTCTAGAATTCCTAATAGTGACAAGAATGAATGCTAGGCCTACAAAATTCATAGACTTTAGACTTCAGAGAACAGGTACTATCAATAAAAAGTAACTTAATTAAAAAACTTCTGGCCCCCAAACACAGAGGAAACTATCAGGGAGAAAGAGGCATTAAAAACTAAGGTCCATAGTTTTACTGTAAGAGAAAACAGGAAAAAAAAAAATTCCCCTTCAGCAGCTGGCACCTTTACAAGTCCCTGATTATGGAAATTGCTGGGACTTTAGTGCTTGGCCAGGTTATAAAGTGAATAGTTTAAAAACATTCTAATTCAAAGTGTTTTTTTTTTTTTCCCATACTTCTTTTGGACTGTAGCTTCATTTTTATTCCTTTTTGAATTCTCTCTCTATGGAAATGCAGAGGAAATTAAGTCTTCTACCATGTTCCAACACTCTACAGTGAAGTTATTTATCTATTCCCATTTCTCCATCTCTAGGTACCACAGTAGACATTCACATAGGAATGTTTGCAATGGCAAGATGTGAATTATATATGAAATTTAAAATCCCTCTGTACTGAGGGGAAATAGCTATTCTGGGTAATCGCTGTTCCTGGGTACTAGGAAGCAGATCTACATCATGGAGCAATAAAGTGAATGCTCTTTGGAAGTTGTATGTGGAGCCGAGGTTTGCTTTATCTATGAGCATAGCCTATCCCCTCACTCATTATAGTCCACTAACCCAGGACTTCATTTTCTTTTCTAATGTACAAAGATCTCCCCTCATATGTAAGGATCTTGTATGAGGTTATTTGTTCTTCCTGAAAAGAACAAATCCCTGTCTTAGTTAAGGGTGCATAACAAAAGACTATTAGACTGGTTGACTTATAAACAACAGAAATTTACTCTCATAGATCTGGAGGCTGAGAGGTCCAAGATAAAGGTTCTGGCAGATTTGGTGTCTGATAAAGGCTAGTTTCTTGGTATGTTCTTGCCTCACATGGCAGAAAGGAGATAGTTCTCTGGGGTTTCTTTTATAAAGGCACTACTTCCATTCATGAAGACTCCACCCTCATGGCCTAATCATCTCCCAAAGACATCTCATTGGGAGTTAGGGGTTCAACATCTGTATTGACGGTTCAGACATTATGTCCAAAGCAATCTCAGTTTCCTCAAGGTATTTACCTGTCATTACGGTCTTAACCTAAGTGTTCCTTGAGGAGTCTTATCCTAAAGCAAGTTAACGTCTCCTTTTCTCATACTCATGCAACCTACATTTCTGTTTTAAATATTTACTAAAATTATAACTAAGTAATTCTTCATGGAACTTTTGAGTTCCTGTATTTTGCCCCTGCATGGTTTTATTTATCACTAAACTGTAAGAGGAGCTTAACAAAAAAAAAAAAAAAAAAACACATGAATATTTAATTAAATGGCATTTACCAGTTCAGTGGCAGGCTGGAAACTTCCTCTTTGGCTGATGAACTGCCACAATAGATGGAAGTAGCGTATAGGAGAAAAAGCAGTCTATCTGGAGTCAGAACTTTTAGGTTCAAGTGCCGGCTCTATAAATTTTTAGCTGTGTGCTAGTTAAAAGACAGCCTAAGTGTTAGGTCCCTCAACTGTAACATACTTCACTCAAACAGATACTTCCCTTTATTTAAAAACTATTTAGATATTCTAAATGTAGATAAGGGTTCTTTACAATGGAAAAAAATGGCACGTTATATAGTACAATATTGTCCATACAGGCAGTGACCTGCACAGTTTAGCAAATGTTTCTTAATATCCCAAATGTCTTTGACTAAAATATAGGAGAAAATGATGAAATTTTGCTGTCTTAAAATTTTCATTAAAATGCTAATCAGGATGGTAACAGTAGTCACAAAACTTGCAAAGTTCAGGATTATCTTGGCATTGCAATTAACAGAATTTCAGAAAGACTACTGCTAACATTTAGGTTTCTGAGCTTCTTTGTTTTCTTGGCTTGTTGTACACAACGTCAATGTTGAAGTCCAGAGATTAAAATTGGGTTCTATCTGAGATAAAATGGTAAATTCAACCCATTGAAAGAAACATTTTTTCAGTATTGTTGTATGCATAATTCTTTCTGAGATGGTTAAGAAGATAGTGAAAACATGCAACAGCCACTACTTTGAAAAGGATTTATTTATAATAATGAGACAGAAATAGCCATGAGGTAGATAGAGGCTCTTTTCTCACGCAAGATAGTAAGTTAACCCCAGCCATCAGGTGGGCTGTGGAGAGGATGAAGTGCTAACTTATTCACCTACTTAGGTTTTCATGTGCACAATATCCAAACTCACTCTCACAAGTTAGATAAGCAGAAGCATAAAAAGCTGGGACTGAGGATCAGGTTGACAAATTGAACTTAATGTTGAATTTCTCCATCAGCTCTAAAAAGTACAACAAAGAAAGAATTTTTTTTTTGTTTTTTTTTTTTTAACAAGAAAATAATTAAGGTATGGTAAACTCAAAACAAGCAAAATATCTCCATGGATCAGAAAGGGAATAAAAAAATCACAGTGGTTAAGTTAGTAATTAGGGACTAGAGCCAGGGCCTGCTGGGCTCTGGGTCTGGATGCAGGTAGGATTTGCTTCCTGCAGAGTAATGGAATTCGAAGTTCAGTGTGCATGGCAGTAGACCAGAGTCAAGTTAATTGCATGAAACCTGGGGCAGGTGTGGGGCTCACAAGCCTATGAAATATGGTCAATAGAAAGTTAGGGGAAAAAAAAAAAAAGTTATGGCTATGGCCTGGAGCTGTAGTTTATATAAACATGCTTGCCTGCAGTGTTGAAGGATACAGATGAACCTTACCAACAGGATCTAAAATTAAGCCACTCTACATTTCGTGACTGATTTTGAGATAAGCTTGTGTTCATGACAGAACTAGAACTTTGAAACATTAAAAAAAAAAAAGGTACTGAAATAAAATTCCATTGGGAACCAGATTTTATCTATGAAAGAAAGCAGGATCTCTGTGGCAACCAGAAAACAGACTTTCCTACATTGGAGTACTTGGAAGGAGACTTGATCTAGAGAGTAAGATTGTGTGCTATTCCCCAAGCAGAGTCCAGAGAGTTGATTGCCTTTCTATAGTAAGTAGCTGTAAGGCCATTGAGGGTAACACAGATGCCAGTTCTTAGAAAAGCTGTAGATCTGTAGGTCCATCTGTAGATGGGCTACCATCTGTATTATGGTCCTGGTAGAGAAGATTTTTCAGACCCACAGGGGCCCACAGAAAGACAAAAGTGACCTTGAGGTCAGTGATTGATGACCATTTGGATTGACAGACATCTCAAGGGCTACTCTTAGACATCTCAAGGATTATAGCTCATGTTTTCTGCCTTTCCCTCACATACCTTGCTGTAGAACAAAATAAGCCTCTTAGACACAATCCAGTACAAAAGGAAACTTTAATTTGATCAGTACTATTTTCTGCTGCTCTGATAAATGTGAGTTTAAAATAGAAATTATGTTGCCTTGCCTACTAAGATTCATGCCAGTTTCCAATCCAATTAATTCAGTCAAGTAAAATGTGATTCTATGTTACTAAAAGGTTAATGAATTGGGCACGAAAAATGGACAAGTTAACCAGATAATAAGGCCAGGGGTCCAGATACACCATTCAAATTCTCTGTCCTGGTCAGAGTTTGGCACTGTTCATTGGTAGTTGTTGCTCTGGCTTAGACTTTGATGAGAGTGTCTCTGGCCCAAAGTGGTAGCACATGGCAGAAATTCCAGTTATGTCCTTCTTGTGGAATCACTTCTTGTAGGGAACCACATTTTGCATCTTATTCCCCTAAAAAGCAGACATTTCCTTCAGATTACCCCTTCTACCACCATCTTTCCTGGGGAGGTAGTAGAAGGAGAATAATCTATATATAAATTTTGTGTTATGGTAGAAAAAGCTATTCAATATAAAAACAACACTTTCTCCTTGAAAGCTGCAGATTGAGTATAGCTGAATCTGCCTTTTTATATCCTTCTCTCCCTTTCCAATCTTTTTATCACCCTAGTTATAAACAAAAGATACCCAGTAAAATCCTGACAGGGCCAACAATTTCCCAGAGTGGCTTTCCTAAGTACTTTTAGTAAAAAAGAGACTGATTATTTTGCCATTAGACTTGACATGACTTTCCCCTCTCTGCTTTCATCCTAAAACCATGTCCAACTTTGCGTAGAAAAAAAGTGAAATCAACCTCCTGAGGAGCCATGAGATACTCTGACAATTGCAATTTAACAAACCAACAAACAAGATGAGGACTAAAAAAGTTCAGTGTCATATTTTTAAAATCCTAAGTCATCTTAAATTTCTATTCTCATAAGATGATGCTCAAATAATTCATTAGAAACATAGATTGTTAAAATAAGTCAGAGACTGAACTTACAAGGAAAAGAATGACCTTGTGTTTCAAGTGTGTGTGTGTCTGTATGTGTGTGTATGTGCTGTTAACTTACCAGGGGAAAATAGACTTCTTTATTTTAAAACCTCATATTTTTAAACCCCTATATTCTGGCAGAGAAAAGACAGTAGTATATTTCTACAGCTTGAGCATGTGTGTTTATAGAGGAAAGGGTAACAAAATATTTTTTGTTCCAGACTCAAAGAAAGGATTTCAGTACAACTGGGGAGAAAAGTGAAGGATGAGGCCTGGTGCTTAGAGCTGGGGCTATGACGAATGTTCTTGATTCCCAAGATTGCCAGGCAGGGAGCTGGGTATCAAGTGTTTGAATGGTCCATGGGAGCCTGGGCCTCTCAGCAGGGAGCATGAGTGACTGAGACCAGAAGTCTACCTCCAAATATAATGTAAACCCAACTGCTTGGACAATCCTGGGAAGGGAGAGGTGTTCACTAAGAATGATTGGTATGGAGGACCTGTCAACTTTGGCAAGCAGGGAAACAGAGTGAGATTTGGAAAAAATGAAGGAACATAAGTATTTGTACACATTCATACCTAAGATAAAGAGAAATGATCAAATAAGCATTTACGAATGTTTACTGACACATTTTACTTTTCTCCAAAGCAGATTTTATAGCTATAATTCTCATTTCTACAAAATGCTGATTTCTCATTTCCTTGGGAAAAAGTGGGGCTTTCCTTTAAGCTTAACATTTTATCTCAGGCTTACTCTTCTTCAGTTGCACTTACTTGTATCTCTGTAATAATGTTTCTATAAGCACTTAGAAATGTTTAAGAAAGATGAGTATTTCAAAGGTCTTAAAATTGGATAATAAATCATCAAGGATAACCGTATGTTCATAGTGCTTACTATGCTAAAATCTTTGAATGCAAATATTTATTTAGAAATGGATAACATAACCTGAAACTGTAAACTACTGTTTTTGTCACATACTAAATTTTCATATCTACTTTATTCTATTTATTGATTGATTCTATCACAATAATCTTAATCTATTCTGAACCAATATAACGTGGTTTTAAGTTTAAGGCAATCTTCTAGTTCATGTAGTATCAAAAAGCACATCCTTCTTTAGTATTTTTAAAGTAGTATTTTACTATTTTTTAAATGGATATTTAAGGATGTTTGCCTTTCCATCTTAAATTTGAATTATTTTTTTTTTATTTTATTATTTTTAGAGGGGGAGGGAGAGAGAGAAAGAAAGAGGGTTGGGGGGAGGGCAGAGGGAGAGAGAATCTTAAGCAGGCTCCACACCTGGCACAGAGTCCAACACAGGGCTCCATTTCACAACCCTGAGATCATGACCTGAGCTGAAATCAAGAGTCAGATATTTAACCAACTAAGCCACTCGGGTGCCCCTTAAATTTGAATTATTTTAACCTATTTCTTTAAAAAGTTAAATTCTGGAGGCACCTAGGTGCTCAGTTGTCAAGTGTCTGCCTTTGGCTCAGGTCATGATCCCAGGGTCCTGGGATAGAGCCCTGCATGGGGCTCCATGCTCAGTGGGAAACCTGCTTCTCCCTCTCCGACTCCCCCTGCTTGTGTTCCCTCTCTTGCTGTCTCTCTCTATCAAATAAATAAATAAAATCTTTAAGAAAAAATCTGTGTAGAGATGCATTTATTTATATTTATGGATTTGCCTCTATTTATATTTACATTTAGAGGATGGCTGGATCTTAAAGGGCCTTATAAAAACCTCAAAGAGTCTGGGTTTTTTTCTTGAGGTCAGTGAGTTTCAGTGCATTTCTTGAGACCCAAAATGAAAAGGCTCAGGGAAACAGAGGAAAAATTTGGCAGAGAGACTATTTTGCTTACAGGGTGAGTGGTGATTGAAATAAAGGGGACAAGATCTGAGACAGGAAGCTCAGTAAAGCAGCAGCTATAACGTTCAGGTAAAATAAGAAGGAAATGAAAAGGCTTAAATGAGGGATACAAGCGTAAGGAGAGATAAGTGGACAGATTTAAAAGATAGTGGACCTGAGTGTTGGGCAAGGCATGAGTGAAGTATAAATCTCTTGACTTGCTCGCCCCATCCAGTGATCAAAATGTAATACAATATCTATACTGCAAGGGATACAGTGTAGCCAAAGAGCAGGGAGTAACAGGTAAATGTGTTTCTGATAGAGCACCACATTCAAAAGGCAGGAAGCAAAATGTCATGAAATAAGTATAGCTATATAAACAAAACAATGTAAAAGAGAAAAAAAATATATATCAGAAGCTACCCAAAATAAAAGAAAAATGTTTAGTTATAAATCTAGTCACTTGTTTTATAGAAAATAATAAAATATTAAGATACGTTTTTTCACTATCACTCATAATAAGTATTTATAAAAGATAGCATTCTTTTTTTTTTTAATTTAAAAGATATAATTCTTGACTTTATTACGTGGCTGACTCAGTGTTGAGCAACTACCAGTGTTATTTCATTTTCTTCTCATAGGCTTCCTTTCAAGTAAGAGTGCTATGAGTCTCCTCTTTCTTATTTATTTTCTTACAAGTTGAGGAAGCTGCTGCTTATAGATATAAATTACTTCCTGAATGTCCCTGATACACTGACAAGTGACAGAGTCAGAACTGATATGCAGTTAACGCTCAATAACTTTCTTAAGTTGTTTCTTTTTCTTGTAGGCTTCATTGAACTGTGTACATATTCAGCACTAATTACTGTCAATTAATACATATCATTTTTTGGTGCTTCAGAGAAGAGATAGCAATTACAGATAATGGAAGAAGATTTTTTTTTTAAATACACAAAAACAAAAATACATTATTACAAACATACAAAAGCAAAACAGAACATACTGATAAGGCCATACACTTTTTTTTTTAAGATTGTATTTATTTATTTGACAGACACAAGCAGGCAGAGAGGCAGGCGGAGAGAGAGGAGGAAGCAGGCTCCTCACTAAGCAAAGAGCCCAATGTGGGGCTCGATCCCAGGTCCCCAAGATCATGACCTGAGCTGAAGGCAGAGGCTTTAACCCACTGAGCCACCCAGGCGCCCCAAGGCCATGCACTTTTAAAGAACCTCTAGCTACTATCATTCAGAAAAGCATCTAGCAATCAAGAAAGGTTCAAGGAAAATTTCATGGCTCCATATATCAAAATCTATGAACCAGCATTGGTATTCATGTTCTAACTACCTCTATTGATAATGTTCATATTGGCCATAAGAATTTTCATTATGAATTGGAATGTCTTCACCTTCAGCTACAAATTTACCAGTACCATTCCTCTTCTGTTTGGAGTTATTTGGGTCATGTGGAGAGCATGAAGTAGAAGAGGGCACATTTCCTTACATTAATGTTTTTTTTTTTTGCATAATTCTTTTAAGATTTTTTATTTATTTGACACAGAGAATGAGAGAGCACATGCAGGCAGAGTAGGAGGTATAAGCAGCAGAAGTAGGATGCCACTGAGCAAGGAACCCCATGCGGGGCTCAATCCCCAGGACCCTGGGATCATGACCCCGAGCCGAAGGCAGACACCCAACCACTGGAGCCACCCAGGTGTCCTAATATTTTTGTATAATTCTGAACTGTTTTCCACAGAGTGTTTTTCAGTATAAGTGAGCCTCCAAAATCCATTCTAATATTATGCTCAGTGACCTTCTTTTTCTGTTTTCAATAAACATGGATGCAATGCATTTTCAACAACTAAAGTTATTCACCAAAGCAAGTAGTGTTAAATATAGCAAAGGGCATGATGATCAGGCTGAGAAGTTAAGGCAATCATCCAGTTCATGCAAATTTACTTGGAACCAGACCCTGTTGCCTGCCTTTCAATTCGAGTGAGGTGGAAGTTGCAGTTACGTGCTGTGAGCACAATCAGCATTGTGTTTTCTGTGGTAGTCCAGGCTCCATGAATAGTGACAGCATCATTTAAGATACACCTGTTAGTCAGTTCATTTGTGCTAAAAATGGTTAACTAAAGAAGAGCGGCTTCTCTTTTCTCTTTGACGTGCAGTCAAGTACCTTTTAATACAGGGTGATGGGTTTTAGGCAGCGATAGTGGTAAGAACAAAGTGCTTCATAGTAACAAACCATTCAATTGGGTTCAGCAAGTGGGAGAAAAAAGGGGGGCTTATAACAATAGAGAGGGAGCAGGCATTTGAACACCAAAGAATGACCCTATATTTAGTTTACAGCTCTGCCTCTTATTAGCTGAATAAACAAGCTTTTAAGTCTACTTGAAGCTGAGTTTCCTCCATCAGAAAGTGAGGTTAAAAACACTTACCTCGTTGGTTATGTGAAGAAAATGCAGCACGGTATCTGCACATAGTATCAGCAGACACTGGCTTTCATCTTTTCTTTGTCCTTCTTCTTCTATCATTACTCCTCTCCCATTAATTAGTTATATTCTGGAGGAAAGAAAAGCTACATTCAAATGATATGAAGGTACTATGTACATTGTTAACTATTTCTCTTGCTCTGTGGGCTGGCTAGTTTCTAATTTTTTTTTCCCTCCTGTGAAATCTGCTCATCTTCTCTGTCTGTAACACCTCAGTCATTTACTCTTCATGATATTTTTCCAAAACAAAAACAAAAACTCATAAAACACCGTTATCTCCTGACAATCTATTTGTCATGGTACCTTCTCCATTAATCATTTTTTTCCCAATAAATTAATTAGTTCCCCAGTCTAACGAACAGTTTATATTTTGATCATGGCCTTTAGGAAGTAATTTCCTAACTCAAACTCTGGGGAATACTGACCTCTTTGTTCTCAACTTCTGTGACTAGGAAGGCTTGGAAGCCCTAGGATCCTGCTTGTAAATTCCCAAGTTTGCTTCTAGATCTGGGAAACTCCCAGCCTGAGAGGAACAAAGGAGAAGAGCTAATGGCATCTTTAAATGGCTGACAAATATTGAGAGTGGAACATGAATTGGGGAAAGATCTGGAATAACCATTAAAAATGGGAAGTTCTAGCCTTCATTCTGCTCATATTTCATTGTGTGACCTGAGCAATTTTTCCTCAAAGGAAAAATGTACATTTGGATTCAAGGATTTCTAAAAAAAAAAAAAATCAGTTTATATTTTTACGATTCCACAAATAATGTTCTAAACACTTTATAAATATGAGCTTATTTAATCCTCTTAATGGCTCTATAATTTAGGCACTATAATTATCTTCATAGAGATTACGGAACTGAAACTCAGAGAAGTGTAGTGTTTACTTGACCTAAGTTACATAGCTTTTATAAGGTAGAGCCAGAATCTGAAAACATTAGCTTGACTTCAGCATTTCTATTCTTAACCACTATACTTGGCTGCACTTAAAAATGAGATATTTATAAATCTCTTCATACATTTTTGGATATGCTTCCTAATCACTATGCTGTACTACATTGAGAAGGAACATATTTTGAATCAGTTCTGTCACCCACTTACTATGTCCATGCCTGGAGATGTTGCTGAGCCAAGGTAGGTGCTCATCAACTTTGAAGAGGAACAGCCATGATTCTTCTGCTGTTCTGGTCATTCTATAAGGCTGAGCCTCATTCTTCTATTCAGAAAAGTGGGAGGAGGTGTAACCTTTTTAAAAATGATTAGCCTGTCTTTTCTCAGATCACAAAGGTCAATTTACAGTCTGATAGGTTAAATGCTTTTTTCACCACAATCTTAGAGAATGAAGATGTTTTTGATGCCTCTAAAATGACTTTAATAGCAGATGATTTTCCTTTAAAAGAAGCTCTTTTCTAGTTTTCCATCAAGAAAACTTGCTGGTTGACATTTATCTCTTGGGAGGACATTGCCCCATATGTCACCAAGAACCAAGACTGCCCTGTCATATACATGTAGTAGCTGTCAATCAATTTATTTTTAATGTGACCCTTGAATCCCTATACAGAATCAAAGGCATTCTTTTGCTCTACCCCTCAAAAATCCTTTTAAGTATGACTATGAAAGGGAAATGGGAGCGTAGCATTATGCAAGGATCTTTTGCTCATTATTGGTTCTTCAAGAAGCTCTTGGTTTCCTAATTTTTAGATTGGAATGATGAAAAAGAACTCAAAGAGTTTTTCTGAGACTTAGAAGAGATTATATATCTAAGTTGCTTGATGCAGTATCGGAAACAGTACAGTTGTTTGATAAATACTATTTTTTCTTTCTACTTCCATCTGAGGCCAACCAAGATTTGCATATATTCTTTAGAATAATGGAATCCCATGATGAGCCCTAGCTCTACATTTACACTTTAGCTGCATTTTTCCATTTATGTATAACTAGATTTCTCTATTATCAAGTTAAATTTTATTGATCACTCCTAAAGTCATCACTGTGCTATGTACTAAAAAGAATATTAAAATTGTGCAACCCATGTAATGTACACTTACCCTAAATGAACCACGAATCTTCTTAAAAGACAAGGTTACTACCTTGACTTCACTCTCCACCTCCCACTTACACACACACACACACAATAAATATAAGAGCACCAAATATGACTATAAAGTAATTTGGAGGCAAGATCTGCATATCAGATCACATGAAGTAGTTGATCTTGATTATAATAACTGGCAGAGTTTTCATAAAGAGAGTGGATTACGACTTGAGCCTTAAACATTGCATTGGATGGACAAAGAGGAACAAGAAGAATCTTTAGATTGGTGAACGATCAGGAGCTATAAATATGGAAACAAAAATATGCAGGATATTGTATGACCAAGAGACCAAACAGAATAAAAGGAGCAAACATGTGTGACTGAGAAGAATAAGATCCAAGATATTAGAATGATTAAACCCTGGAAGGAAAGTTTAAGAGTTAGAAGCAGATCAACTGGGAGAGATGGTGATCCCTTAGCTAATGCATTCTATGATTTTTTTCAGGCATCAGACACTTGAATCTAGACTCAAATACACAGCATTAATTTGGTAAATTACAAATTATGACCTTATTAATAGGATTCCCTTTGAGTCTCTCCTGGGGAATTTGAAAGTCAACACACTCTTACTCCACTTGGTCATCCCCTCGGATCCGGGGACTCTTCCATTTACACCTCTCACCCCGGGCACAATGCTACTTTACCAACATTGCTCTGGGCAAGTTGTTGGAAGTAGAATATAGTTCAGCAGCATATGAGAAAGTGGAGTGACGTGGGACAAGGCTTTGGTTGTGTTCTCCAAGGTTGAGGAAGACCAGGTTGTACAACAGAAGTCTTACAATAATTATATATGATTTTTTTTTCCCCAGTAGAGCAAGGATATGTTGCCTGTGGTCTCCTATAACTAATTGTGGGGACTAATTAGTTTCTTAAGGTTTCCATAACAAAGCAGTATAACAAGGTGGCTTAAAACAATAGTAATTTGTTGTTTCACCATTCTGAAGGTTACAAATCTGAAATCAAATACTGACAAGGCAATATTCTGAGTTCTGTAGAGGAGAATCCTTCCTTACCTTTTCTAACTTCTGATGTTTGCCAGCAGTCCTTGGTGTTCCTTGGCCTTTAGATGCACCACTTAAATCTCTCTCTCCGTCATCACATGACTGTCTTCTTCCTGTGCATACTTCTTTCTGAGTCTTTCCTTCTCTCTTGTAAGGACACCACTCATTTTGCATTGAGGGCCCACCCCACCCCAGTATGACTTCATCATAACTTGGCTATATCAGCAAAGACTATATATACATACATATATATATGTATATATATATATATATATATCACATTCACAGGTACCAGGGGTTAAAACTTCAGAGTAGATTTTCAGGGTGGGGAGGAGGTCACAGTCCAACTCATAACAGACACCAATACCTGACAGACAGGAATGAGCCCTTCATAGATCAATGGAAACACAGTATACTTTACCTAAAGCTGAGGCATCCTGGAAGTGTCTCTGTGTGGCTTAAAATTTTCTGATCCTCAATCCTATGCTTTCACTATTATTTTTACTTTTGGAAGATTGAATTTTAATTAAAAGGATATTGCAAGAATAAAAACTATACATGTTTATATGCAGATTTCAATTTTTGCAACAATTTCAGGTTTGTCATCACATTTGTTGTCACAACAGAGCTATAAATGAAAAATTATTTTTGTTGAGTTTAAGTACAACTTGTCTTCCACATGAGAATATGGAATATTGAAAAATAAAAAATCTTAGCAGATCTGCACATTATTGCGTTATCATTTTGATTATT
Source organism: Mustela nivalis (assembly GCF_964662115.1). Taxonomy (NCBI): domain Eukaryota; kingdom Metazoa; phylum Chordata; class Mammalia; order Carnivora; family Mustelidae; genus Mustela; species Mustela nivalis. The sequence continues at coordinate 88,168,152 of NC_139028.1, read as the reverse complement.
GACCTTGAAGAATATCATCAAGTTCTTAACACTGATTACTCACCTGTCAATCAGCTCTCCACTGGTTCTTCCCCATGGGTGAGCTGCCCCTTTCACAGCTCTTTCCCAGAATGAAAGGAGAGATGCTGAACAGAGCAGGTCCCAATTTTTCTTCATAAATTTACCACTCCAAGGATGTCTAATATTTTTCTGGAGCTAAACAAATAAAGGGGCAGAAAGAAACCAGAATTTTTACACAAACTGTGTTTCTCTCACCTGGAAGGAAATATCAGAAGCAGCAAAGAAACATCCTCCCAACATTTATTATCCGCATTTCTTTTTCAGATAAGAAAAACACGTCTTAATGAGATATGCTGATTCACTTAAGTTTTTCTGGCTATTTCCAAATTCTGTACTTCTTTCCATTTCGCTACAGTTGCCTTCTCTTTGTCATAGGTTTACAGATTATTAAACATAATCTGGTCTTTTTGTTTTATATTTGTGGTGTGGATTCTTTCAGATACATTTCTTATACCAGCAAAACCTGCTGTCATGTATCTCAGATGATATAATTCTTGGAAATTATGCTTTGCTACATTTTCCCAGTCAAAATGTATCAGGTTGGCATTTTTGAACTGCATTTGAACTCTTTAGCACTAAAAATAACTGACTCTTGGGAAAATAAATCCTTTTCTATTATCTTAAGAACAAAAGTTGAACTTTCTCAAAAGAAGCTAAGAATGTTGGGTCATGCCTTCATAGAAAGAATCTAATGTAGCCAATAATTAGTAATGATCTTTTTTTTTTTTTTTAGTAATGATCTTTTTAATACTGTAGCCATCAGTCTCATGTCCAAAAAATCAACCTATCTAAAAAACCAATGTGCCCCAAATTCTCTTTGCTTACTTCATAACACTTCAAGTGTCTTAAATTGTAAAAATTGTATTTATTTTCTCATGTATATTTTCCATTAGAACGTAAGCTCAATTAGGAGAGGACTCACATTTGTCCTGTTCACCCTTGTTTCTGACATAATTTCTAACATGTTTTTAGCATAATTTCTAACAAATAAACACAAGTAAAATTAACTGAAGAAGTACATGAACAAACTCTGATTTTTTTACACTTGTCAGACTATATAACACTTATTTTACTGATATTTTGCATAGGTGATTTACTTATCTTTGGCAGTCTTAAAGGCATTAATCATTTCTGACAGTTTTAATTTCCTTCTTCTAAAATATTAGAATTTGATGCCAAGAGGGATGATGCAATGTGAGGATATATGTCCCCTGTCCCCACTACCATCACCATTATATTTATCTTCCAGTATACCATGATCTGGTTTTTTGTTTGTTTTATTTTTATTTTTCCAATTCTTCTGATGGTGCCTATCCTATTTGAAGACCCGTGACTGAACTAGGTTAGTAAAAAATATTGAATCTGTATAATGTTTTAGGCACTAAAAATAAATTATTCACTAATATTTATATAGGCTAAAATGCTAATTTTTTTGCCTTTACTACTGAATGTTATCATGTCGTAGGTGTTGTCACTAATTCTTTTAAAAATTAAAGAAATTAAAATCAAGAAAAGTTAGGTAACTTTTCCACAACCTCCTGCTCTTACTTGTGGGCTCATACCTTATTATGAATAAGAACTATACATATATAATAAGCTGATTAAGAGAACTGACTTTGGAGCTCAAGTGTTTTGGATTTGCATTCTAGATTGCTTTGATATTTGCTTGTTCTATGAGCTCTCTAAACCTTAGTTTCTTCATCTGTGACTTGGTTCAATCGTAGCCTGTTGCAGTGGACCTTAGACTACTGACATCATGCATTTATAAGAGAAGATTAAACTCCTATGGAGAAGGGGTGCTTGGGTGGCTCAGCCAGTTAAGCCTCCCACTCTTGGTTTTGGCTCAGGTTATGATCTCAGGGTCTCAGGATAAAACTGCATTGGGCTCCACGCTCATCACAGTCTGCTTGTCTTTTTCCTTCACCTTCTGTCCTCCTGCCACCCCCATTTCTCTTCTGTCTCTTTTTGCCAAATAAATAAATAAAATCTTTATGGTTTGTCTCCCTCCCAATCCCGTAAAAAACTGTGGAGTTATCTGCTTCCCATTACTGGTACCAGGTCAGTAGTGATATCAGAGTTGCCAGAACTGTGTTACAATCAAAAGCTCTCATGGCAATTCTAAGAATCACTTTCTTTCTATTTGGATAGCTTCTTGGGAATTAGCTTGCTATCCTCTTGGATCAGTCTTGTGACAGCATCTGTTACCTTTTACCTTGCAGAACTCCTTTTGCACTCGGCTCCTTTCTTTCTCAATTCAGTTAGCTATCCACAGGCATTATACCACACAGAGATTGCTTTCCTTATATATATACCGTCCAGATATCATGCAGAGATTGTTTTCCTTAATGACCTTCTACGTTTCTGTCCTTGACAATACATAAAAATCCACTGCCAGTTGAAGATTTAATTTTCATGTTATACTGACAGCCATGCCCACTAGACACAATCTCATTATAAATGTCTTGCTATCAAAAAGTAATAATTTGTAGCTTCCTTTGTGTTTCCCAAGTTTCTAGTGTGTTTGCCCTTGAAACGTTCAGTGACTGATAAATATCATCTTAGAATAATCAGTTAACATGACGAGATCTCACTAAGCAAAGAGGGAATACCAGTTCACTCACTATGGGAGCCATGATTTTTGATTGGGTGGTCATTTGCTCCTAATACCTAAAATGCAGGAATGGGTAAGGTAAGAGTAGATGCCCTAGCTTAGAACACTGTGCAGAACTCTGTCTCCTTTTATTTCTTTCTCTTCCCTTCTTTTTCATGTTCTGTGAGCTCTCTAAAGCTTAGTTTCTTTGTCTGTGCATTGGGGAAAATCATTCTTTAATCATAGTCTGTTGCAGTGGACCCTAGACTATTGACTTTTGCTGACTATTGCTTTTCTTCTGGCTAGATATACTTAGAGGCACTTGTAGGGTAAAGCATTAGATAGGAAAATAAATTCAGTCTCCGGTAACTTAATCCAAACAACACCAGGAACAGGGAGGAGACCAACAAAGAAGAGCCCGTGATTTCCAAAATTGGTTAATTACCTCTTTATCAGTCTACCAGCTTCATTCACTGTCTCTACTCCTTTGCTATTCCATGTATTTACAAGGCCATATTTCTTAACATTATTTAAAAGACTTTAATTCTGTAATCTCTTGGCTTCTGAAGTTAATAATCCTAGTTTATGTTCTAAAGAACATTACATTTTCTTTTCCCCACAGTGTTTTTAGATATTATCCCATATGACCCTATATATGACCCTGTAGTAAGCAGGACACGAAATTTGGTTCTTGTTTTCCAGATGAGACTTGGAGAAGCCAAATGACTTATATAAAGCCACAGAACTAATAAGGGCCACAGCTGCTTTTTGTTTTGGTTCATACACTGTGTGTTCTACTGGCACTCAAAGGGATTCCCAGGAAGCTCCTTAAAGTGGTGTTAAGGACCAGATAGGTATCAAGGGAGCCATGATCTCAGATTGGTCTAAGCTTCTGTATCTGAGGATCTGGAAGAATCTGATAAGCTTTGCTTCAAGTCAGGCAGCATTGCTTTTCCTCCACACTTTCCTAACTGCGTAACTGCAGGTACTATCTGCCGCTGAAAGTATCTCCAGGATGAAAATGCAGCTGGGAGATGATCTGTGGTCACAGTCTTGCTTGATGGACATAAGAACTCTAGGAAGCCATGTTCAAGCCGGGACAGCAAAACAGACTGGAGTCCGAAACTGTCTTTCCTGGCTTTGATTTTTGTCATTGCTTAGTATACTGACATATTAGTTACAGCATTCACTGTCCGTCTTCAGGGAGAGAGTTTTACTCTAGAGTTGCTGTGCATGTTTTAGAGAGGCGATGATAACTGAGCATCCCTAAGTGTCAAGGATTTGGCTAGGTGCTTCAAAAGCATTCTTTTATTTAATATTTGTAGTAAAACTATGAGGAGTCATTTTTGTATACAGTTTATAATATGAAAATCAAACCAAAGAGGCATTTTGTACCAGGAAGTCAATTTTAGAATTAGCAAGGACAAAGTCCTAACATAAACTAAAATGTAAGTCTAAATATATAACTACAAAATAGGCAATGTGTCTCATATGAGCCAGTAATGGTTTGTTAATAAAACGGCTCTTAAATCTATTTAATTTCTTGTCATTTTTCCTATGAAGCATCTTTTCCTTTTTTCAGCCTTAATGCTAGGATTATAATTTTGATGTTCCAAATTTCATCGTACCATTTTTGCTCCTGTTTAGCATTTCTCAATGTTTAAGATTTCAGCTGATGAGTTAGAACAAGAATCCATACTTGAACAAGTGTTCTCCCCATCAGTGAACTCTATTAGTACAATACTTCCACAGCGGGAGAAAAATTAACATTTCAAAGGTGGCTTTTGTGTTATAATTTTGGAATCTGAATCATTGGGAAATTATGATGATTACTAATTTTTTAATCTATTGAATGACCATATATTTTCTAAAATTACATCAGTTAGTATTGCAACAAGCCTACAGGTTAAGTAAGATTGTTCATATTTTGCAGAAGTATAATCTGAAATCCAGTAAGAGCTAAGTAACCACTATAGAATTGGGCAGGGAGTAATGCATAAACCTTCTATTTGAATACAATTCTGACTAACTTTGAAGTCCATGCTGGGTCCAGAGCTGACTCCAGTTCTCAGAATCAAACAGTGTTTTTATGCAAGGATATGTCACTGCCTTCTTTGTTTTAGTAATATCAAATTCTTATCTATATCTATCTTATCTTTTCTATTCTTATCTATATGTATCTAAAACAGAATTTTAGTTCAGAGGAGGTTTCTAAATCCCAGAAAATATATCATAAAACTAAAGCTTTTAATGTTATTATTATTTTTTGTGGATTGAGTCTATATTTAATCAAAAGCAAGTAGTAGTACTAGGAAGAACTGATGCAAACAAAAAAATTGCCAGTGAGGCAATTTCTAATGGATAATTTCACTGTATGCAATATGTTTCTGAGCTGGAACAAAGTCTCTGGCAGTGCAGAGAATACAAAGTTACATTAATGATAAGGGTCTTGGTGTAGTCTACTTATACTCCAGGTTTATCATAGACACAGTTAATGAACACTTACTTTGAGGAAATTGGGTGTATGGCAAGGAATCTGCATCAAAATTTTAGGACTATTTGAGAACTTAGTTAGTGTTCAAGACATACATCAGCCATCCTGGATTAATACACATGGGGCAGAAACCGGAGCAACAGTGAAGAACACAGCAAGCTCTTGATTAAGGATAAAAATATTTCCATGTTGGATATGGAAAGGGCCTTAGAGAAAAAGGGGTATGATTTTCTTCTCATTAATCCTATTCATCATAATAGTAATAAATTCTCAGGAAACAAAATCTGAAATCTCAGAAAAGCAAACAAGGAGAAATAATTTACCTTTAGACTTAACACCCAAACACAAATACTGATAAACATTGCACAGAATTTTTTTCCAAGAAGTTTGAAAACAGAATTTTTATTCTTTCCTTCATTTCTATGCGATTATTTTAATCCAGTTTATATCAAATTTTATATATAATTCTATATATTTTATAGCACTTTTACACTTAGTATTATGTTATAAACATTATTCTATGGGCTTATATTTTTTCAAGTAATAATTTTAATGCCTAAATAATATTCTACTTGGTGAAAGCATCATGATTTACCTAGCTAATCTCTTAGTGTTAGGCATTTCTACTGTTTTCTATTTTGGACTACCAAGTATAATTCTACAGTGATGATAACCAAAGCTAAAGCTTTTCGATCCTTCACATTATTTCCTAAAATTAGATTCCCAAATGTGTCATTACTAGGTTAATATGTACATGTAGTCAGACTGCTTTTCAAAGCGTTTTACTACTAGTAATGAAATGAAAACCTCATTATCCACACTGTCATTAGTAGCTCATAACACATGCACACACACACACACACACACAAAACATACAAATCTGATGAGCCAAAAAAAATTTGTTTTACTGGTTTTGTTTTGTTTTGTTTTTGAGAGGGAGAGCAAGAGATAAGGGGGGAGGGGCAGGGGAGAAGGAAAGAGAATCTTAAGGCATCTCTACACCCAGTAGGGAGCCCAACCCAAGGCTGTATCTTAAAACCCTGAGATCATGACCTGAGCCAAAATCAAGAGTCAGATGTTTAACTGACAGCCACACAGGTACCTCTGCTTTACTTTTTAATGTTATTGCCCTTAGACTCAACAAGGGTAAGTTTTCTACTTTATAGGACCACCCTAGTCTTTCTTCAGCTATGCTTCTCTCCACGAGGAAAGAATTTCATGGGGTACATGGACTTTGAACACCAAACACATGTTATTCCTTTTTGACCATGCTGAGTACATTGCACTCTGAAATTTCAAATTCAAATGAAGCTAAACTCATTTGCAGAAGCACTGGGGGCATCATTTCCAGGTAGTAGGCCCAAGGACAAATTGTCTAAGGATTAGGCAAAAGACACTTTTTTGTAGAGACTATGAGATATAAGAGAATGTAGACAGAGTTTGGTTAGGAAGAAAAGAGGAAAAGAACATTTATTTTTAGGGAGAAAGGAGAACAAACTCAGAATTCTTCTATCCCCTTTTGATGATGTTATGATCCAGAGCAAAACTGAGGAATATGAGTATGGCAATATTCCATATATATTATTACAATATTAATCAGTGTATATAGAATATTAGCCCTTTACTTGTGATACATTTTGCAAATATATATATTGACATCACTATATATAATGCTTTCTTTAATATTTAGAGGGAAAAGATCCAAGCCTGATATAATAATTGGACAAAGAAATGAACAAATTATTCATTTAAAAAATCCAAAATGACTCCTAAATATGGAAAGATGTTCAGCTTCTCTCATAATAAGAGAAAGGCAAATTTAAACCACACCAAGATATAATTTCTCACTTTTTAGACTGCAAAAAATAAATTTTAACAACACCTTCTGTTGGCAAGACTGTGGGGAAATAAGCATTCCCATACATTGCAGGTGGGAATGCAAATTGGTACAACATTTTATGGAGGGAAATCTGGCAAATCTCTCAGAACTATGTATGTGTTTGACCCAGAAATTCAACTTCTAATCAATTACCCCATAGACACCCTGCCAACAATGTGAAGATAGGTATATACAGGATAATTAATTGAACTATTTTGTCGAATAAACTATGGTCCACGCACACAATGGAAGACCATGAAGCCACAATAAATAACAAGAAATGAAATGATTATAATGTATATTATTAAATGCAAAGGCAATGTTAAAAAAAGTAAAATATACCATATATTTAATTTTAGCTCTGTTGTAGGAAAGGAAATAACAAAAAATACATTTATGTATTTGCTTATTTTTTCAAAAACAAACAAAAAAGTTACCACAAACTATTACATGAAAGATAAACCAGAAATTAGTTTGTGATATTTACCAAGTATTAAAAATGAAGTAGAAGGTTTTAGACTAGAGGCTTGGTACTTTTCTGTCTACCTTTTTGTATAATTCTGACTTCAGAACCATGTTGATACTTTATATATTCAAAAAATTCAAAAATTAATCAACAAAGGTGTGGGGGGAATTTTAAGTATAACACAAACTTGTAAACTTAATTGTGCTTCAAATGAATTACATAAGTACACTTAATGAGGGTGTGATTATTTCAAAAGGTAACATTTGAACATTGTGTTTTGACTTTATCCCCTCAGATTAAAGATTCTAAAAACTGTAAACAAATAGCAAATTCCACTTGCTAAAATTGTTTGTGGAAGTGGTATGGGTTAATGTTTCTGAAACTACTTTTTTCTATATTCTAGTATTGAGCAAACAAGTTAAAAAGAAAGTTAAGCATATGGATGGAGAAAAGATGAAGTTTAAACATATGGTGTTGGAATTGCATTGAAGGTGTCAGTATAAATCCATGGTTTTTAATATATCTAGGACAGATAGATCTATATGATAGGGATAGAGATAGGTGTGATAGAGATAGTTGTGCGTGTGTGTGTGCGTGCACACGCATGTGTGTGACTGTGTACAACTTGCATATATATTCTAGCTGTGACCCCCACAAAAGTTCTAGAAACATGACCCCTCAGAAGAAGTGAGCATGTCTTGTTCCCCGATCTGGATTTCTTAATTATAAACACGTAAATGGGAGAAAAAGAGTTCCTCTTTATAGTAAAATGCCAGTGGACAGAGAAAAAATAATTGAGTTAGAAAATTACAATTTGGCAACCATCACAGTAATAATTGATTTAGGCAAAAATCATCATACTACTGGGTAAAATTTGCTGAGAAACAGGAAATTTACTTAGTCTCAAAGCACCTTATTAATTGCAAGGGGAAATCCAATAACTTTTTCATGGAGATCGGGCAGACATCACCTTAACCAAACAATCAAATTTATTACATTAAGAGGACAAACTAACATCATCTCCAGATACAATGTACTAAAGTCATTTTATCAGTTTTGTAATATTTCTGCTAAGAAGAGTCAACTAAACTTATCACAAGGAAACATGAGCCAAGCCCCAATTGATAGACATTCTAAAATATAACAGTCCCATACTTTTCAAAAATGTTAATATCTTGTAATATAAAGCCTAATAAACAATGCCTGCTCCTGATTGGACTCCGGAATAGCAATAAAATACATTAATTGTAGAGATTAGTGAAATTTGAATAAGATCTGTTGATTAGATAATAGATTGTGCTATTATTGGTTTCATTATTTTGATAATTGTGCTGTGCTTATGTGAGGGAATATTCTTGTTCTTAGAAAATGCAGCAGTTTGACTGCAACATTTTGCCAAATTATTCAGAAAAAAATATTACACATGATGATGAAGCAAGTATTATAAAATGTTAACAATTGCAGACTCTAGATAAGAGTACCATATAGTTTTTGTACTATTCTTACAGCTTTTCCATAAGATTTCCTGAAAATATTTGAAAGTATAATGTTACAGTAACAACAACAAAAAGATCAGATTAAAATGATATTAAAGTTTTCCAGAAAAGAACATTCCTCTTTTACTTCAAGTTCTTGAAACTTAAGTTTCAGCCTCACTGAGCATCTGCAAATACTGAAATATGGTACCACAAGTAAAGGAGAAAAAAATATACCAATGTCTGGTGTAATAGGAAGGGTGATATCATTGCCCAGCCCCCTTAATAATGGCCTTTCTTCAGATTCTATTTATATAGGACAGCAAGAGACAGAACCTACTCTCAGATTAAGGCCTATTAAAAGAAGCTGGATCTAAGAACCAATTGCTCATCAGGCTGCCAGATCATGGTGGCCCATGGGTCCTGACTGAGTTGGAAGGTGTATTACCTGAGGGAGAATAGGATGCTGTCCCATCTCCTCAAATGATATTTTACTATGTACCTCATTTATATGCTGTTTCTTGAGTTCTATCCTATTATAATTATCCAGAGCAAACTGGGAAAAGTCAACTCACAGCTTTCTATTTGAAGTTTCAGTATGCCAAAATGTTTAGAGGACTATGTATCTAGGTGCCTTGTCTGCTTTTGAGGGACCCCCAAAATGATCATAGCTCTAATACACAGAAACATCTTAATAAAAAGTCCATCAGGGTTGAGTCTCTGACCCCAGAACAGAACAAGATTAAGAAATTTATCACTTTATTTTTTTATATTTTATTTGTTTATTTATTTTAGTAATTTATCATTTTATTTCAATAAAATATTTATTACATATTAAACATCAAAATTAAAATATTAAATTAAAATTAAATTAATTGAAATTTAATTTTATTATTTATTATATTATATTTATATCATGTTATATTTTATACTATATTACATATTATATTATTTATTATATAGTTATTATTTCTTATATTATTAATTTAATTAAAATTAAAATATTAGGGGCGCCTGGGTGGCTCAGTGGATTAAGCCGCTGCCTTCGGCTCAGGTCATGATCTCAGGGTCCTGGGATCGGGTCCCGCATCGAGCTCTCTGCTCAGCAGGGAGCTTGCTTCCCTCTCTCTGTCTACTTGTGATTTCTCTCTGTCAAATAAATAAATCTTTAAAAAAAATTAAAATATTAAATTCAAGTTAAATTGAATATTAAATAAATATTTATTTATTTATTATTTAATCTCTACACCCAACATAGGGCTTGAACTCAGAACCCCAAGATCAAGATTCACATGCTCTTCTGGGCCAGCAGATATCCTAGAACTTTACCACTTTTTTTTAATGTTAAAATCATAAAACTACCCCTGCCACCCTGGCCACATGTAGTATATTTCAAAATAACAATGTCATACTGCAAAATATGCATAAAAAACCCAACAGAATTGTATTTTTTTGAAGCATAGTTGATACAGTGTTACACTAGTTGCAGATATACAGTGTAGTGATTCAACAAGTCTATATATTATGCTCTGCTCACCAGAAGGGAGAGACTGCCTGTCACTAATCAATGCTAATAAAATACCATTGATTATATTTCTTATGCTGTACCTTTTATTGCCACGACTTACTCATTTCATTATTGGAAACCTGTATCTTTCACTCCCCTTCACCTATTTTGGCCATCTGGCAACCATCAGTTTGATTTCTGTATTTATGCTTATTTTCTGTATTTCTGCTTTTTGTTCATTTATTCATTTTTTTTAATTCTACATCTAAGTGAAATCATATGGAATTTGTCTTTGTCTGACTTATTCTACTGAGGGTGGTGTCTTCTAAATCTGTTCATGTTTTCACAGAGACAAGATCTCATTCTTTTTATGGCTGAGTAATATTCCTGTGTGTGTGTGTGTGTGTGTGTGTGTGTGTGTGCACGCGCATGTGTGCATGCACCATTTTTTCTTTATCCACCTTCTGTAGGAGAACACTTGAGTTGCTTCTATATCATGGCTACTATAAATAATGCTGCAATAAACATAAAGGTGCATATGTCTTTTTGAATTAGTGTTTTGTTTTCTTTGGGTAGATTCTCAGGAGTGGATCTTATGGTATTTCTATTTTTAACTTTTTGAGGCACCTCCATACTGTTTTCCACAGTGGCTATACCTATTTACATACCCATCAAAAATGCATGAGGTTTCCTTTATTTCCACATCCTTGCTGACACTTATTATTTCTTGTCTTTGCTTCTAGACATTCTGATAGGGGTAAGGTAATATCTCATTGTGGTTTTGCTTTGCATTTCCTTGATGATTAGTGATGTTGAGCATGTTTTCATACATCTGTTAGCCATCTATATATCTTCCTTAGAAAAATGTCTATTCAAATTCTTTGGCAATTTTAAATCAGATGATGATGATGATGATTTTGGTGTTGAGTTGTAGAAGTTTTTTATATATTTTGGATATTAACCTTTATTGGATTTATCATGTATAAATATCTTTTCCCACTTATGGGTTGCCTTTTTGTTTTGTTGATGGTTTCCTTTGCTGTGAAAAAGTTTTTTTTCTTTTCCATTGTGGTCCCAGTAGTTTATTTTTGCTTATATTTTCCTTGACTGACTAGACATATTGAGAAAAATCTTGCTGAGGACTGTGTCAAGAAAATTACTATCTATGTTTTTTTTCTAATAGTTTTATGGTTTTAGGGCTCACATTAGTTTTTAATCCATTTTTGAATTTGTTTTTGTGTATGCTGTAATAAAGTAGTCCAGTTTTATTCTTTTGCTTGTAGTTTTCCAGTTTTCCCAGCATTGATTATTGAAAAGAATGCCTTTTTTTCAGTTCTATATTCTTGCCTCCCTTGTCATAGATTAATTTGTCATAAAAGTATGGGCTTATTTCTGGGTTCTCCATGATCTTCCATTGATCTGTGTATCTGTTTTTGTGCCAATGCTATTCTGCTTTGATTACTACATTTTTGCTATGTTCTAAGTACTTTTTCTGAATCTATTGGGATAATTATAAATTCTTCTTCTGTATTTTGTTGATATGGTGTATCACATTGATTTGTGAATATTCAATCAACCTTGCATCCCTGGGACAAACCCATTTAATCATGAATAGTGACCCTTTAATGTGTTGCTGAATGCAGTTTGCTAATTTTTTTTGAGGATTTTTAGCTCTATGTTCATCAGAGATATTGGCCTATAGTTTTATTTTTCTGTAAAAGAAAACTTTGTCTGGTTATGGTATCAGGATGATACTGGCCTAGTAGAATGTATCTGGAAGATTTCCTTCTGTTTTTTGGAACAGTTTAAGAAAAATAGATATTAATTCTTCTTTAAATATTTAGTAGTATTTATCTGTGAATCTATCTGGTCCTGGACTTTTGCTTGTTGGAAACTTTTTGATTCCTGAGTCAATTTCATTACTAGTAATTGATCTGCTCAGATTTTCTATTTCTTTCTGATTCAGTTTTGGAAGATTAAATGCTTTTAGAAGTTTATCCATTTCTTGTAATTTGTTCAATTTACTGGCATATTATTTTCTTATAATTCTTTGTATTTCTGTAATGTTGATTGTTACTTCTGTTTTTTCATTTCTGATTTTATTTATTTGGTTCCTCTCTCTTTTTCTTGATGAGTCTAGCTAAAGGTTTATTTCATCTTTTCAAAGAACTAGTTATTGGTTTCATTGATCTTTTCTTTTTTTGTCTCTATTTCATTTATTTATTCTCTGATCACTATAATTTTTTTCCTTCTATTCATCTTGGGCTCTATATTTTCTTTTTCTAGTTCCTCTAGGTATACAGTTAGCTTTTTTGGGGGTGGGTAGATCTTTCTTGTTTCTTAAGATAAACCTTTATTGCTATAAATTTCCCTCTCAGAACTGCTTTCCTTGTGTCTCAATGATTTTGGGTAGTTGTATTTTCATTTTCATTTGTCTCTATGTATTCTTTAATTTCCTCTTTGATTTCTTCATTGACCCATTGGCTATATAGTAGTATGTTGTTTAGCCTCTATGTGTTTGTCATTTTTCTTTTTTTTTTTCCCCATTGTGATTGATTTTTAGCTTCATACTGTTATGGTTGGGAAAGATACATTATGTGATTACAAACTTAAATTTATTGAGACTTGTTTCATAGTCCAACATGTTGGAGTTCTAATTTTTTTATTAATTAAATATGTTGATCCTTCCTTCTTTCCTTCCTTCCTTCCTTCTTTTTAGTTATCAAACATTGAGTACTTAATGCCTTTCCTTTGTATTTTGCCCATGGTTGTCATTTGTCTAAACTTATGGTTAGTCAGACTATTGATAAGATAGCACAGTACCAGGCCTGGAACTGCACAGCTTCCAAAAAAGTTTCTCAACAGGGAGCTTGGGGAAGCAGGGGATGATGCTTATTTCTCTAAGATGTATAGGATCATGTGGAGTACTTTCTCAGTGTACTTATATTTTGCTTATACAGGTCAGGATGAATAGTAACTCTACTCTTCCTGCCATTCCTGTTAAGAAGAACTACTTTTGAAGCACTGTTCCTAATGGATTTATGTGACGTCTCAGCTGTATGGATCCTGAGAAATGGGATGGAAGGAAAGGTTAAGGTTTTAAGATTTAATGCTCTAAAGATTCTCCTTTAATGCTAAGGAGAGTGTAATTGTATTCTTAAAGCATGATTTTCTTGTGGGACCTCAGTAAAGCCAGGCAATATGATAAAATGAAGATGACACCTGAAAGCCAAAGAGACTATATCTAGAATAAAAGAAAATGAGGAGCACCTGGGAGGCTCAGTTGGTTAAGCATCCGACTCTTGGTTGCAGCTCACAGTTCTAAGGTCAGCCCCATATTGGGCCCCATGCTGAGTATGGAACCTGCTTAAGATTCTTTCTGTGCTCTCCCTCTGCTCTGCTCATGCTCGCTCGCTCTCTCTCTCTCAAGAAACAAAGAAAGAAAGAGAGTCTCCGAGGCATTTGGAAGCAAAAAAATATACCTAAGCTTTAATGATAAATCCCCTCTAAGTGAAGTTATTTCTGACCCAGTGCCAACCTTCCTCTGTGACCTGCTGTTTCTGTGAGGCTTGCACTTGTCCTCTGAGGTTCAATAATGCTAAGGCTGCTTCCTGCCCCTTCCATTCCAATCCTAACTTTTGAACTTGCATGGAAATCTGCATTTGTGTGAAAAATCCACGTGAAAAAATTCATCTGGCATAGCACACTTTGTCTTCTATGCTAGGAAACCATCTTTATCTGTAAATCATTTAGCAGAAAATTGCTCTTTCCAAATAAAAATGCAGTTTCATCTACAATCACATACATTTTTATTAGGAAAATTTACTATTCAACAACTCCTAAATCATTGGAAAAGAAGATTCTAATAATGTTCATCTGGGCCAAGTGAATACTACAAATTGTTATTAATATGTGACAAAGGTTGATTTATATAAAGAGACAAGAATTATTTTTGCAATTTGACTTGTAGAATGCAAGGTTAGTGCAAAGATTCCAAGTTCCGCTAGAAATACTACCATGGCATCATTCTCATCCCTAGGTCTTTTGGATGTTAACAAGTAACACTGGTGGCTGTTTTGAATCAGGAGCACTGAGATTACGATTCACTGAGCCCTTTCAGCTTTGACCTTAAGACCTTCAACCACTTCTGACCCACTTTGCCTATAGCAGCTATATACATGGTTCTAAGGGTAATTAATAAAGTGAATACTTTTGCTCTTCATTTTCCAATGTGAAGTCCTTGCTCAAAGCAGCTTCTGTAAAAATGCCTTAAAGACCTTTTTCTCAAAGTAAAGTTTTGTTTTTATGCCTCCTCTGAACACACATATGGAGTTTTTGCTGGAGACAGAAATGTTTTTGAAAATTAAATAAACTGAAAAGTAGGATATAATATGGTTCCAAGTTCATTCTGACTCTGTCATTCCAAAATGACACTGCAAATATTTGGAAATGGAGACTCTGTCCTATTTTATCTAAATTGTGGGGATTTTATTTTTTAAAATAATAACCATGCATACTTCACATTTATTCAACATTCATATTAGCTCATTAACACAACTAGACTTCCCAATTAGAAATTTCTAATAAACTATCAAATGTTTTTTCTATCTTTCATATGCTTTCAACTTAATAGATTCAAGAAGATATTTTCTTATAACATATATTTACAAATTTAGATAGCATTTTGGGGAAATGTTGCAAAAGTAAGTTTCCATGGATAAATGATGTCCATGAACGGTGGATATTATGAATCCACAAACCTTTTAAAAAATTCAGGCCAGTGACTCACTGATTCCAAACACTCCTTCTTTATTTTCCTGTACAACTTTATCCATGCAGTTCATTTTTTTTTAAGATTTTATTTATTTATTTGACAGACAGAAATTACAAGTAGTCAGAGAGGCAAGCAGAGAGAGAGAAGGGGAAACAGGCTCCTGCTGAGCAGAGAGCCCCATGGGGGGCTCAATCCCAGGACCCTGAGACTATGACCAGAGCCGAGGACAGAGACTTAATCCACTGAGTCACCCAGGGGCCGCATGCAGTTCATTTTTGAAGAACACCCTGTAATCCCACTCAGCTTTCTCCCATCCATGAAGTATCAGTTAAATTCCACCTTTTAAGATTGCATAAAATTCCATCTTACTACTTAAATTCACTATAGCACAGTTGTTTTATTGTCAGAGTTATTCTATTTACCTTTAGTATTTAAATCACCAGCTTGGGCTGAGATAGATTTAAGGTTTGAGCCTAAGTTCTTTCACTGACTTTTTTGTGTGTATTTATTTAACAGAAAGAGCATGAAAGAGACAAGCAGGGGGAGGAGCAAAAAGAAAGGGAGAAACTAAGCAGGAAGCCTGAGATGCAGGGCTCTATTCCGGAACCCTGGGATCATGACCTGAGCCAAAGGCGGACACTTAACTAACTGAGCTATTCAGGCACTCCTCTTTCACTCATGTCTATGTGAACTTGGACTTTTAAATCCTCTTTTTCCTCTTCTGTAAAATGTTGGTAGTAATACTTAGTTGAGGATAAATGTGATGATGTACATAAAGGATTTAGCACAATCTGTGGACCATAGAAAGTAATAAATGTCACCTTAACATCATGACTTATAGTCTGATTTTACCTAATATATGGGCCTGTATTTTTAGTATTCAAACTAAGAATCCAAGATCTCTATCTTGTTTGCTTGGGATTGTCTTTTTTTGTTTCTTAGCACACCTGTACCCTTAGTTAAACAGTTTTTATAATATGCATAGCCACTTTAAAGAGGAGAGTATCCAACTTCACTGTGAGTTCTACCTGGAATGTGCCCTTCCCTGGCATGAGAGAAAGCTATGGTTTCCCTCAGTCATGAGGCCCACCAGTTGCCTCTAAAGATATTTAAAACTTCTTGAGGATAAAAGCTCACCTTGTAACATTTTTAGCAGGTAGTGTTAATTATCTTTATAGTTGTAATTTGTAGCTTTCTTCTCAATCAGTATGGAATAAATATGATATCCCCACAATTCCCCATTGTTCACAGACAGTAGTTGTGAAAAAAATATTTTCTTTTCATGACTATCAGCCTCCAAACAAGGCCTTTCTTCAATTTTAATTTTTCATCTCTTCCAGTCCCTCTTATCCTGCAAAGTCGTTAATACTTAATGAAATATCCAAAGCCAGGATGCAGGGGACAGTAGCCTAGGGCTTGGATTAAGTCATATCGCAGAGGAGAAATACCATATTGCAGAGAAGAAAGCCCAATTCACAACTGGGGTTCTTTCCAATATGACTCAGCTTCTATTTTATTTATTGATTCTGAGTTATGATGGAATTCTACCTCAAGAGAAATACAAGTTCTAAGGATAAAGGGATAGTATATGTTTTTCTTTCAGCACTAGTATTAGACCTCCAAGTAAATTCTATTTTCCACTGTGAAACGAAGACAACAGAATCTGTGCTCACATATCACTGATCGTGGGCAGTCCTTGCTAGTCTAGTGTTAGCCATCAGAGACAAGTTCCAATTAGAAAACAAACATATAAAAAATAAACATAAGAAATTTTGTTGAATTAAACTGCCATGCAGTTTCTACTAAAAGATATTTAAAAATACTATTTAAAAAAAAATCACCTAGTTAGATTTTACTTAGAAGGAGGAAAGGGAGAGAGAGTTAAAACAGACAGTTTGGCAGCCTGCTATTTTTTCCTATAAAGTCATAAAGCTTAATTCAAAAATTTTCTGGAATTTATAGTGCCAGAGGCTAAGCTAAAAATAATTTCCCCTCATTAGATCTTGTAGTTTAACCTCTGAAGTAGAAGGTTTGTGACAGCTACATCAAGACTCCAACTCACAAAAGCACCATTCAAAAAGGAAAAGAATAAAGAGGAACTGTTGCTATTAAATGACCCATAGAGAATCCAGGAGACAAAGAAAACTATTTCTGTAACTTTCTGGGACTAAGCATAGGGTTGCTGGGCTGTTGCAGGTGGATCACTTCTGTCAGTTCTAAAGGTATCATGTGCTAAATGAGCATGAAATTTTATCTGGGAGCAAAGCCTTGGAAGTTAAACTTGACTAGAGAATGACAGGAATCTCAGGATAAAAAAAAAAAAAGGCATAGTGATTGTTCAATAACCCCAGTGAAAATTAATAATCAGTAATTGCTCCCTATCTCCTTTCCCAAACACTGAGCAGAGCTTTTGCATTGTGCCTGTAGAATGGAGAAAAACAAAGCCAAAAAGATGAACTCCAGTCTACTCTTCAAATCTGGGACTAAGCTTTAGAGGTAAATTTAATTCTTGAAATAAAGACTCCTAAATTTTAACATTTTTTTCCTTTAATAGCTCAGCTTTACCTCATGATTCAACAAAGTAAAGTGCATATTATGTTATTCTAGTCTCCCATTTTTATTGGATAATGTACTCTAATATTCTTTGTGATCTGCTCAGTCATGTGTGTGGTCATGTCACTAATAAGAGAAGAAGAGAAGAGAACCAGTGTATCAGTTGAACAGGTGAAGAAAGCCATTTTGAGTAATGTAGAATAAAATACAATAACAGGGGAGAAAATACTATAATTGTGGGAGTTGTGTTTTTTGTTTTTATTCTGAGGAAATTACCTTTGGGTCTGGGGGAAGCTACAGAAAATCCAGAAAATCAGTTGCTGGGAAGAAAACCTGGACATAAAATTGGGGAGAGTGTGGGCGCCTGGGTGGCTCAGTGTGTTAAATCCTCTGCCTTCGGCTCAGGTCATGATCTCAGGGTCCTGGGAGCAAGCCCCACATTGGGCTCCCTGCTCAGTGGGGAGCCTGTTCCCCCCACCCTGCCTGCCTCTCTGCCTACTTGTGATCTCTCTCTCTGTCAAATAAATAAATAAATAAAATCTTAAAAAAAAAAATGGGGAGAGTGAGGCCAAATTTGAGTCTATGAGGATAAATTGGAACGAGCATCTGCCTCTCAATACTTGCAGCCTTAATGATGTGGACAACTTACAAACCATATTGGCACTTTTGCATCTGGCCCAGGACCTAGAAAAACTGAGAGAGAGACATAATGGAAGCTGGAGGAGCTGTGGGTCCTGATCCTGACTCACACCAAAAAGGTGATCCAGCAGAATAATAAAGATGCATAGCATTTCCATGAGCTCATGATCTAGTATCTCTGTTCAGAGAAAAATGGCTGCTGCTTTACTTCTGCTTTCTAAATATCGTGCAAATTTTTCTTGCAGCCAGCCCTAACCTAGAACTATACAGGCAAGGATTCCAGGAGACCTAATTCTAGTTTAGTTATGTAGCTACCACTCAAAAACCATCATTACCCATATTTATTCACTACCATGTTTTCCAGTCACTGTATCAGGTTTTATAGCATTTATATTTTATATTAAAATAGTCTTATGAGAAATTATTTCACCCCTAAGAAATCTGATGTTAAATAGGTCAGTGAACTTTTCTAAAACCTCTAGGCTCTGGGAGACAGATTTAAGACCAAATATTTTGACTTCAGATAATGATCAATCCTTGGATTTTTTCCCTATATTTATGTTATACTATCTGCAACTGAATACTTTTTGCATTGTGAATCAGTCAGGGTTCCAATAAGAAGGGCATGATGTAGCCTATCCTGGGTTATTCAACAGAGCTCAATAAGGGGACTATTTCAAAAGGTTTGTCAACAGAGATTAGGAAAAAACACAGTAAATTCCCCAGTACTAGCAACTTCCTAACTATTGGCAGAAAATCATCACAATCCCTAAATCTGAAAATGGAAGGAAAGGAAACAGTTATTGCTACCCAAAGTGGGTATCTGTATGAAAAGTGTTACCAAACAAGAGCTAAGCTTTTGGGGCGCCTGGGTGGCTCAGTGGTTTGGGCTGCTGCCTTTGGCTCGGGTCATGATCTCAGGGTCCTGGGATCGAGCCCCGCATCGGGCTCCCTGCTCCGCAGGAAGCCTGCTTCCCTCTCTCTCTCTCTCTTCCTGCCTCTCTGCCTACTTGTGATCTCCGTCTTTCAAATAAATAAATAAAATCTTTAAAAAAAAAAAAAAAGAGCTAAGCTTTTGATAAGAGGAAAAATCCCACTTGTGGTGCTTCCAAAGAAGGGGCAGAGAGACTAAATACCACAACTTTACTGTCTTTCAGACTCCTCTCTTATTCTCTCCATTCACTGACTTCTATTCCTATGACTCCGCCAACTCATGGAAACTGATGGGCTAAAGGATCAACAGAAGAAAAGAAGTCAGTATCTTGGGGGACAGAGCAGGATGACGAAGGGTGGATGGAGACTGATCCAGAGGAGCAAATGGAAAATATCTAGCCTATACGAATTATTCCAAGAGTAAAGCATTTGTAAAGATTTTAGGAAAATATTTTGCTTTTATTCAGACTCATAAACAAACACTAAAATGTTTTCTCAAGGTAATGCCTAAATTTTGGTTTTCTTTCTTTTATCTTTTTCTTTCTTTCTTTCTTCCTTTCTTTCTTTCTTTCTTTCTTTCTTTCTTTTTTTGTTTGTTTGTTTTTGTTTTGTTTTGGTAATGCCTAAATTTTCTTATTTACTCTCTAATAAACATTTCTATAGTGTTCATTTGAGACCACTTTTCAACTTATGGGTATATCATAGAATGAGCTGGATTTTAAAAATTCAAACAAAAGCAAAAACAAAAAAACCACAAGGCCAAACCCATGCCATGTAATTAGCTTTTAGTGGGGATGTTTGGCAAGGGATGTGGGAAGGTTGACTGGCAGAGGTGCAAGCCCTGGGCCCACGAGTAGATCATCAAAGCATTTGCTTCTTTAATAAAACATCAAAGGCTGCTCCATGCTGTAGGGTATTTCTGAGACTAAAACTAAGGTGAACTACAAGTGCTTCACAGCAGAAAATAAGTGGTAAATATTTTCTGAATCTTTGGATTCTTTCTGATAAAACTTCCCCACTTATTTTCTAAGTAGCCATTTCCAGGTTTTCTGTAGCATAGGATGATCTACTCTAAGGCCTGGGAGTTCAGATTGATCTGTTTCTTGAGAAATATTTGCCAAGTGTTTAACCAGGCTTTCAACAGTACCTTCCCAATGCCTGTGGTAAGTAGGCCTTACAAGTAGCTGGAGGAGGAGAAGACAGCATCTTTCTTCTTACTGTTAAAGTTGAAGCTTAAACTCTAATCCCTCAATGAGGTGATTGTTACCAACAGCACATGTATGCAAGGATGATTATCAGTGCTAAGAACCCCCCTGGATGCTACTTCCATCTTAAGATAGTATATCTGTCAGATTTTCACCCAACTACACAACACACATTCATGAAGATACTGAAGTGTCCAGGTCCATGGCCTGGGTCCATGGTCAGCATTTATTGTCTGTAAAATTTCGTAAAAATTGCTGAACTTCTTCAAAATCCTGTTTGTCATCTGTAAAATAGGAAAAATATTGTTGCTAATTGACTTTCTGGGGAGGAATAATTAAATAACATGGAGAGAACGCATCACATATCAGAGGACAGACAGTTAGAATGGGAACTGCCAGCAGATTCTAGGAAGATGGTAGCTTGACTTTTTTTTTTTTAAGATTCCCTCTCCAGCCAATGCAAAACCAACTAATAGTTATTTTTTTCTCAGTTGAGCAGCTGCTAAAACCAGCAAGAAAGCCAGGCCTGAAGGTAGAAAAATGTCCTCAGGGTCTGTTAGGTCCAGGAAGAAAAAAACAAAACAAAACAACCTACCAAACAACAACAACAAACCAAACCCGATAGAGCCTGGGAATCAGACGTGAAGTACAAAGATCAGAATATGAAAATTACTGAGAAGAAGTGGCCTGAGGAGATTCATGTATCCAGATGGGAAGGGCAAGTCTGGCTTAATGACTGTTCTCAGAAACCCCTCTAGGTTCCTTATTCATTGATTTTGACTTCTTTACATAGAGGCCTTCTTCACTTGTAACAAAAACTGTCTTCCTTTAAATGTTACTGTAACTCCTTCTGCCAAATTCTATAATCACTTTAGCTTTTCTTTTGTTTGGTCGGAAACCTGACAGTTCTTTTTGTGTGTGGCATTCCTCATTGCAACAAGCCATAAACCTGGCTTCATTGGTCTGGTTTCTGCAGGTGATCTTTGGCTTACTGGGCTAAGACAAATGTGAGAGATGTCTAGCTTTCTCTTGGTGCCTCAGTAGACACTGTCAACTTGTTAATGTCTTATCTCCTACAATTTATGGAACTTTTACTCTGTAATTTATCCCAGAAACTGTAACTAAGTCCCAGAGAGTGATCAAAAACAGTAACATAACTTGCAAGGAGAAGAAGTGGTAGAAAGTAGAAAATGGTGTGCTCCTAGAAAATTAGACATAATACAGAACACAGGCAACACATTAAGGAAATAATTCAGCAATCTAATAATGTATTCACTTAATAAGAGTGGATTTGAAACTAAAGCCATTTTTGTAAGTTAAATAATATTAAAACCAAAAGAGTCAGAAAATAAACTAAGAATTATAGACACTGATGAGACCAAAATTAGCCTCCTAGAAAATCATGGATTTTTTTCTTAATGCAGAATAAAACTGCAGAAAAATAAAAATAGAGAAGATATATGAGACAGGAGAATAAGCTCAGAAGTCTTTGGAGATGTATTTCTAATGGGAAACATGAATAGAAAAAAGACAAAAAATAAACCAGTAAAAAGTGAAACTTTCTTCTTTTGAGAAAGACTTGAGGGTATTTTTTTTTTTTTTTGCATGTGTGGGGTTTTTTTAATAATTTTTAAAAAAAAATTTTATAAACATATAATGTATTATTAGCCCCAGGGTTACAGGTCTTTGAGGCTTTAGATTATAAATAATCACTAACTTCCTGGAGATACTGATAAAACACGTCTTTGCCTGGGCATATTCTGATAATATAGCTAAATTCCAAGGATCAGTTTTTTGGGTTTTTGTTTGTTTGTTTTTGTTTTTTTAAGTATATACTTTGCAAGACTTATAGAACAGGTTTCTTAGTAAATAAAAATAATCAGATCAACTACAGCCTTCTCTTCTACAACCTTGGAAGTTAATTACATTGTAATAACGCATAAGGACTACAAAGCAGCAAGGATACAATCCAAGAATACCACCTGAAGCCAGCCTATAATTTATCTATTAGAGTGATTGAAAGACATTTGAGGTACTGTAAGAATGAGAGAATGTATCACTAACATTTCCAATCTGAGGATTTCTAGAGATAAAGCACTAGTAAAAGTAAAAACAAACAAACAAACAAACAAACAAAAAAACCAGTGATCTCTAAAAGGATAAGTCTAAAAAGGAGAAGAACAGTGATGAGAATAAATCTTATAATGTATACCTAAATATAAAAAGATGCTGAAGAGTTACTGTGGCTATGTAATTTAGGTGTTAAACAAGCAATCTTGGGGCGCCTGGGTGGCCCAGTGGGTTAAAGCCTCTGCCTTTGGCTCAGGTCGTGATCCCAGGGTGCTGGGATGGAGCCCCACATAGGGCTCTTTGCTCAGAGGGTAGCCTGCTTCCTCCCCTCTCTGACCACCTCTCTGCCTATTTGTAATCTCTGTCTGTCAAATAAATAAATAAAATCTTTAAAAAAACAAAAACAAAACAAAACAAAAAAAACCAAGCAGTCTTAACATGGCAGAACATACTGTAGCAAAATCTTACAGTAGACTAAAAGTAAAAGTCACCAGCATGTTCTAGGAATTTGAGACTGAGGTTAGGGAGGTGACGTAAAAGAAAAGCAACTAAAAATCTCACTGTTAAAGGTCTGAAAATGTGAGAAAGTTGCTTTAAAAGTTTCATTTTAGGGACAGGGCAGTACAGAATTAGAGAGTACTTAGTTCAATTAAATGATAGAGATATTTCTTTCTATAATAGGATTGAACCACATGTGTGATTATCAAATGTGGGAACACTGGGTAAACAATAGTAGAATGAAAAAAGTGTAATAAAATTTCCATTATTGACTAGGGCAAAGAGGAGGATCAATAATAACTTATTCTGACCGGAAAAGTTAAGGAGAATTGGAAAAAGAGAAAACAACAAAGTAAAATCTATAATAAACAAAATTTGAGGTGGAAGAAATAAGCTGAAATGTGTTTATTTATACATTAAATGTGATTGGAACAAATTCTCCTGTCATAGTGGGAGCCTGTTGAGTGGGTTAAAAAATAAACATGCAGATCAAAAAAAATGTTATATGCTATCTCCCAGAGCTTACTTCAACTGTTAAAAAAAAACTTAATACAAAACCACATTTGATTACACAGTGGTCTGCTAAAAGACACCCCCAAACCAAACAAAAATATAATCAGAAAAAGCAACATAAAAATTAATTAAAAATATAAATTTAATAGCATAAAAAGTGACAGGGGATGAATAAAGAGAAGTACTACATAATAAAGCCACAATTTACAAGGAGGGATTATATGCCTATTAATATATGTATCAAACACATAACAACTAAGTCTATTATACAAAACTAATGGACTTCAAGAAGAAACTGATAAAATTAACATTATGACGTAGGTTTTAAATCCCTTTCAGAACACATAGGTCTAATAAAAGCAATAGGTAAAAATTATATTTATTTTACATATTTTGATGAGTAGATATAACTTGAAACATTTGTAAAAACTGATCATGCATTGGTCACCAATAATATTCAGAAAGATTTAAAAAGCAGATTGTGTAAGACATAGTTTCTGATCTTAATAAAATGGAAAATAATAAAATTGTAACAAAAACAGTTACTGTTTAGAATAGAAGAAACACTCTCAAATGTCATTGAATCAAAGATAAAATCAAAACAGATTATAAACTATCTTGAAACTAATGAGAAGTGCATGCTTCATAAAAAAATCATATGAAATGTGAAATTTGTCATCTGAGAGAATTTATAGCTGTAAATGCCTACATTATTAAATACAGAAGTCTAAAAATAAATTATTTTAGTGGTCTCTTAAGAAACTAGAAAATGACAGCATTATAAACCAGAGTTAAGTAAAAATAATTAATTGTTAGAAATAAAATGTGAAATTAATGAAATGGAAAAAGAAAGTAGTTGCTACACCCTTTCTTTGTCTTCATTAGGGAGCCTACTCATCTTCCTTCAACTATATGCTATTTTTGTAGAATCTGACCTTGTTGGAGAGTCTTAAAAAGGAAGTTAGGGGCAACTTTAATTCACTGAGTGTTGGCAAACCATTTGGATCTAAGAGATGTTATGACATTAATGGACTGAATTTTTTTTCTTGCATTTATAAGATTTATTAGACAGAACTATAGGCTAAGATGTTATGCTGCAGAGCTGGCTACATTCTATGTATGCTAACAGAATTAGTATGAGCTTCTATCTCAAACTATTTAATGCAAAACATAAGTAGGCCTTTCTAAATTAGTTGATCAAAATTTTGTTCTTCCTATCGAATGTGTTGAGAAACCTTCAGGGCTACTTGGGAGAACTGTGAGAGGTCTTATGCTTGATGAATTTATGTGACATTTGCATGTGTGTGTTGGGGGATTGGCCTTCAACTGCAGCAAATATGTCTAGAAAGTCTGTGTCTAGCAAGTATGTGTAGTACTAAGATGATAATAAAACTGATTAATAGACAAGGAGGAATGGAAGTCTTTAGTAAAAGTGAATACCTAGAGCTAAGGAAGAGAAACTCTGAAATTATTAAACACCCAGAATAGGCAGTCAAAAAGACACATGCTACAAGGCTGTCTCTGGGACTTAATAGAAGATATTGAGGATTTTTGGAAAACTTGCTTTAATTTTATTTCAGAGTAAAAGCAACTTATGATAGAAAGTAATAAATAAAAACCAACTAAGTTAGAAGAAAAGCATAATTCTTTAAAACTTGAGATATTAAAAGCCAAGCTAATGACATGTGAAAGGGAAATGTGAATCTTATAGTCTAGGATAGGTAGATATTGAAAAGGAAAAGTAAGAGAAAATGTATTTAGACTTGAAAAGAGAAGAACAAAATATTAGCATGAATTGTCAAAGCAATATTAGATGAGATTCTGTGTAGGATAGTTATTATAGATGGAGATTTTACTATTGTCTCTCCCCTCAGGGGGCACACTCAAGAAAGTTATAGAATTAGGACATTATGGAAAGTCATAACAAATTGGAAATATATCCAAGGAGAGGTAATCCGTCCAATTCTAGTGTTGGTGTGGGAACCCTCCAGGATAGAATTATCTAAATCAGGGAGATAAAGAATGCCATGATTTGTTTGAACAGAATTCATTGATTCCAAATATCTGACTGTGAGAGACTATAGATTTCAAAATCTAAAGGAGTATTTGAAAAAATTCTGATCGAAAATCCAAGGGAAAGTGGGGGAAAATAAAAGGCTGCTGAATTCTAGTAAACAATGTGAAGTCTAGGTATATTTGAAAATGAGTGGAACCAAATGAACAGGCATATTAAACAAGGAAAATTGAAGGAGGATCTCTCTGAAAGTAAGAGGACACCAGATCCTATTCTTGCCAAAAGGGATATCAGAGAACAAAAGCTACTTGAGGCACATATCATCAATAGCTCTGGTAAGCAATTAAAGTGTCTCTGGGAGTACATGCCAGATGTATTACTCTTCAGGAGGTGACTAAAATACACATTTCAGGAGCAACTACAGTTTTGGCCCAATAATCTGTGAAGTGTGATTCTCTAGCTAAAACAAATGTAAAGGTGATGCTAAGATTTCCTATTGAGCTGCTTTCACAGATTTAACAATCCCAAATGAAATGGCAGTGTCAGTAGGCACTGTAGTAACCAAGCAAAAATCCTCTCTCATGGGGAAGGAAGAAGCCATGTCTATTAGGACAGGCTAGTTTATGGTGTACTAACAAGCTAACTCCTGTATTTCAGCACCTAAGATTAAAAAGGCTTGGTTTGTATTAATACACAATGGAAGAGGCCCTATCTTCCCACATAGGGAAATCCTGGCTGATTCAGGAATCCTGGCTGATCTTGCTAAGTGAAGAAAGTGAAGAGTTGCTGGAGTTTTTCTCACAGTTTTTCTCGACAGTGATTTTTCACTGTTTCAGACTAGGAAAGTCTCACATCACTTTCCATTGCTTTCATTTTTTTTTTTTTTTTTTTTTTTTTTTTTTTAGAACATCTTAAATTTTTAATCCTTTCTTTACAGGTTACCTAGACCACTTTTGATTAAGAAAACTGTAGAAAGTTAGTAACTGCCACAAGCAAACGCCAGGCGGCGGCACGTGTCAATTTTCCACAGAGTCCTGCTTTGCGGGGTGTCTGAATGCGCTGTTCAGGGTCTCCGCTCACACTCGCTGGAATCGGTCGCGGCAGAGTTTAGTCCACAGGTCGCTTCTCCCCGTATTTCTTTGTAAACTCTTCAGCGTTCTTACAGAATTTTTTACGGTCCTTAGAGTATTCTTCAGCTAGGTCAGCCCGAAGTGGGTGCTCGGGCTGGGGGTCGTTCACCAGTGCTATGAGGGACTGGATTACTTGGTCGGTTTTGGTTGCTGGCTTCCAGTTTTCAGCACTAATTACTGGCAGACAGACCTGCCCCTTTTCATCGATGTTTGGGTGATAGATCTTTGTTTTAAATGTGATCTTCGGTGGTTTGAATGGGTACTCTGCTGGAAAGTTGATTTCGATTCTGAAGGCCCCCTTATCATATGGAGGGTTGTCAGGAACAATAAGCCCTTGCCAAGTCAATAAATTAGCTTCATCAACCTGGATGTTACGGAAGTTTTTCATTCCACATTTGCGGATTTCTTCAAGCTCCTTCATCAGCCTCCTGCTGGCCGCCATCTTGGATCTGGTGCTGCTCCATTGCTTTCATTTTATTGGCCAGATCTAGTCACATGACTCTCCTTAACTATAACAACATTAAGGGTATTCATGTGCCCAGAAATGAGAGGAAAGTTTTGGTGAACATTAGTAACATTAAGCACACAATATTGCTAGGATTATCCCACATCCAGTGTAGCACTGGTGAGCCAGAATCACAGAACTCATAGGGAAATGAAAATTAAGAATCTCTGAAGGGGATGGATGGAAAATAAAAGATATTAATAAAAATCCAAGTTATAAAGGGTACCATTATTGCAAACCATGAAAGGCCATTGTCTGAGAAAGAAGAGAAATTATGGTGAGCTGGGTGCTGTCCTATCCCAACCACCATACGGGAAAACCTGTTCCGCCAAATATATTTTCTTGACCAATTTAATTTCAGTTCACAGATGATGGACTCCACACCACTATCATAGATAATGGTAATCGTGGGGAAGTGAAAATCAAGAATATTCACTCCATCCCCCTCTCCTTCAGTCAGTTAGTAATGAATCATTCCTCTGGCCTTTGTGAACACCAAGCACAGGGCTTCAAAACCATAAGTGACTCTTAATCTCACAAAACAAACTGAGGGTTGCTGGGGGGAGGGGGTTTGGGAGAAGGGGGTGGGATTATGGACATTGGGGAGGGTATGTGCTTGGGTGAGTGCTGTGAAGTGTGTAAACCTGGTGATTCACAGACCTGTACCCCTGGGGATAAAAATATATGTTTATAAAAAATAAAAAATAAATAAATAAATAAAAAATAAAGATAACACACGTTTGATTTTGAAAGAAAAAAATATATATATAATTTGCCTGGGGCCGGGGATTGGTTTTTCAAATTTTACTAATACAAGCTTAGTGGTGTGATTTTTCAATGAACACTTTGAATTCTTTAAAAAAAAAAAGTTTTTAATTGTTCTAATTCGGTTTGGAGTTGCTAAAATAACCATAAATTTTCTAGTAGTAATCATCTCAGATTGTGGTATCTGAAGAAATTAAGTCTACCCAGGTATAAAGAAATTTTTTGAATGATGCTGATAATAAAGTAGTAGGTAAAATGTTACATTTTTTAAGACCAGTTTAAAAAAAAAAGAAGTAGGCTATTTGTCACTTGTTAATTATTAAAATTTCCAAACTGTTAAGGAATATGATAATGAAAAATATACATCCACTATTACATCCACTATACATTCAAAACTTGTTAATGCTTTTTACTGTTTCAATAGGTAGATATAGATATGGTAGATATTGTTAGATATATAGATATGTGTATAAACCTCTCAGTCTCCTTGTTACCATTCCAAAAAAAGTTGTAGACATCAATATAATTAACCCTTAAATGTTACGTGAATAAGGACATATTCCTCAATAACCAAAACAGCATATTATATCTATAGAAATTTAAAATGATTTAACCATTATTTATTATCAAGTCCTTTTCAAGATAACAGTTAAGTTTTTTTTGTTTTGTTTTTTTTTTTCAAAATCTGACAGGTTGATAATTATTAGTAGGCACTATGATGGGCAGCAATAACAATCAGTAGTACAGTAATTCAAGTGCACATCACTCCTTCATATACCAAGAACTACTTTTTATCAAGTCTACAATAGTTATTTTACAGTTAGGACTGTTTAAAGATCCTTGCTACTTTTAGAGTCTCAACACCCACCATGTGCTATTAACTCTAGTACTAACATTAAGTTTTTATTTTGCATTTGATTTAAATATTCACATTTCTTTTAACCTAGAGTAATTTTCCTTCCCCATTTTTAAACAGCAATGAATTTTCAAGATAACAGGTGAATTTTCTTTTAGATATCTGTTTTTTTTTTTTAAATCCACAAACAGGGTCATTTTAGGTATTTCTCTGTGTATATTGTGGAATTTCTTTTTAAAAGGTAAATAGTTTGATTAGCTTTATGTTCAATATTTCTTCTGTGGAGAATATTTCTCAAGAGTTATTTGTTTCATATTACATCAGGTGGAACATATTGTCAAGTAATTTCACTTGATGCTAAATTTGGTCACTTCTTTAAAGAGGTGACAACCAAACTTCTCTTTATAAAAATAATAAATAACCAAGGAATGAGTTTAATCAAGGAATTAACTTAACCAAGGAATTTAACCAGAACATCTCTACTTGAACTTGAACTCTGATGAGGGAAACTGAAGAAAATGCAAACAAGTGTAAAGATATTCTTTGTTTATGGATCAGAAGCCTGAATATTGTTAAGATGTCAATAATACCCAAGGCTATCTGTAGGTTCAATGGGATTTCTGGACCATGAGGTAGTTTGCTTTTTAATTGTTTGAGTTAATGCCATACTGTTTTTCATAGTGGCTATGCTAATTTACATTTCCAATAGTGCACAAGGGTTCCTTTTCTCCCCAGATCCTTACCAATACTTGTTATTTGTTTGCTTTTTGGTGAGAGCCATTCTAACAGGTATGAGGTGACATCTCATATGTTTGGCATTTGCTGAGCATCTTTTCATACACCTCTTAGCCATTTGTATGCCTATTACTCAGTTCCTCTGCTCACTTTTAATCACACTGCTTGTTTTTATTTTCCTATGAGTTCTTTATATATTTTTAATATTAACCCCTTATCAAATATATGGTTTGCAGATGTTTTGTCCCATTCTGTAGGTTGGTTTTCATTTTGTTGATGCGTTCCTTTGCTGAAAATAATCTTTTTAGTTCGATGTAGCTCCATTCACTTATTTCTGCTTTGTTCCTTGTGCTTTTGGTGTCCTATCCAAAAACGTCATTATCAATACCTGCGACAAGGAGCTTCCCCCCCTGTTTTCTACTCAGGTTTACATTTTCAGATCTTACATTTAAATCTTTGATCCATTTCAAATTAATTGTTGTGAACTGTGTAAAACAGAGGCCCAATTTCATTTTTCTACACGTGTTTATCTAGTTTCCCCAACATTTGTTGGAGAGACTTTCCTTTTCCCATTGAGTACTCTTGGCTCTCTTATCAAATATTAGGTGACCACGTATGCAGGGCTTTATTTATGGACTCTTTATTCTGTTCTTTTCTATATGTCTAATTTTTCTGCCAATATCATATTGTGATTGTTATAGCTGTGTAGTGTAGTTTGAAATCTATTGGAATTTTGATAGGGATTGCACTGAATCTACAGATGGCTTTGGTTATTATTGACATTTTAATAATATTCAGTCTTCTGATCCATAAACAAAGAATATCTTTACACTTATTTGCATTTTCTTCAGTTTCCCTCATCAGAGTTCAAGTTTTTAGTGTAGAGATGTTTTGGTTAAATTCCTTGGTTAAATTCATTCCTATGTATTTTATAGTTCTGATGCTATTCTGAATGAGACTATTTCTTTTCAGATATTTCATTGTTAGTGTTTGGAAGTAAAGCTGATTTCTGTATGTTAATATTATATTCCACAGCTTTACTGAATTTTTTTTATTAGTTTTAACAGTTCTTTGGTCGAACCTGGAGGATTTATTTCTATATAAGATCATGTCCTCTAGAAATATAGACACTTTTGTTTCTTCTCTTAATTTGGATGCCTTTTATTTCTTTAAGTTGCCTAATTGGTTTAGGTGGGACTTCCAGTACTATGTTGAATAGGAGTGGTGACAGTGGGCACTCTTGGCTTGTACCTGATCTTAAAAGAAAAGCTTTCAGCCTTTCACTGTTACGTATGATGTTAGCTCTGGGCTTGTCATATACTGTTGAGGTAGTAGCAAGGAGGGTAGTGACCAGAGGGGTCAGATTTACATTAATTTGGAAGATTAAGCTGACAGGTTTTGGTGACAGACTGGTGTGAGGTGTACAAGAAAGGAATAAAAGCGGGGGGGGGGGGGGAGGTTGGTGAGGATAATTCCAAGCTACTTTGGCTATGCCTGTAGAATGAAGTTGCCATTTACTGAGCTAGGGAAGTATGAGTAGAGCAGGTTAAAGTTCAGAAACTAGTAGTTTGGTTTTGTTGTTAAATATAAACATTCATATGTACATGCCAGTTAAGCAGTTGGATATAAGTTTCTGAGATTCTGGAAATTTGGTAGTTTTCTTGGTTGACCAATAGAAGTAAGATGAGTGTTACTTATTATCTCACTTATTAATTACCTGAACTAGGAAAATACTGTTTCTACTTTTTTCAATATTTGGATCCAAAAATCATTTTGGAGAATATTCTTTTTATTTTTTATTTTTTATTTTTTTTTATTTTTTATAAACATATATTTTTTTAAGGGAAAGGCTCGTTCTCTTTGGTTTTGTGTCTCCATCTTCTAAATATAACTGGTTTCTTTTAAATATATCTTGAAAAAATAAATACATAGAAAAACTTTGAGTCTACTGACTTAGTAATGTCAGTAATTTTTTTAACTGAAAAAAAATCTCCAATATTTAAGTGTCATGAGAGATACAAAGATGCATCAATAGCAGATCCTAACTTTAAGATATTTGTATCATCCCACCATTGATAAGACATGAATTTCATTCCATGATGGTATGATGGGCTGAATAGCTTATTAATCAGGCAGAAACAGATAATAATCTTTTAGTACATATACAGTGGTTTGGGTTTCTTCTTATTCTACCAGTCATGGATAAGAGATTAAACTTAATGAAATTTAGGGTGTTTAATTAAAAATTAAACATGACAACATGATTGAGATAATATACCAAAACCATGTCAAAGGAATATGCATTTATAAAAGCTTATGTAACCTAAGACTCTCTCACTTTGTAACCACTTTCAAGTTGCTCCTTTCTTACCCCTACATTCTTTTCACCACCAAAGCAACCCAAATCCATAAACAAATAAAGAATTATGGCTAAAAGAATAGATGGAATTAAACCACTTGGCCTCCAACCCTTAGCCTGATTAAATAGTAACTTGCTCATTTGTGACATAAGTATAGTTCTAGTAATTACCTAATGATATTGGTAGGAACACCCAGTGAGAAAATACTCAAAACATACTGTCATATACATGATAATTAGTATATATTTTCCTAATTATAGATAGTATTGGTCCAAATTTTTAAAAAAATATACAACTTAATTTTACCTATCTAGAGGTTTATTTTCTTTTTTTACCTACTTAAAATTATTTACATTATTTACTACATTATTTACTACATTAATAATACTTTAAGAACATACCATTTAGGGGCATAGGCTTCAAACAACTGAATATCATATGTCACAAAGGAATTTATAGGAAGAATATCAGGTAGTTCACAGAATCGACAGAAGTCATTGTGAACCAGGGTGGAAATGGGTATGAATCAAGCACGGACAGGCTATTGAGAAATTTGCCAAGGCAAGGTCACAGAAGAAGTTTAAGAATGCCATCACCAAACACCGATTAATGGACAATTGCATCTTTATATCATTTTTTCCAGAATTTAAAGCCCTTGAGTTTGTATATAACACATACATATGTTCTATATCCCTGATTCTCAAATTTGGCTGAACAATAGAATCACTTCGGTGGGGGTTGTGTTAAAAATACTGATGTCTCGTACTTACTGCAGCAGCACATATACTAAAATTGGAGTGATACAGAGAAGATTAGCATGGTCCTTGTGCAAGGATGGCATGCAAATTCACGAAGTGTTAAAAAAAGAAAACAAACCAAAACACTGATGTCTAGGTCTGATTCTCAGAGCTTCTAATTTTATTGGTATAGAAAGGAGCCTGGATATTGGGATTGTTTTAAAGCTCCTTAGGTGATTCTAAAATGCAACAACATTTTATATTTACTTGTTCATATGGTAGGATCCATTTGCTGAAGAACCAGATGGAATTCTCGAATGACTCCTATGTATATTACATGTTAGTTAATAAGTTAATAAATTATTTTTCAAAAATAATTCATATTTTTAGAAAGTTTTAAAATAAAGATAAGTACCTTGTGAAGCTATCCATAATCTCCTATCCAAAGATAACTTCTATAAATATTTTCATTTATCTTTTCAGATGGTCCACTTTGTACATAGGGGTGTGTGTGTGTGTGTGTGTGTGTGTGTGTGTATCTGTAATCTCATACGTTCTTATGTCTTTTGGTTCATAGTAGTTGAAGATTTATGGCTTCTCTCTCTCCAGAAGAAAATTTTTCCTTGTTGAATTTTGCCTTCTAAAGAGATGGCCTCCAAAGGTTAAGGATTAATTCAACTAATGAACTGTGAATATTGGTAAATTGACATTTCAAAGGGCAATGACATTCAATGATGCTCTAAAACTCACTATCTCAGTGAATTAATATTTGAGTGTTTGAAAATATCAATTTCCCTTATGCAAAGCCACATCAGAATTAACTGATTTTCCTCATTTGATTCTTCCCTTGTCTCTTTACCTTTATTTTAGACATCCTTTGCCTGAATGTATTTTCCTCTTCCTTAACAGATGAAAAATGAAAAGTCATTTAAAAACTGGTGCTTTTTGGATTTGTTTAATGAACTCTTTTCTAAACTTAAAAAAGTAGATGCATACTTTACAATTTAAAGTACTTCATAGCTTACTTAAAAATAATTTAAGTTCGATAATTTTTAAAAAGTTGTTTATGTATAAGTAGCCTCATAGAGAGTGATATTTATCAGCCTTCTTTAAAACATAACTAAAGGGGTTCCTGGGTGGCTCATTCATTAAGTGTCTGCCTTTGGCTCAGGTCATGATCCCAGGGTCCTGGGATCAAGGCCTGCATCTGGCTCCCTGCTCAGCAGCAAGCCGCCTTCTCCCTTTCCCACTCTCCCTGCTTGTGTTCCCTTTCTCACTGTGACTCTCTCTGCCAAATAAATAAATAAAATCTTTAAAAAATTTAAAAAAATAACTAAGATGCTAAATCCACAATTAATATTCAACTGATTTGGATTTTCCACATTTGTAGAGTTTTAATATGTTAGTCTTTGTGTTCTGAATATATAGTCTTAATTTTTAGAGGGTTACTGTTTTGGGGATGCTTATCATTAGTTATCATCTCTTAAAACATCTCTCTTGAATAGTTTATACAATAGCCTCATATCTAATGAAGAAGACAGTATATATGTGGGTGTATGAAGGATAATGTATGCTTGAAATATTAACTAACAAAGAAAACATAGGCACTTCCTGTTTATGTTAGGGCCGACATGACTTGTAACAGGAGGCTTGTAGCAGAAGGCACATTAGAGACCACCTCTTTCAACCCCTTATTGACAAATAAGGAAATTAAAACTCAAACAGGATAAATTAAACATCTGTATGTGTTGTTAATAATAAAACAGAACTGCAATCTCAGTTTCCTAATTCTCAGTTGAATAATATTTCCAACATACTACAGTGGCAGCTCTAATTACATTATCAGAGATCTATATTCCATCTCTTTTTACACTGGAAGATTTGGGCTATAAAACCAGCTGCAGCCATTAATTCATCAGCAGGCTATCCCCTGATTGTTCAAACTTCCACTAAAAAAAAAAAAAAAAAAAAAAAGATAGAAAAAGGAAGAGGAAGGGGAGTATGTTAAGGCAATTTAAGTTGTTGTTGAAGATGCAAATCATTTGTACATAGTCTATCTATCTTTCCTGAGATAAATCAGTAGCTAAAGATTTGATAACAAAAAATTGCAACGTTCTTAGTATCAGATGAAATTCATCAGTGTGAATAATGGAATGGTAATGAAGCAGAATTTTTAGGAAATGTATTCACTAAGGGTAATAAATAAATTGCAGAATTGCAATTTGTTACCCAGTGGAGACCAGCCTAAAACATACTTTTGGTATAATACCTAGTGAATTCCTGGTTAAGCCATATAACCAGGTTAAACATTATTAATCAATTCATAAATAATCTCTGTTCTCATGTTGTAAACACTGTTTACTTCAACTTTATTCTAATTTAATTTCCTTCAAAATGATATATTACAATTGTTATTGAAAATAATTTTTTAAATCCAAAAACTTTCAAACTTTGTTTCTTTCCATTAAACTATGACTTTTCTTAAAATGAATACTGTGATCACAAACCTATAGTGTAACATTTGTTATGACTGGATAGAAAATATGAGCTTGAAATGATCCATTACAGATTGAAAACATGAAGACATTCAGTCCTGAGAATTATAAAAAAAAAAGAAAAAAAAATGAAAGCTATCACAAGCTAGGAAAAACAATGTGCTAAAGCTTGTTCTGTATAGTGCTTTAACTTCTGGATACTAAGTACTAACTGTGGTTGGACATCTGGATTCTAGACTATTCTGTGCCAAACATCTGTATGATCAAGGGAATTGGATGCCTCTTAATCATACAGCTGTTTTGGCATTTTATAACAGGATGACAGAAGATCAGTGTCTTCTAGAAGTACTGCATTGCACCTTCCTTCTTGCCTTTTAATTTTACCATAGACCCACGAAGATGTTTGATAGAAGCCAAAAGCGTCCTATTTGGCTGTCATGCCATGTTCCTCAGCTGTGGCATGAGTGTTTTCAAGAATTGATGAACATCTGCTATAAATCTAGTCTGTACTCAGGAGCATTCTCTGGGGGTTGTTTTGTGCTTTAATTCAAGAGAACCAAGGAAATAAAATTCAGTTTTCTCATTTGATGTGCAAAACTGAAATGAAATTCAATGACAGTAAGCAATCTGCCCAAGTTTAAATAGTTAAGTATGGTACTAAGGCTTGGTTTCAAGCCTAGATTTCCTTGCTAAGAATGGCATCTTAAAGTATTTTGTATTTATATGGTGATTTTTAATTTGCAATGCATTTTCTCATCCATTTCTATTTCTTGGCATAAATCACTCTCTGAAACCATCCATGTTAATATTTATTCACTCCTGTAGTATGCTTTTGAAAAGCCAAAAACTTTTTTGTTTGAATATATACATTCAAACATAGAGGGAAATATACGTTCATGTGTATATTTAGATGACTTAAAGGCATAAAAAGAAACAACTTTTTCTAGGAATCCACAAATGCTTCTCTGGGAATTCAGTAATAGCAGATGTACGTTCCTAGTTTTTGAGCCAGATTTAAAACAATGCACAAGTTGATTGAATTAGCTTGTTTTTTATTTTTTTCCCCCCCTCATCATCAAGAAGCACACATTCATCTTCAACTAGAAGTCATTGACAATTTCTGCAGCATTTTGTTTGGCTTGAATGTTCATATCAATTACATATCACAATTTTAGGGCATCAGTTTTGAAAGTCATAGGCTTCTGTCTGTGAACCTATGAAAACCAGGATTGCGTGTGGAATGCAAAAGTTATTTCACCCATAATTAATGTGAAAGTATTTATCAACCTATTGCTATACCCAAGACATTGGAATTGTACTTGGTGAATTTGTCACACATGCTCAAAATCCAATAAGCATGTGATGAAGCTTGAGGTATACCCTAATACATTAAGGGGAATTGGACATAAATATATGAAAAGGAGGTAAATATTATGTGATTAATAAGGAAGAAGAGTTTATTGCTAAAGACATTAGAGATAAGCCAAGCACAGAGAGCAAGAGGGAGAGAGAGAGAGAAAGGAAGGGGAAGAGGGAGATCGAAAGAGAACAAGAGGAGGAAGAGGAGAAGGGGAGGGGAGGGGAGGGGAGGAAAAGGGTCCCATGAGGGAGTTTTCACTGACACTAAACCTGGAGCAGAATAACGAGCAAGAGTGCATTATGTAAAGGTGAGATTTTCAGAACGGAAAGTTGGATCAAGCAGAGACCTTAGAATCAGGGAATCTTGAGTTTTATTTGATGCCCAACAGCAACCCATAACACTGAAGAGCATGGTGTGTGCTGAACAGTAGAACAGTGGGGTTTGTATTAGGCAGAGTTCAGTGCCGGAAACAAAGCTCACTCCAGATCTTTCAAGTACCAAAGGATTTAATGTAGCTAAATAAACATGGGCTTACAAAGTTATTGAAAGCACTGTGAAATAGCAGGAATCTTGAATAGGATAAAGTTCAAGAGCATACCACATAGGAGGCTGAGATCTAAAAATGCTGCCACCACTGACTCTACCACCCCATGACTGCCTTTTAACCCCTCCGCATTTGGTGAATAGACATTTCTTGGTGGAGTGTGTGCTCTGTAATCACACTTCTCAGCATTTAGTTCCCATCACCTTGATCGCCTGCACAACCAGCAGCAGCAAGATAACCTTTGCATTACATCTGCATTCTGAATTTCACATATATGTATCTCATCTGCAAAACCTGTTTTGTATCCAGAACAGTAGTTGCAATGAGTCTAGGAAATTTGGTTCATAGCTTTTCAGCCTCCACAATAGAGGAAAGCACACTAAAAGGCAGATGGAGTAGAGGCTGAGTGAGCCAAATCATGTCATCTACCCCAGAGCCCTACAGTAATCTGGAGTTAATTGGTTGAGGCCTTGAATGTCAGACAAAAGATGAAAACTAATACAGTCATTAACGTATATCTAAACAGCTGACAACACTACCAGGACACACCTTAGAGGCTGAGATCCTTGTCCTTTGGTTTGTCATTGAATTTAGTCAATGAGTGGTATAAGCAAGAGATTCGATAATGGGAAAATAGAAAAGTTGGGATGTTTATTCTCTTGGTTCCTTTCTTGCCCTGGTACAGGCTGGTGTTTGCTATCTTTCTTTAGGAGGGATGTAGCTTCAGTGGAGCAACACTTCCTTAAAACAGCAGGTCTCACCTCATTCTGGGAACCAGTTTTTCTCTTTGCATTTAGGAATAGTGGCTATTTCCAGATGTTGTTCACCTGAGGATACATGATTATCATCCCTAGTATGATTTCCTTTACCTGACCATACTTGTGTCAATAGTTTTTCTCTTCAGTAATCTGTTGTTTTTAATATTGTACTTATTTATTTGAGAGGGAGAGAGAGAGCATGGAACACTAGCAAGGGGAGAAGCAGAGGGAGAGGAAAGACACTCCAGTAGACTCTGTATGAGCATGGACCCCCATGCAGGGCTTGATCTCAGAACCCATAAGACCATGACCCAAGCCAAAATCAAGAGTCAGAGAGGCTTAACCAAATGAACCACTCAAGCACCCTGATATGTTTTAAGTGGCCCATCTTGCTCCAATGCTGTTACAATGTGCCTAATTATATTTCATATGTTATATATGTGTCTTTTAATTAAATACTTACATAACAGGCATGTAATTGACAGAAACAGAGTGTAACCTCATTTTCACACCACGCTGAGGAGTCAGGGACCTGAGCAAGGCAGCATATTACTTTCTTCCTTTTTTTCTCTCAGATGTCTTTATGCAGCCTTCTGGATGCCAGTCTCTACCCTCATCACTCATCACATCATGATGATTCAGCCCCATGGCCCAAAGATCCATATTTCAATACTATTAAGAACAATGCTACAATAATACCTATGGAATATTTGCCAGGCACTTCTAAGAGTTTTATATGTATTAGCTCAATTAATCCTTACAACAACCCTTTGTACCAGGTAAATACTGGTATTATCATCCCTTTTTACAGATGAGGATACCTGGGCTTAGGGCAGTTCTGTAGCTTTTCCACGGGCACAGCGCTAGAAATGGAGGAATTGGGATTCCAACCCAGGGACTATGGCTCCAATGTCTGTCTTTACCACTGTGCTAACACTTTTTCTAAAGGTGTACAACATGATGATTTAATGTATGTATACATTGTGCAATGCTTACTATAATCAAGTTAATTAACTCACCCATCGCCTCACATTTACCTTTTCTTGTGTGTGGTATGAACACTTATGATCTATTCTCCTAGCAAATTTCACGTATACAATAGTGTATTATTAACTGTAGTCACTATGTCATGCAACAGAACTTCAGAATGAATTCAGCTTAGAACTGAACATTTGTAACCTTTTGACCAACAATCTACATTTCTCCCACCCACACCATCGGGAACCTGGCAACCATCATTCTACTCTCAGTTTCTTTCAGTTTGACCTTTTAGATTCCACATATAAGTGAGGTCATACAGTATTTGTCCTTCTGAGTCTGGTTTATTTCACTTTATACTAACTCTTAACAGGACCATATTTATCTATGGAGCCACTAGATAAACAATTCACTGTTCAAAGTGTGTTTTTCCTTTTGAATTTGCAAAAATTATAGCCTATAGTCTGACCAAGACATTGTTATTGAGATGGAAGTTTTAGAGAGGGAGAGACAACATGGAGAGGTGTATAGAGTAATCCATCTCCTTGTGACTTTTAGACAGTCATTCAATGTCTGTGGTCCTAAATTCTTCATTTGTAAAGCAAAAGTGTGGAATTAAACCCATTAAGAAAAGAGAACAAAACTAAAGCATGTAAAAGATGGGAGATAAGGATAAAACGGAACAAAATTAGTAGAGAATTATTCCAAATAAGAAATTTGGGGCACCTGGGTGGCTCATATGGTTAGGCATCTGCCTTCGGTTCAGGTCATGATCTCCAGGCATTGGGATGGAGCCCCATGTCAGGCACCGGGCTCAGCGCAGAGTCTGCTTCTCCCTCTCCCTCTGCTTGTTCCCCCACTTGTGCTCTCTCTGTCTCTCTCCCTCTCTAATGAATAAATAAAATCTTGTAAAAAAAAGGAATTTAAGAGAAAATTAATGACACTATAGTATTTCAAGTTAAATTAGAAAGAGCGACATATAAAAACAGCAGTGAAAAAAATGGAATTTTATTTTGAGCAGGCTAGATACAAATAGCTTTAAAAAAAAAAAAGCAAAGAACTGGACAGACAATAGAAAGCTAAAATGTAAAGAGAAATGAACAAATAAAATACAGAAAATGTCCAAATTTAACCAAAGATTTTCCAAATTAAAAAAGGACAAAAACCTAGAAAGCAAAAAGGACTCCATAATTTTTAGAAAAGCATAAAATAGTAGAAAGTAGAGAATGTGTAAAAAACATCCTGAGGTTCTTGAACTTCAAGTAAAAAGAAACTTTAAAAAGAATTCTATAAATGTCCAGAGAATAGAAGTACCCATGGAAGAATACGTAAATATTCAGATGAAAACATGCAGCTTCAAACACCGCATTAAACAACCACCAAATAATACTAAATATAGAGTTCCATTAAAAACTTAGAAATAAAAATCCAATAAAATTCTTGGAAAAGCTGATGGAATTAACTCAAAAAGATCTTTAAAAGCTAAGGAAGTGGGGCGCCTGGGTGGCTCAGTGGATTAAGACGCTGCCTTCGGCTCAGGTCATGATCTCAGGGTCCTGGGATCGAGTCCCGCATCGGGCTCTCTGCTCAGCAGGGAGCCTGCTTCCTTCTCTCTCTCTCTGCCTGCCTCTCAGTGTACTTGTAATTTCTCTCTGTCAAATAAATAAATAAAATCTTAAAAAAAAAAAAAAAGCTAAGGAAGTGTAAGATAACTGGTTATACAGTCAATATATGGAAAATAATTTATAGGAAAAAATATTACCATTAAAAAAACTACAGGTAGGGATGTCTGGGTGGCTCAGTGGCAGGTCATGATCCCATGGTCCTGGGATCCAGTCCCACATCACGCTCCTTGCTCAGCAGGGTGCCTGCTTCTCCCTCTACCCCCACTCACCCTGCTTGTATGCTCTCTCTCTCTCTCTCTCTCTCTCTCTCTCTGAGACAAATAAATAAAATCTTAAAACAAAACAAAACAAAAACAATATAGGTAACTTTCTTCTGTAATTTTTTGGGTTCTTTTAAATGTTTAGAAATGAATTTTATCAAGTGTATTACAAAAATAAGCTCATGTGGGGTTACCTGGGTGGCTCGTCAGTTTAGCATCCAACCCTTAATTTTGGTTCGGGTCCTGATCTCATGGGTTGTGAGATGCAGCCCTACGTCTGCTCCATGCTGACTGTGGTCTTACTCTCTCTGCCTGCCTCTCCCACATGAGCAGCTCATGTGCTCTCTCTCTCTCTCTCCCCCTCCCTAAAATAAAAAATAAATACAGACTAAAAAGATAAGCTCATCTGATAATAACAAAAAAGGTAAAATTATTCTAATACTACTTGTACTTTTATGATATGATGATATGATGAGTTTTGGATCATAAAGACATACTCAAGATATCAGTATTTACATAGTGGAAATTTATTTAAATTGTTGGAAATTAGATTCTTGTCAAAACTGGTTATAAAAATCTAGCCCTACAAATCCAGATAAACCAACTGAAAACAAATACATCATAAAATGTTTGATAACTTCTGTGTTCCAAAATGCAGTTAATGTAATTTAGCTCTTGTTTTATATGAAATATATGCAGGTAGGAAAAAATCACAGTTAATAGCGATACTCTTATAAACAAACCTCTCCTGAGAATTGCCTGAAGACCTTGCCATTCATATCAGGAAGCAGAGTTTCTGAGTAAAGAGCAGCAATTCTTTACCTGAAGTATTACAAAGTATTACTTGCCTAGCTTTTTCAGAATATTTATTACTTTTTTTTTTTTTGTATCCCCTCCAGACATTGTTAACTGTGGTTGTCTTTAAGTCATCACAACCACTAACAAAAACGGTTGGATCTCAGTGCTCATATATCTGTTATCCCTCTCACCAGTGAAAGGTGCACTTTAGCAATTAATTTTTTAGGAACAAAATTGGAGGGCATAGGGAATAGACCCATAGTATTTTTGTCTTTCCAGAATATTTCCACCATGCAACTTCTTCATTGGGGAGCAACTTCTTCCCCATTGCTCCCACGTGTTTCCTGGTGGGCTTACCAGTCACCACGTATCACTCTTCCTCCTCCTCCTTCACCTTAGGAATTTGTCTGGTTATTAGCACATGACAAAAACCAAGTTAATGGAGCCTTCCTCTGGGATTTTTTTTTTCTCCTACATTTCTTTCCTCTCTGTAGGTGGAATTGCAAAAATATGGCCTCTGACTGAATAAAACCACTACACAGGGAGAAAAACCAGAAGAGGAGAAAAAAAGACATTGCAGATCCAGTTCTAATTCTAGCAGCCCCTAACATCGCACTGTTTTTTTTCCTATGACTGTCCTAACCCAGACCCAACGTTCAAGAAAGGAGCTCCTGTATTTTAAGGTGCTCATTTATCTGTTTACTCATGCATTGATTCATCTACCCATACATTGTAATAGTCGGTAGCTGCTCTATGTGTAACAGGTTTATTGAGTGGGCTAAATCTAACAGATGGCTTAGCATTGAGGTTTTCTCTCTCTCCTCTCCCAACCCCCTCTCTTTCTCTCACTGTTAAACTTTCTTTATGGACTTCCTCTCCTCTATATCCAGAATATAAATTGGGCAGATCCAAAAGCTTTTCCAGTGACCAGTGCTCTTACATACGGAAGTATCCAATCTAAATCTAAATCTAAATGTAAAGCTTCCCCTTTATCCCCATGTTTTATCCTAGTTCAGGTTTGGAAGCCTACAGTAGAGGCATGGAGAGTAGTCATTTTCATTTTGTTTCCTATACCTTATTTCTTACTCCCCATCTTTCATTTCTATTTAATTATGAGCAAGGTTGAACATCCATTAGACTATTAGCTATATAAGAGCTGTCAAACTATGCCCAATTCTATTACTGCACATAGTCATGTTCAGAAAACCTAACTGAGCTCTTGAAATCAATGTATAATGCTTCAACAGCTTTTGAGGTTATCTCACAGATGTCTGGTACTGTTTCTCTTTGGGATGCTACATAAATATTTTGTTAGAAGATCTCCCCACAAGAAAACATATGCAGTTAAATGCGTGACTTTTAATTAATTTTTCAGCCTAAGCCTCTTTGGTTACCAAAAACTATGTCATGCCTGCTTCTTTCTCCTGGTGTGATCTCAAAACAAAAGCACCCTGAATCTGCTTCCCTACGATGTCAGGAGATGATATATTAGAGCTGCATGGATTGATCATACATTATTCCATTAGAATAAAGATAATTTGCCCAGATTGTTCCAGTCAAACAAGGGCAAAGCAGATAAGCATAAAGGCTCTGATCTTTGAAGAGGTATACTACTAACACATGTTCTCATCCATTCTGATAATGTGAGCAATAGAAGCTATTGGCAATTGGAATGACTTGCAACATGAGCCTAGATCAAACTAGATCAAACTGATTCTGTCCAAGATGGCAGCAACCAAGGCATGTCCAGCATGGGACAGCTGTTCTACACAAGTATGTTGTTAGAAAGAGATTTCTGGGTTTTCAATTTGGAATAATGGATTAGGGAAACACACACACACACACACACACACACAACTTTCCAATAGATTGCTTTTAGTTGAATGATGGACTAATTTGTATGGAGGCAGCTTGCATTGGAATCCACTTCTTCCTAAGAATTCCATTCTTTGTAGATTTTAATATGTGTGTATTTAACAGCCCCACGTCTGCTTTATCTACTTGATAAACCTACGACTGCTTTCTTCTTGTAGTAAATGGTTTTTTGTTTCCAAGTGAAAGTTTTATTTTAGCCTCACTATTTCATGAAACATTTCATGAACAAATGATAGCTCACCAGCATTTACATAACTAAGAAATAATTTTAAGTTTCAAACTATTAAGCCTTCCAACCATGTCTGGTGTAGGAAAGATTGACTAATAATCCTTGCTGTGCTTCTGGTGAAATTATTGAATAATTCAAAGAAGAGATTATTTAAAGCAATGCTGCTGAAAAGGAGGAGGCTGGATAAGTGACGTGTTGATTCATTAGCCTGTAGTTTCTTCTTGCTGCATATGAAAATAGTGAAGCAAGAATAATACCATTCTGTAATCTCTGTAGGGGAGATACTTTTTCAGGAGATGTCACCCGAAGGCGTTAACAGCCAGAGCACTTTGTCTTATGTTGTTAGATTGCTTTGTGATAATTTTATTGTTAAAGAAAGAAATGACTGTTCAAGATTTTTTAATCAGAGGAATTGCATGGAAGTTTGTGGAATCTGTCCCTTTACAAACTTCAGAAAGCCCCTCTGTTGTATGTACTGTTCCCATCCTTTTCCTAAGAATAATGATTACCCTCTTTATATGCCATATATTTTACCACCTTTTAAAGATCAGTTGTGTGCATTATCCTATTTAGTGTGCCTGACTCCTCTTCAAAGTAGAGATCTAAGACTCCAACTTCCAGGTACCCTTATAAAATAGAGTTCAGAATTTCCAACATCTTTCTCCAGCTAATCAAAATAAAGGTGGTCGTTATTCTTTCAAATGATTATAGGGAAATTGTTAGGCATAGAGAGCAAGCTCTCTATTACAAAAAGTCCTTCTATAGCAGGGTTCCTTTTTTGTAACAAGTCAGGTCATAGAAAAAAAAATACTAAATATTAGGGGAATCAGAGTTTTGTAAAATATTTACCAAGTCAATACATATGTAGGCACTGTGTTAAGGCCTTTGAAAGTACTATTTTATTAAGCCTCTCAAAAAAAATGAGAAAGATAATATCATCATCTCTATTTTTAAATGATGAGGAGTAGCATTCAACCTAAAAATTCTTACATCTAATCAATGGATTCACT
Source organism: Mustela nivalis (assembly GCF_964662115.1). Lineage (NCBI taxonomy): Eukaryota > Metazoa > Chordata > Mammalia > Carnivora > Mustelidae > Mustela > Mustela nivalis. The sequence continues at coordinate 88,123,462 of NC_139028.1, read as the reverse complement.
AAAGTTGTAGAATACATTAACAGAGATCAGTAGCATTTCTATACATTAAGAAAGAATTTTCTGTATATGAAATAAAGAAATTGTTCCATTTCCACAGGATCAGAAACAATAAGCATCTGCCTTCAGTTCAGGTCATGATTCCAGGGTCCAGGGATGGAACTCCTCCTTGGGCATCCTGCTTGGGGAGGAGTCTGCTTATCCCTTTCCCTCTGCCCCTCGTCCCCTGTTTGTGTGCTCTCTCTCTCTCTCTCAAGTAAATAACTAAAATCTTTTAAAAAAAGAAACAATAAAATACTTAATAAATTTAAGGTGTAAGATCTCTCCTCTGAAAACATCAGAACTCTAATAAGAGAAATTGAAGAAGACACACACACAAATGTAAAAATATCTTATGTTTGTGGATCAGAAGTATGAATATTGTTAAGATATTCATACTACCCAAAGCAATATACAAATTCAATGCAATCTCAATCAAAATTCCAATAACATTTTTTACATAAATAGGAAAAAGTATCCTAATATTTGTATGGAACCAAAGAAGACCTGGAATAACTAAAGCAATCTTGAGAAAGGACAAAACTAGAGGCATCACACTCTCTGATCTCTACAGTAATCCAAACACTATGTTTCTGGCATAAAAACAGACAATAAGCCAATGGATCAGAATCAAGAGCCCAGAAATAATCCCAAGCATATATGTTCAATTAATATCTGACAAGAAAGCCAGGAATATTCAATGGAGAATAGGCAGTCTCTTCAATAAATTATTCTGGGATTATTGGATATTCACATGTAAAAGAATGGAACTGGGCCCCTATCTTACATCACTCACAAAAATTAACTTAAAGTGGATTAAAGATATAAACGTAAGACCTGAAACTACAAAATTCCTAAAACACACACACACACACACACACCAAGAATAAAGCTACTTGACTTGGACCTTGACAATGATTTATGGACCTGACACCTAAAACACAAGTAGTAAAATAAAAATGAACACATGAGACTACATCAAACTGAAAAGAATCAACACAGCAAAAGAATCCAACAAAGTTAAAAGGCAATTCACAGAATGAGGAAAAAAAAATATTTGCAGATCATATATCTAATAAGGGGTTAATATCCAAAATATATAAAAACTCATACAACTCAGTGACATCAACAATATAACAGCTCAATTTAAAAATGGGCAAAGACCTGAATAGATTTTTTTTTCCAAAAAAGATAAGCAAAGACCAATAAGTATGTGAAAAGATGCTCAGCAACACTAGTTATTAGGAAATGCAAATCAGAACTACAATGAGGTATCTATTAGATATGGCCATCATCAAAAAGACAAAGGATAACAAATGCTGGCATGAATGTAGAGAAAAGGGAACAGTTGGACACTGTTGGTGGCTTTATTATTGATATAGTCACTACAAAAAACAGTGTAGACAATTCTCAAAAAATTAAAAATAGAACTTCCATATGATCCAGCAATTCCACTTCGGGGAATATATCCAAAGGAAACAAAAATACTAACTGGAAAAGCTATCTGCATCCACATGTTCAAAACCTCATTATTTACAACAGCCAAGACAGAAACAAACTAAGTGTCCATAAATGGATTAAAGAAGTTATGTATACACACACACACACACACAAATATTGTTCAGCTATCAAAAATTGAGGAGGGCGCCTGGGTAGGCCCAGTGGGTTAAAGCCTCTGCCTTTGGCTCAGGTCGTGATCCCAGGGTTCTGGGATCAAGCCCCCCCCCCCCTCCCAAAATCAAGCTTTCTGCTCAGCAGGTAGCCTTCTTCCTCCTCTCTCTCTACCTGCCTCTCTGCCTACTTTTCATCTCTGTCTGTCAAATAAATAAATTAAATCTTTTTTAAAAAATGAGGAATCCTATGTTTGCAACAACATGAATGGACTTCGAAGGCATGACACTAAATGAAAAGAAGACAGACAGAAAGACAAATACTATATGATCTCACGTATAAGTAGAATCTAAAAAAAATAAATAAATAAACTCATAGAAAGAGAGATCAGACATGTAGTTACCAGAGACAGTGGGGTGGAGGAAGAAAGAATCAGAGATAATTGTCAAAAGTACAAAAATCCAATTTTAAGATAAATAAATGCTAGGGATGTAACACTAGTGTGTGATACCTAAGAAAGTTATTAAAAGAGCAAATCCTAAGATTTCTTATCATAAAGAGGAATTTTTTTCTTTTTATTTTGTGTATATGAGATGATGGCTGTTAGCTGAACCAATTGCAATAATCATTTCACAATATGTGTAAATCAAATTATCATGCTGCATGCCTTAAACTTATACAGTGGGCTATGTCAATTATTTTTCATTAAAGCCAGAAAAAAATTAAGTAGTGTCTTCAGTTAGAGCTTATCCAAGATTTATGGGAACAAGAAAAATGAGATTGCTTTATAACATTTGTAGTGTAAAAATCACATAATGAATAAATGCTGAAAGAGGAGAATGTTTTGTAAGAGAGTTGTTCTTGGCAAGTAAGAACTGACCATTTCTGACTGAGGACATCAAAAATCCTGAAGAAAAAAGATTGATCTGCCAAAAGGTTGATCATAAAAGTTGAGGGATAGAAACAATAAATGTACTATCCATCCAACCAATATTCAAAGGAAATGGAAAAGCAGACAGTGAAATTCAAATATTCCAGTGTTGGTAACAAGACCACCTATGTTGCAGAGAGGAATCTGTTGAACTACATAAGCCTGACAGTAATTAAAATTCTGTTCATCTACACTTCCTTATTCAGATTCCACATAGCATTCTAATTATGATTTGGTTTCCCCTGAAGTCTGCCAACAGAGATAAAATAATAAGGGCTCAAATACTTCAAACTGCATGACAATTATGTTTTAACCAGAAAATTAAGAAATTAGCATTCTAATTCTGCCAGTGTCATAAATTTGGTTAATGCAGACTTTTCCTTCTGAAACTTATCTGCTCTCTCAATTTTAGTTTATTGAGCTAGTATTGAGGAGTAAACATTGGGCTCTGGAGAACTTACAAAGGTAATAAATTAATAATGGCATTATAAAAATTTTGCTCAAAATATGGATAAAACTTTCTGAAGTTATCTGCCCTACCTCAATTTCTTTTAAGTTTTTAATACTTGAGTACTTAATATGCTCCAGGCAGTATGCTAGATGCTTAACATGAACTACTCATCTAATTTTTATGTAAACTCTAGTTGAAGTATAATATAATATGCATCACATAAATTAAGAAATTGAACATCAGAAACACTAGAAAGGTTTAGTTTCTTGTGGCTTAATGTACATCTGTATCAGGATATTTCAATGATATACTTCAAATCAGTTATATTTCAAGCCTAAAACTCCTCTGTCCCTGAACTCCCTCAAATCTCTCCATTCTCAAATCCATGAATCTGATGCGAATGCCAACTCCCTTTCAGTGACCTATGATAGAAATTTGGTTGTTATCTCCCTTGAAATGCCCAAAGTCTTCTTCCAAACTCAGGAATGTTTAGAGAACAGATAAGGAATCCTGGTGTTGAAACCACCTAAGAAGAAAGTACCTCTGAACCAAATAAGAAGTCTCTGGTAGAACACTATGATTTGCTGGATGGTAATTATCCTAGCTAGCATAAGAAAGGTTAATGAATGAATGACCAAACTAACTAACTAACTAAATAAATAATAATTCAGGGGGGATAAAAAGTAACTTTGAGAAAATTATCAAATAGATGAGATCGTACAATTTTCAATCCTAGTCCTCTATATTATCAAAATTGTAGTTGCCTTTTGAAATGTGTGACTAAATTCCCTCAAGGAGAGAAAGGCAGGCTGAATGATTCATTCACAAAACAATTGCCACAGTGACTAAACAATTCCAAGGTGGTGTTTGGCCATCTTTAATCATCACTCAATTTGTCTGAGGAAAAACAAACAACTAGTCACCAGCAATAACTAGGAAACAAATTGGATTTTGCTCCTTTGTACATATTTCACATCAATCAATATGTGGCAGTGGCTGTGCCTTACAAATAAAGAGAAATTTGTCAAGGTCATCTTCTTTCAGTTATCCCTGACTTTTAAAAATATAATAAAAAAATGCACAGGAAGAAGGTAAGAAATGGTCAACTCCTATTCATAGAGCTGCATCTTGGAGCTTATTCTTTGAGAAACTAAGTCTGAAGAATTAAATTTTGATACTAAATTCCTCTGGAAAGAGGTTAGCATTTGCTATTGATTTTTTACAATGTTTTTGTAGAATAGCTGTAAAATAACAGATACATTTTCTTTCTGTTATGGATATTGGCCATATCTTGTTATTGATAGAGAACTTGCTGGTGAGAATTCATACATTCATTTACTCAATACTTTGTTATTTAGTGCCTAGTCTCTCTTAAAGGTTGCGAGTAAGGCATGGGGAACATACAGAATGAGGTGTCTCAGACACCTTGACTCAGAGAATGATACAAATCAGTACATGAACAAGTAAACTACAATAGCGACAGTTTCACATGTGTAAGCTTATCTTTAAATTCATTAAGACATGTACATTAAATATGTACAACTTGTCAATATTGCAATAAAAATGAAACAAAACACACCAGAATACAATGCGATGAGTTCTACTTAAGCAGCCCTATCACTCATGATTTGTGGAACCTTAAAAAATTGCTAACGTCTCTAATTTTCAGTTGACCTCCATATTTGTGATGATTAGAAATAATGCAAGCCTAGTGGGTTAGTGTCCCCCAAGAAGATATGTCCATGCCTTAATCTCCAGAACCCATGAATGTTATTTTAGGAAAGGGTCTTTGCAGTTCTAATTAAATTTAGGATCTTGAGATGAGCTCGATTTGGATTATTTGGGTAAGTCCTATATGTGGCCACAACCTCAAAGAGGCTGACAACCACCAGAAATAGGAAGAAGCAAGTAATGGAATCTCCCCTATATTCTTTGGTGGAGTATAACCTTGCTTGATTTCAGACTTTTGGTGTCCAGAACTGTGAGAGAATAAATTTCTGTTGTTTTAAGTCAACAAGTTCATTTAATTGATTATGGCTGTGCTGGGAAACTTAATAAAATTAGTAAAGGCCTTAGAATGTTACCTGATGTCTGAAAGGCATTCAATAATCGTATCTGACATGATGAGGATAGTGATTAAGAGGATCATGATGGGGCACCTGGGTGGCTCAGTTGGTTAAGCATCTGCCTTCAGCTCAGGTCATGATCCCAGGGTCCTGGATAGAGTCCCCACATTGGGCTCCTTGCTCAGCGGGAACCTACTTCTCCCTCTGCCTGCCACTCCCCTTGCTTGTGCTCACTCTCTGACAAATAAATAAATAAAATCTTTAAAAAAGAGGATCATGATAATTTTCTTTTATAAATCATCAGATTCAACTTCTATGGTCCTATATAAGACCTGTTTTTTGGTTGTTTTGACAGGCTTATAAAATAAATTTTTTAAACATTTACATTAATGTGCCTTCCAATTCTGTTGGCAAGTTAGTCCAGGTGTTTTCATCTATACATACACACTGCTTTATCTACTATACATATTTTATTTTGCCTTTTTAGTAAAAAGTAGGAGAAAGAGATAAGGAAAATGGATGAAAGGACTAAAAATTATTCAGCAATTATAAATACACTAGAAAACTAATTTTGAATGTCAGTAGCTGGTGCATTAATGTTGACAAGGACAAAGCGTAATATTGGCATATACAACTCACTGAATCACAGAGTAGGAATTGCTTAGTTCAGAGCCAAGAAGAGCTGATATAATTACCATTGTTTTCTGTAGGCTTATGGAAACTCTTGAAGGTTAACATTCATTTAATTCCCAGTGAGTGATAAGACAGGGAGATGACGTACTCTCAAGGCTGCCAATATCTCATGTTAGACTGGAGAAGCTGTTTTGTGTATTAACATGCACAAAATTTATGGGTGTAAGATTTCAAAGCTTGATCCTAAACCTTGGCATTCAAACTTGAAAGCTTAAATAATTGCAAAATTTTATGAGAATAATACTCTGCTCGAAAGGGGACTGATGTAAAGATTTTTAAATGAATTATGATGTTTTCATATTTATATGTGATACATTATTAATATAGTTAGTTATATTTATAGCAAGTAAAGGAGGCATTTTAAAGAATAACAGTTATTTTACCACAGAAATTGCTTAATGAAGAAATTGCTTTCTTGAGATTAGGAAAGGGATTATCAATAAGCAAAAGTCAGTTAAGAATATTTACTTTCAGGGACACCTGGGTGGCTCAGTTGGTTGAGCGACTGCCTTCAGCTCAGGTCATGATCCTGGAGTCCTGGGATTGAGTCCCGCATCAGGCTCACAGCTGACGGGGAGTCTGCTTCTCCTTCTGACCTTCTCCTCTCTCATGTTCTCTCTCACTGTCTCTCTCTCAAATAAATAAATAATTTTTTTTTTAAAAGAAAAAAGAATATTTACTTTCAAATATATACTAAGACTAAAACTTACCAAAACTTTTACCCAAATAATCTGTTTCTATTTTAAATAAATAACCTCTTTAATACATACATACATACATACATACCTAACTGACTTCTAACCCTGAAAAGAGTTTAAACTTTAAGATTTTCATTACAGTAGGGGGAAGACTTTAAACCACCCACTGTCTTTGGATCCTTGGATCTCAAAGAAATCAAACTAGTTAGTAGTGGTTATACAGTGTCAGTTCAAGTTTGTTTTATGTTTCATAAACTAGTGGGAAAGAAGGTTGAAGGAGGGAGAGTTATTAAAAATCAGTTTGAATGAGTGCCTGAGGATGAAGTTAGAAAATAACTAATCCTATGGAGAAAACAAACCAAATATCTGAAGCTTTGTCATGTAGTAAAGTCTTGGCGACAAAGAAAGGGCTGATCCAAATTTGTCATTTGAAAATACTCTCAGCTTATTCCCATGTTCCCAGGAAAAAGATGATTAGTAAAAAAAAAAAAAAAAAAAAAAAAAAAAGCTAATTCACCTCTCTGGTATCAAGACACAACTAAAACTACTTTGGTGTAATACAAGATGTGATGTTTTTCCCACATTGGGGTAGATCACTCTAGTGTCTGGAGTGGCTCCTGGGAATCCGTGGTAGACCCTGGTATTTCTCTTGTTCACCTTGAAGCAGGCGAAAGTAGTAGTCACACCACTTGGTAGAGACTGTAGTATTTGATAGCATCAATGATTCTCAGTAAATGTAGAATGATTGTACACCATTCCTCCTAACATTTTAGAACCCAGCAAGAATAGTGGTGATCAGAGGGCATAGACCTGCCTGGTGCGTGCCAGAGAAAGTCAGTGGCCCTTGGTGATCACATGGGTCTAGATCAGATCCACATTCATGAGGAAATGTGAGATGCTATTATGTGACCATTTGGGGATTGTCCAAAATACTTTCTAGAATTTTTCAGAAAGAACTTTCAATATAAATGAAAAAGCTATTTGCAATCATATATGTTAATATACATAAGTATATCTAGCTAGTTCTATCATTCTGGTTATTATTTTAGCAGGCTAAACTCCTAAATGGATTTTAACTATGTATAGACAATGTGACCTAAAATGTAGTCATATGGAACACTGAAATTAACTTTAGATAAAGGTAGCAGCTCAGTTACTTTTTTATTTTGTAGAGCATTTTGACACAAATATTTTAAATATTTCCGTGAGTAAAGTTCAGAATATTTGTTAATTTGCTTTTTTAATTGATTCCAGTGGAAATTTTTGTTGGGGGTGCTGAGGACTCCAGATGCTAATAAATTTTTCTAAGGTTATTAATTTAGTCAATATATCTTTTTTTTGAGAGGAGGAGGGGCAGAAAGAGAGGGGGAAAGAGAACCCTAAGCAGGCTCCACGCCCAGTGCCAAGAGCATGGAACTCAATGCAGGGCTTGATCTCACAACCCTAAGATCATGACCAGAGCTGAACTCAAGAGTGCACATCCAGCACACTAAGACACTCAGATGCCCTGATATATCCTTATTTTTTATTACATCCTATTCTAGGTGTTATAAATAGAATAATAAATAATACCAAATAGTCATTAAAGTTTAGGTAAAAATAAAGTAAGGTGACAGAGAATAATAGGGATGGTTAGACTAATCATCTCTAAGAATAACAAGATGATCTTTAAGCTATTAATTTTTCATTTATATTTTAGTATATTTAAATAATTACACCAACTAGCCATCCTGAAATCAAAAAAACGTGGCTTTGTTTGTTTGTTTTTAAATCTGTTTTATAGTACTTTGTAGTTTTAGTTCTACTAGTTAAGTAAAGGTTTGAGAAAGCTTGAACTTCAGAAAGAAATGTTGCCTCTGTGTGTGTGTGTGTGTCTTTCAGGATATATCGGAGTGAATGTGTAACAAACAAAATCAGACAAATTGTGGTCCTGAAAAGCACCAAAGATCTATATCAAGCCTTACCTTCAAAAGCTATCCATACAACAATGAACTGTCAGAAAGAGAAATTAAGAAAATAATCTCGTTTATAGTGGCATCAAAAAGAATAACATACCTGGGAATACATTTAACCAAGAAGCTACCAGATCTGTACACTGAACATTAGAAAACATTAAGGAAAGGAATTAAGTTACAAATAAATGGAAAGATAACCTGTGCTCATTCATTGGAAGAATGAATATTATTAAAGTGTCCATACCACCCAAAACAATCTATAGATTCAGTGAAATTTGTATTAAAATTTCAATGATATTTTTCACAGAAAGAGAAAAAGAAATCCTAAAATTCATCTGGAACTCCAAAAGACCCTGAATAGCCAAAGTGATTAAAAGAACAAAGCTGGAAGCATCACACTTCTTCATTCCAAATTATATTAAAAAGTAATAGCAATTAAAGCAGTATAGTATTAGTATAAAAACAGGCATGTGTATGTATATTGGAATACACATACCACAATGGAATTTTGTGAAAAAGAAGAAAATCTTGTCATTCATGACACTCTGGGAAAACCTTGAGGACATTATGCCACGTGAATAAATCGGAGAAAGATAAATACTTCATAGTATGACATAAGTAGAACCAAAACCAAAACAAAACAAAACAAAAAAACACGTCAGACTCCTAGAAACAGCGAAAAAGTGGTTTCCAGAGTCTCATGGGATATTTTTGCTAGAATGATACAAAGTTTAGTCATGAATGGGTTCTGAGGATCTAATGTATGACATGGTCACTATAGCTGGAAACACTGTATTGCCGCAGAATTGAAATTTACTGAGAGATAAAGAGGTAAACATAAGGTGATGGATGTGTTAATTCACAAAATGGTGGAAATCTTTACACAGTGTAAATTTATACCAAATCATCACATTGCACACTTTAAATATCTTGCAGTTTTGTCAATTATACCTCATTTAATCTGAAAAAAAAAAAAGCTGAAACAAGAACTCTGAAATTTCCTGAATTTCACTCAAAAAGATGACTACTTAAATAGTCATGGGGAGTGCAGGGGAAGGCTGTTCTAAAGACACATGGACGTGATGTACAATGCAACATGTGTTTAGTGACCTTTTTGAAGAACTTTATCAAGCAAAGCTGAAGTTGATGCCTGAAAGCAGGAATGTTTGAGCACGCAATGAGAAATCAGTCATCCTCCAAGAACTGAGGAAAAGGCCCTGTGTGTCGTGGAGCAAATCACGTATATCTCTTCCCAACTAGTTCCACTAAGCGGGTCTTTCAGGTTTTTTAAAAAATTTCATTTGTGGGGTGCCTGGGTGGATCAGTGGGTTAAGCCTCTGTCTTCAGCTCAGGTCATGATCCCAGAGTCCTGGGATCGAGCCACACATTGGGCTCTCTGCTCAGCAGGGAGCCTGCTTCCCCCTCTCTCTCTGCCTGCCTCTCTGCCTACTTGTGATCTCTCTCTCTCTGTTAAATAAATAAATAAAACCTTAAAGAAAAAAAAAGAAAGAAAGAAAGACTTATGCTGGAAACTTGTGGGTCATCTTTAAAAAAAATAATTCATTTGTTTCTTTGTTTTTGAGAAACAGTTGTTAATATGCTTCTGAGTACACTACTACCTACTGCTCCCAGATGGAAGGAACAGGAGCTTTTACTGTAACTGAACCCAAACTCTAGCATGAGGTACATGTGGGTTCAGACACGAAGAGACATGGTATATGTATTAAAACATTGTCGACAAAGGAGACAAACAGTGCTTTCAAACATAAATCTCAAGTCCAATGTGCTAAGGAACATACTTTTGATTCAATGCTTGAATTCTGCAACTAATGTCCTACCTGAAATGAAAAGATGAGTCTAACAGCCTGAGCTATGTCAATATAAAGATCATAATAGGGACGCCTGAGTGGCTCAGTTGGTTAAGCAGCTGCCTTCGGCTCAGGTCATGATCCCAGTGTCCTGGGATCGAGTCCCACATCGGGCTCCTTGCTCGGCAGGGAGCCTGCTTCTCCCTCTGCCTCTGCCTGCCATTCTGTCTGCCTGTGCTTGCTCTCTCCCCTTCTCTCTCTCTGATTAAAAAAAAAAAAAAAAAAAAAAAGAATATTCTGGGCGCCTGGGTGGCTCAGTGGGTTAAGCCGCTGCCTTCGGCTCAGGTCATGATCTCAGGGTCCTGGGATCGAGGCCCGCATTGGGCTCTCTGCTCAGCGGGGAGCCTGCTTCCCTCTCTCTCTCTCTCTGCCTGCCTCTCCATCTACTTGTGATTTCTCTCTGTCAAGTAAATAAATAAAATCTTAAAAAAAAAAAAAAAAAAGATCATAATAAAGTCTGTTCTTAATTCAACAAAGCCCTCTACATTTAAAAATATATATATATTTTGTTTACTTATTTGAAAGAGAAAGAGAAAGCACAGGAGAGGGAGAAGCAAATTTTCCGCTGAGCAGAGATCCTGACACAGGGTTGGATCCTAGAACCCTGAGATCAGGGCTTGAGCCAAAGGCAGATACTTAACTGACTCAAGTCATCCCAGCACCCCTATGAAGCCCTCTAAATTCTTAATGGAGGTAGTTTTTAAAAAGGATGAAGGAGGCTACCAATACATTAAAATGAAGGGCAAGAGTAGAGGTGAATAAGCATTTATCTGAACCAAACCTTTTCACTTTCGATTACCTACTGTTACTTATGAGTGTCATATTTGGCATTACTAGTGATAAATCACATTTGCCACTTCAGATTATAAGCATTGATTTGTAATTGAGTTGCTCTTCATGTGACAACTGTATGTGTTGTGCTTCAGGGTGACTGACAGCAAGGATTAAATACAAAAGTCTGAAAGAACAATAATTATGGCATATTACAGGATTAGTTACAGTTCTGTATTATAAACATAGAAAATTATTGCAGATCCAACTATTTGTTTCTAGTAAGTGTTTCAGATGGTTAATAATTATTTCAAGCAATGTTGAATACTTCAAGTGTTAGGCAAAAATAGAAATTGTCAAAATTTTATATATATCACAAATACATTGTATTAAATTTACATAAGAAAGGTGACTGGAAGAAATACCTTAAAATATTTTTTCATATATCTCTGCTTCTTGCTATGGTGCAGTCTAGCTAGTCCACCTGCTATAATCAACTGTAAAATTGTACAAACTATGTAAGACAACTCTCATCAGGCCACGGACAAGTGATAACACAAGACTATAATTCACAAAAGAGGGGAAATTCTCAAGGTAAGCCCCAGGGTTGCCCTGGCCGGAGGAAAATTTCATAATTCCACTGTAACGTCATAACTCCAGTGCAACAATTCAAGCAGAGCCCTAGGAGGAGGCAGAGTTTTTGAGTTCAGGGCAAAGCTAAAATGACTGGATTCAGCTAGATAAAACACTGTAAAGGAAAAATTGGTACAGAAGCAGACCCCAGAGTTGGGTATGAAAGTCTCTTCCAAGTCTTTGACTGAGGGCTTCACTACAAATAGGTAAGAGGAGCCTACCATAGATTTGGGAAGTGGCTGCTGTGGGATGGAGATTGCAATAAACATAACAAAGACTGAGCAGTGCTGAAGACATTGGGATCTGGCCAAAATGAAGGGACCTTAAATCTTCATTAATATCTTTACCATCCCTTCTAGTTGAGATATAGGAAGAGGATACTTTCTAATAAGGATTATGTCCTAGAGTAAGAACAAAGACTAAAATTTCGCTCTGACAAGACTGACATGGACACACAGAGTTTGGAAGCTAAGTTCTAACAAGTTAGAAAAGTTTGAGAAATACTGTGGATTTTCCATAGATCTGTGCTACCAAACTATAAAACAAGCTGATGTAAGTTCAAGGTGAGCGTCCAGTAAACCACCCATGTACCAGAACAAAAATCAATACTCTTAGAGAATGTCAACAGGATTTCCAGCATCTACATAGTGTAGTTTATAATGTCCCATATATAATCAATAATGCCAGAAATGTAAAGAAACAGGAAAATATACCCCGTCTTTTGTTTTGTTTTGTTTTGTTTTGTCTTTAATCAATCAAAAGAAACTTACCTCATGATGGCATAAAATTGGGAATAGTAGGCAAAAACTTAAAACATCAGTATAAGTAATTTAAAAACTAGAACCTAAAGAAAATATCATTTTAAAGACTAACCAGAGAGTGGATGCCTGGATGGCACAGTTGTTTAGGCTTCTGCCTTTAGGTCAGGTCATGATCTCAGGGTTCTGAAATGGTTCAACATACATGTAATTTGAGCCTAGAAAGTGAAGAAAGTGACAATTGGGTAGAAAAAAATATTTCAAAAAAAGTAAGACCCAAATTTCTCAAACATTATTAAAGACTTTGATCTAGATATAATAAATTAAGCAAATCCCAAACAAAACAAGTACAAAAGAAGCCACACCAAAGCAAGTCATAACCAAATTTCTTTAAGTTGAAGTAAAGTTTAAATCTTGAAAGAGAAAAAAATGCATGAGAGGAAGTAGGATGAATAACATCTATTTCTCATTAAGGAAAGAAAAAAGGCAGAGACCATAAAATGATATCTTTAAAGTTCTGAATAATAATTAAACAAAAAGTTTATCAATCCAGAATTTATTATTCAGTAAAACTACCTTGGAGAAACACGAGTGAAAAATATTTACAGAGAAATTAAACCTGAGAAAGTATGTCTTTACCTGTCCTGAACTATTAAAAAATGCTTTAACATGTTTTCAGGCTGAAGGGAAAAGATGCCATGTAGAAAACTCAGGAAGAAATGAAGAGTGCTAGAAATAGTAATTAAGTAGATAAACAAAGAAGTATTTGTATTTATTCCTTTTTATAATTCTCTGAAAATGACTAAAAGTAAAAATAACACAGTTGTAATTTAGAGTTAATAAGGCATACAGAAATATAAATTATAACAATAGTGTAAAGGAAAGGAAGTAGGTAAACTAAGTCATAATATTGTAAGTCATAACATTCTGGAAATGGAGATTTTGAAGTGTAAAATGTAATAAAGAAAGTGCAGGAAAGTAGGAAGAGAATTGTGACTTGGGAACTGAGAAGTGAAGTGTCAAGTGTGACAAGGTGAAATATAGACCCCACTGCTTGTGTAAATTAAGAATGTATACTCCTATTCCTAAAGCACTACTAAAAATAATCAAAAAGAGGTATAGGTAAGCCAATAGAGGATAAAAATAGAAGAGTAAGAATACTCTATAGTAAAGGAAAAAATAATTTCCTTTACTACTCATGAGGGGATTTTGCAATATTGGTGAGTTTCAGTGGAGTGGAGTCTGGAGCCAATGACCAAGAAGGAATACTTGTGATGTCTTTGGTGCAAAATGGTGGTTTGTTCAAGCATGGGGATAGGACCTGTGGGCAGAAAGAGATGCTGCCTTAGGGTTATGAGAGCTGGCTGACTATGTACTATGGGGTTGGGAGAGGTAAGGAAAAAGGGAAGTTTCAAAAGGATTTTCATATGTTAAAGAAGACTCACAGGATACTAGAGGCCTTGCCATTATCAAGTTAAGGTTGTTTTTCCCTCTAGCAAGTAATTAACATGAAGACAGTTGGGAACTTCCTGAAGGAACATTATACTCTGCCTGCTTCAAGTAAATGTCAATCAGCTGCAGATTATAAGGACATTTAATTGTATCCACATTTCCTTATAGAAGCTAGGTTATTGTTGGAAACACTTTGTTCTGGTAGGTTGCTAAAAAAACATTTGCAAACTCAGGTAGACTCAGATCTTAAAGGATTGTGATCACTATAGGTTAACTATTTATTTTTCCTTTCCTTAGCTTTAGGGAAGCCAGGAGTGCCTAAATAATATCACTTACATCCCACAGGGGAGGAGGGTTGTGGGGTGTCAGCTTCTGCTTTGTCCTCAGCCTATCTTCTATTCCCTCCTCACTGATGCTACATTTCATTTCCAATACTTTCCTAACTCATTTGACACTTCTGGTCACCAAATATGTGAGGGTTTTCCCACACCATGAAATTCTCAAACACTTGGGTGCTGTACAATTTAACTAAAATCTGACACTATCTACCTGGACATAGCATCAGATCTTGTGGGTTAAGTTCAGCCTCATAATGATGAAGTTCTGGGATCTAGGTGAGGTTCGGTAGGGTGAGGTCCCGAGCCAACGGCTAAGAGAGAATTCTTAAGATGTCTTTGGTGCAAAAAGGTGGTTTATTAAAACACGGGGACAGGACCTGTGGGCAGGAAGAGATGCTGCCTTATACTTGTAAGTTGGGAGGGGCTTAGGGATGGCATAAGTCTCTAAGGAATTTTGGAAGCAAGGGTTTCTAGGACCTTGAGGGGCTAGCTATTGTCTGGGAGAAAGGTTATTCATTAACAGTAATAAAACCTCTTGTGAGACCCTTTAGATGTGTATCAGTGGGCCATATGCTTGGGAATGGTTGTCGACACTATCTTGGAGGTTTAGAGATAAAGTTTCCTAAGGGTATTGTTAAAGTAGACTTAGAGGATCCTTCCTGGTTGGGGGTAGGGGGTTGGTCAGGCTATGATTGTCCTTTGCCCTTAGCAACACCTCAAGGTGAGGGCAGTTTGAGTCCCTAGAGGAGAGCCACTTTGCCTGTTTCAAGGGCTTGTCATTAGGTAAGGAATTTTAATGATTTTCTTCTGCCTCTGTTTCCCACATCAATAAGACCTCCCCTACTCCTCACTTCAGATGCTAATCCAGAGTCCAGGTAGTTATCTGAGCTTCTGATTGATCAACAATAAATCAGAGGTTTCAACAATCCCATTCCTGAGTGTAATTAATTTGTTCGAGTGGTCACAAAACTGACAGAGAGAATTTATTTTAATAGATTATTGGTTATTGTAAAAAGAATATAACTCAGGAATAGCCAGATGGATGCCATGCATAGGGCAGGGTGTATAGGAAGGAGCTCTATGCTGCCCCTGTCAGTTTTAGTACCTCCGCATATTCACCAACCTGGAAGCTCTCTGAATCCCATCCACTTTGGTTTTTATGGAGGTTTCATTACTTAACATGATGATTGAATCATTGGCCATCAGTAATTAATTCAACATCCCTAAAATGTGTGTGTGTGTGTGTGTAAAAATTTCAACCCTCTAATTTTAAGGTTGGTTCTTCTGGCAACCAACGCCCATTCATAAGGATTTGTTAAAAACAACTTCATTAATGTATATCCAGGTGTGGTTGAAAGGGGCTTGTTATGAATAACAAAAGACTTTTTCTCTTTTAGAGCTCTTAGTACATAGAAAATCCCACCAGCTTTCAGGAGCTTTGTGCCAGGAAAGAGGATGAAATCCAAATCCATATTTCTTACTGTGAAATATAGTATCACATGTCTTGACCCCAGAAAAGGCAAGAAAGCTGCCCTGGCTTATACAGCAATACAAATATATTAAATTTGAAACATAAGGATTGTATAGGAAGAGAAAAAGTATTATAATTTTCAAGTGATAGATAAAATTATCCACATGGAATATCCAAGAGAGTCTACAGATCAACATTTAGATCAAACACAAGTTCATCAATATGCTAAACACTAGATAAACATAAAAACTTCAATATTTTTATATGATAGAAAAAAAATTAGCAGCTATTAAAAAGATACTATTTACATTAGCAAAAAATATAAAGAAACTAAGATTTAACAAAGTATGTGCAAGTCTTTTTAGGAGAAATCATAAAATAAAATTTAAAAACATAAAGTAATGCTAAACTAACATAGATATCCCATTTTCTGGATAGTAAAACTGAATTCACTATTGTAATGAATGACAAAATTCCAATTCCAATAAAAATCCTCTAGGCTGATTCTAGAATTCATGTGGAAAAGCAGAGTGAAGATAGTCCAAGTCATACCTGAAGAATATAATGATGGAAGATGTGAGGATGTAACCTACAAGATGTTAAGTTATAAAATATTGTAGTACTGATACAGGGAGAGATAAAATTATAATATAAGACAGTCTCAAAACAAACCCCAGCATATATAGACATTTAGTATTTTATAGAATGAAAGTTGTAAAACATGGAAAGATTATTTAATAAATGATACTGTGAAAACTGGTTATCCTTTATATATATATATATATATATATATATACATACACATATATATATACACACACACTATATATACATATATCCTTTATGTATATATATTCTATATATACATATATTCTTTATGTGTATTTTCTATATATATTCATTCTATATATTCTTTATATGTACTTTTTCTTTAGCGAGGCTCCATAGCTCAGGGGTTAGAGCACTGGTCTTGTATATGTACTTTTTCTTTATGTATATTCCTTATATGTATTCTTTATATATATGTTTACTGCTTCACAATACATGCAAAAATTAAGAGTAATAATATAAGATCAGTGCACAGGAAGAAAAAAAATTTTTAGGAAGAAATATTTTTAATGAAAAATTTTTATACTTTAATAAAAGGGAAGCATGAAATAGTGAACAGTGTGGATTAATAGTACATAATTAAAATATAAATTTAGATCTCTTATACTTTATATCACACTGACTCTAATGAATTAGATATGTGATCATTTTAACAACAAGGAAAACAAAAAAGTGGGTTTTGAAATTTGGTACAGGAAAAACTTTGAATACATGGTAGGAAATATAATAAGACATTAACTATATAAAAATTAAAAACTACTTAATAATAATGGAAATGAAGAGCAGCAGAATATATGACTCCAGAAGGAAAACAAGCAAAATTTATACGAATAACAAGCTAAAAAGATACAATATTTGTAGAAGTCAAAAGGAAGATACTATATATGTATAGCGTACATAGATACATATTATATTACATATAATATAGGTATAAATATGTACCTTAAAAGTCAATAAGAGGGCAAAAAAGATCAGAAAGTCAAATGGAGAAAGAGTTTGAGAAGGAAACCCAAAGGAACAATACATGTGAGTAAAGAATATAAAGATTAAAAAAAATAAAGATTTTAGTTTGAGGTCATTACCTTTATTTTTAATTCAGGTTTAATTAACATATAGGGTTATATTAATTTCAGGTGTACAATATAATGATTCAACAATTGTATATATTACTCAGTGTTCATCGAGATAAGTATATTCCTCATGCCCTTTATTTTACCCCTCTACCCACCCATGTTCCCTCTTGCAACCCCCAGTTTGTTCTCTGTATTTAAGTCTGGCTTTCCAGCCCCCTCTTTTTTTCTTTGTTTTGTTTCTTAAATTCCATATGTGAGTGAAATAACATGGTATTTGTCTTTCTCTGACCTATTTCACTTAGCATTATCCCTCTAGATCCATCCATGTTGTTGCAAAAGACAAGATCTTTATTATTCCTGAGTAATATTCCATTCAGTATATCTATCATTCTACTTTATCCACTCATCTACAGGTAGATACTTGCATTACTTCCATATCTTGGCCATTGTAAATAAGGCTACAAGAAACATAGAGATGCATATTATTTTTAAATTAGTATTTTTGTTTTCTTTGAATAAGAAACAAAGTATTATATTTAAACTCATTAACTTTTAAGGAAAACAAGTAGAATCATTTTTTGTTGATGCTCTTGTTATTTTTGGCTATGAGACTGACAAAATACAGAATGTTAAATATATTGGATCAAAAATGTCTAATATAGGCACAAGCTTTGGGAAATGAACACTTTCTTACTTGTCTTTGTCAACTTATTTAAAGAGGTAAGCTGAGGCAACCTCAAATTACCAGAAATTGAGTTTATCAAGAAGAGTAGAGGGATTGCAATTTGAGAAACACCACATTCATAGAAAGCTGCAGGTGAGTCCTCTGAAGTTTTGGGCAGGCTGACTTATGGGCAAGGAGTGCAAAGAGGAAGTCCACACAGGATCCCAGCAATAAGTTGACTGGCTTAATGATGTGGAGGGATTCCTGGCAGATGGTCACTGCTCATGGAATAAGTTTTAGTCTTCTGTAGTTTAGTTTTTAGTTTTTCCTGTACCAAATTTCAAAACCCACTTTTTTGTTTTCCTTGTTGTTAAAATGATCACATATCTAATTCATTAGAGTCAGTGTGATATAAAGTATAAGAGATCTAAATTTATATTTTAATTATGTACAGAAATTAGTCTCTCAGTTCTGAAGTTCCATTTTTCTGAGATGCATATGTGAGATTCTCTATTTCATATCATCCAGGTCCACTTTAAATTGAAATTCTTCCACAGTCTGTATTATTTAACATAGTATTTTTGCTGTTTCCAGAAGAATGTTTGACCTGAGTTTCAAAAGACTTAGAAGAGTTTAGACCTTTTGGTAAGGTTCTCCAATTCTAGAATTTTGCTTCTTTAAAAAAAAAAAAAATGTACGAACCAGTAAATAGTTTCATTATGGCAATGTTTAGAACTAAGGGGGAAAAATATATATATATATATATATTATATTTTATTATATTATGTTATATATGTATATATCTCCTTCAGAAGCTGATATAACATGATGTAGCTATACATTAAAGTACAATGACTCATGAAACGTCTTGGAAATTTATCTATGATATATTGAATAGAAAAGTTTATTGTTGCAAATCAATATATGCAATATTATCCCATTTAGTTTGCTGAGTTATTATTTTATAAATTCTTTAAATATAACTATAAATATGAATATGTTTTCTAGTGAGAAAACATCAGTTAGGGTTTCATTTTTATCATGGGATTATGTGGTTTCCTGTTCAGCTTTCTTAATTTTCTGTGTCTTCTAACTTTTTATAACAATATAGTGTTAAATTACTACCTTTTATGATTAGAACATATAAATAAAATTTATTAAAAAATAGAATCATTCCATTTATTAACTATTATTTTCATGAAATAAGTAAATAATTTACCTAGGACTATTTGTGGCTTTAGGATTGGAAGCTTCTGTGAGCTTTCCGCTGTGTCTGCATTTTCTATGATCCTTGCCCAGGGCATAGCAACTAAAGGTAAAGATAAATAAATGGCTCAT
Organism: Mustela nivalis; assembly: GCF_964662115.1. Classification (NCBI taxonomy): domain Eukaryota; kingdom Metazoa; phylum Chordata; class Mammalia; order Carnivora; family Mustelidae; genus Mustela; species Mustela nivalis. Next base: position 88,104,046 of record NC_139028.1, on the reverse strand, counting down.
ATTCCTTTACCTGAAGCTTTCTGTATATTTATGAAATAAATGAAACATAATATATCCAGTCTGACTGCTTCAGCCACCTGGACGTGGGTAATAATCCTTATAGCCATATTAATCACAGAAACCTCCACTCTGATATATTTGATCTGCAAAGTGGATGAAGCCACTTGCAGCTGTCCATTCAATCCAAATGAAACAGATGTTTATTTTGAGACAATTTGTTGAAAAGTTCTGTTTAAGTGGAGAATAACTTTTGAGAATAGCTATTGTGGTTCTCTTATTTGGGGAAATCTGGAGGAAAGAAAACGTAGTCACCATCATGGCAAATATTGGACTATTTTTTATAACTAAAAAAACGATCTTTGCTATACTCTTCTTAGAAAGGTCTAATTTTCTTCATTGCACTTAACAGGAAATATCATCAGAGATTATATGACTAATCCAAATCATCCATTTAGGAAGTGAGAAAGGTAAAATTTATGCATATGTATAAATATAAATATATGTATATATATATATATACCCAAATAACCATGACTTATTAGCTGGGGGAAAGACTAGGAAAGTGGATGGCATAATTATAATAGTCTTATTTTTTTTTTCTAAATGGGATGAGAAGTCTATCTGTTGAGTAAAATATGAAAATAATTCTGAATCTTCATTTTTTCCCCTATATTGCCATTTCCATAAAGCAAGAGGGTCAGTTTTTCTTGGAATTTACCTGAAACTCTTGTTTTATAAGAACAGTTATCTAGGGCAGACCAATCTAGAGAGGAACTTGTTTTCAGAGCATAAAGAATAAGATCACCTTTATTTTAAAAATGTTACCAGAAGATCCAGAAAATTGTGTAAATGAGATTCTAAACCTTTCTAAGAGGAGAAAGAAAATAAATAACTTTCCTTCAATGGTAATAGTCAATTTTCTGTCTTTAGATCAAAGAGATTGTAGCATATGGGAAGCATATAAATCAAAGTCAAAACATATTAACCTGAAAATAGCTGCAATGAGGCAAACAAATGTTTACTTGGGATCAAAGAATTACAGTTCAGCGTAAACAGATTCAGGTGGAAACTAAAATAGGGCCCTGCTTGTCTGGGGAAGCAGGGGTTTTTATGAGGAAAAGGAAGGGGGACAATTACCTGAGGTGAGGAAAAGAAAAAAAAAAGTTTTTTCTAGGAATGTTAACAAGCTAAGCTTCTCTGGATTATACACTGATTGACCACTGACTCTATCTTCTGAAAGTCCACAACCATCAGTCTTGAGATCAGATGTCCATCTGCCTGCTGATTTCTCAAGCAATTGCTTAAAATATTTGTCATTTTGCCCAGCCCAATGGTTTTGACTCAATTCAAACAGAGACAGATAAAACAGTTTCTTTGCAGTGGCCACTCTAGCTCCATTTTTCTTTTTAAGTTATTTTATTTTTAATACCTATGTGTTTTTAAAGTTATTAACATATAATGTGTTATTTGTTTCAGGGGTACAGGTCTGTGATTCATCAGTCTTACACAACACACAACGCTCATTACAACATATTCCCTTCCCCAATGTCCATCACCTAACCACCCCATTCCCTACACCCCTCCCCTCCAGCAACTCATAAGAGATTAAGAGTCTCTTATGGTTTGTTTCCCTCTCTGGTTTCATCTCATTTCATTATGTCAGTATTTCACATTTGAATAAATCTAGCTGTTTATTTAACTCAGATGAGCTGGGTCTTCATGTGCAAACTCTATTGAGCTCAGGTTTGCCTTGAAGTTTTGTCTTGTCAGCTAAAAACAAAACAAAACAAAAACCTAATCAACTCCAAAATGCTCCAAGTAATGTAGGTTTTACTAAAGAGCCTGTGGGAGTTAAAGAAAAGTCATAGCTTGGGCTCCAGGGTGGCTCAGTCAGTTAAGTGACTGCCTTCATCTCAGGTCATGATCCCAGAGCTCTGGGATCTAGTTCCACATCAGGCTCCCAGCTCTGCAGGGAATCTGCTTCTCCCCCTGACCTTCTACCCCCTCATGCTCTCTTTTACTCTCTCTCTCTCTCTCTCAAATAAATAAGAAAACATTAAAAAAAAAAAAAAAAGGAAAGAAAAGTCATAGCTTGCCGCAAGGCAGAATAAACAAAATGCCCATTAGAGGTATGTGTTCATTTCCCCCAATATTCCTTTTCATTATTTAAGCAAATTTATCTTTCCGATCTCTCCCCTCCTTATAATTTGTACTAGTTTTCTAGGGCTCTCATACAAACTGCCACAGACTGGAAGGCTGAAATAACAGAGATTTATTTTTCCACAGTCCTGGAGACTAGAAATCAAAGGTCGAGGTGTTAGCAGGGTTGGTCAGAGGCCCCTCTCCTTGGTTTGCAGAAGGCTGCCTTCCCTGGCTCACTGTGTGCTCACATGGTCCTTTCTCTGTATGTGTGCATTCCTGGTATTTCTCTTATAAGGACTTCAGTCCCTATGAGTCCTTTGGACCTCTTTTTAACATAATCACCTTTTTGAAGGCCCTATCTCCATATATATTTACTTGGATTAAGGCCCATCCACATGTCCTTATTTAACTTCAGCTCTTTAAAGGGCTTGTCTTCAAACACAGTTACATTCTTAGGCACTAGGTGATGGAATTTTAATGTATGAATTCTGGGAGGATACAATTCACTCCTTAATGCCATCTTTCCAATTTTTCCTATATTAAGAAATCCAGCTTTGGATTTTTGTATGTTTTTTTAGTAAGATTTTTTTTTTTTTTCAATTTAGGGGGTTGGGTGCGACAGAGTTAGTGAGAGAGAGAGAGAATCCCAAGCAGGCTTCATTGCAGAACCAGACACAGGGTTTGATTCCAGGACCCCAAGATCATGACCTGAGCTGAAATCAAGAGTTGGCTGCTAAATGACTGAACCACCCAGGCACCCCTGGATTTTTGTCTTTATATCCCACTAAACAAAACAAAACAAACCTACCAGCTAATCAAACATACCATTTTCATTAAGATAAGTTGTAAGAATCCTTGTATAGTTATTACAGTGGCCAGTTTTAAAAAAAAATACAGAGTCAACACGGAGTTTCTCAAAAGTGCTCTTTGTAAGGTCCTAGCCCTAAATCCAAGAGATATTTCTAAGATATTCATTCATCTTCCTAGGAGGACTGCTATTGTTAAGATATTCTCCTTATAGTTTCAGCCATCCCTGAAAAACAAACAAAAATAACTGTCTTTGGAAAGTCTACTACAAGTTTTCTCTAATAGGTATAGGTACAGACCATGTAAGTACATTGTTATATGGACTTCTTCCAAATATGGCCTCAAGTTCCCCTGCCCCTCACATCTCCCTCTTTCCTTCAACCATGTATTTACTATATCTCCAGTACTCTTCATTTTACCGTTACAGTGACTGTAAAATTCACCACCTTTTAAACATTCTTAAGTCCTATTATGATTCATAGAGACCGTTAATATTACTTCCTAGGTGATGTTCTCTGACTTACAAACTTCTAACCATCCAGTTTTTATTATATGTTTCTCCTAGAAGCTATTTCCTTAAATTAAAAAAATATTAAGTACCATTACTCTTTTCAAAAACCCAATCTCCCTGATTGTTAACAAAATAAACCAGTAAGTCAATCAAACTACTTCTGCATAACATTCAAACCTCTGCAATATCTGGGAATTTAATCTTCAGTTAATTTTTTAGCTATATGTCATTACACCATTCAAATTTGATAATATTATTACTAACTTAAGCCTTCTTTCCATTCAGTGTTCTGGGGGTTTTGTTTCCTCTGTGCTCCACTTAAGCCAGTGGTTCTCAAAGTGTTACCACTACTAAACACTATGATCAAGACATTTTCTGCAAGGTCTCCATGATTTAGACTATCTTTATAAAAATATTAAGATATTCCTTTCCTTTCCATTCTCTTTCTCACATGAGTATAAAGTGGAAATTTCCAGAGACTAGGTTGACATAAAATAGTTTATTATTTTATTTTAAAATAAATTAATAAATGCATATTTTAAAATTTTAGCAGTTTTATATTTTAAAGGTTTATTTATTTATTTGAGAGAGCATGTGCCTCTGCAAGTCAGGGGTGGGAGAGAGTGAGAGAATCCTCAAGCAGACTCACCTGCTGAGCATGGAGCCAGGCTGGGGCTCTCTATCTCAGGACCCATGAGACCATGACCTGAGCTGAAACCAAGAGTCAGACACTACACTGACCAAGTTACCCAGGTGTTCCTTTTTAGCAGTTTTAATTCATAATGTGAGAATACCAAAAGATACATGCACATTTTTAATATGTTTTTACTATGCACATTTTTTTAAAGTCTTTTTTGGTGCTAGACAAATTTTCTATGTGTCAAGGATTTTTGAGACCTCAAAGTTTGAGGACAATTGATTAAAGCTGCTTCCTCTTACTAAAATGTACTTTCTTCTTTTTTCTAGTTGCTGAGATTCTATATGCTTTTTAAGATTTTTCTACGTGTTCTTCAAAAACTGCTTCCATAAAAACCATCTTAGACCCCACTCCAGTGCTGTGAAAACTTGCTCCCATCTGTTTACTTGATTGTTCGATTCAACAATGCAGGGTTAGAGATTTCACAATTGTTAACTCATATTTCCATGGGAAACAACTCTATCACCTCAAGGGTAATGTATGTACTGTTCCTTTTATCTTTGATATTTCAGTCTCCACTTGTTTTCAAACTTCCTTAGGTTAGCACTTTTTACCCCCATTCCTGTCAGTGAGGAGGTTTCATACATTCATAATCCAATTAGACTCCCCCCACCATTTTCTCACAGTCTACTATCCATCCTGGGATCCTTCACTCTTCTAAAGATTTTTTCTAAAGATTTTGTTTATTTATTTGTCAGAGAGAGAGAGAGAGTACAAGTAGACAGAGTGGCAGGCAGAGGCAGGGGGAGAACAGGCTCCCTGCGGAGCAAGGAGCCCGATGTGGGACTCGATTCTAGAACCCTGGGATCATGACCTGAGCCGAAAGCAGTGGCTTACCCAACTAAACCACCCAGATGCCCCATCTTCTAAGCAGTTTTAAAATTTAAGTTGTATACATTAAAGTTTACGCTTTGTGTTGCTGAGTTTTATGGATGTTGACAAATGCATAATGTTATATATTCACTGTTATGCTATCATACAGAATAGTTTCACTATCCTAAAAAAAAATCCCTTGTGTTTCTAATATTATTAAAAAAAAAAAAAACCCAGCCCTAGGACCACCCCTTCACTCACCCCAGACACACACACACACAGACCTGCACTCCTGGCAACTACGCTCCATTCATAAGTTATATAGTTATGCTTTTAACAAAATGTCATATAAATGGATCAGTATGTAGCCTTTACAGACTGGCTTATTTCAGTTAGTAATATGCATTTAAGGGACACAACTAGTATGGCTTGGAAGCTCATTATTTTTTATTAATGAATAGTATTCCATTGTGTGACTATGTCTCAGTTTATTCATTTACCTATCGAGGAATATCTTGAGTGCCTCTGATCCTTGTCAATTATTACAATTAAACATTCTCATGCAGGCTCTTGTGTACACACAAACTGTGAAATGAGTTGGGGAAATACTTAGGAGGACATTGGCTAGATGGTATGGGAAAACAGTATGAGTGTTTTAAGAAGCCACTAAACTATCTTCCAGAGTGGCCGTATCATTTCCATTCCTAACCACAATGGATGAGAGTTCCTTTTGCTTGACACTCTTAACAACAATTAATATTGCCAATTATTTGTCTTTCTATGCCTCTTTCCCCCTTTCTTGGAGGTGTATAGTAGCATCTTCATACATTTTTAATATGTGTTTATTTTGTATTTATATTTTAACTTTAAAATATTATTGGACAGCTTAACTTCTGGTCTTCCTTTGGTCCAGCTTTTCTTAATGATATGAGAAATAGTCACAATATGCAATTATATAATCTTTTGAAAAGAATAGGACAGGTATCTCTTTGTGTGTGTGTGTGTATGTGTGTGTATGTGCACGCATGTGTGTACATAAAGCTGTTATTTGTCATATTCAGGTAACTCAAAGAGTCGGCATATGGGTTTAATTAAAATTAAGCAAGCTAATTTGATAATTATAGAATTAGAAGCATTTGGGTTTCAAATGAAGAATGATTGAAATACAAATGTTATTGGGGGAAATAAATTAAGGTGAGATTTGGGGGGAAGGTCTCACATTTTCCATTACTATTTCTCCATTCCCATGTGAGCTTCAGTACTGAGACATTGATAAAGCAGTTAGACAATTCTTTTCATGAAAAGAGTCTAAGACATATTTAATGAGGTAAACACAGTTATAGGTTGCATTTGTTATAAAAATTTTTCTCTTTTAAGTTAACCATTTCTTTAGGAATTGGTCCAATCTGACACTAGAAAATAGATGACAAGATGATTATACTAATAAGCCACTCAGTATGAAACCAATCTGTCCAGTGTTTCAGCACTACCAGCAAAAGCTAGCTCCATTCTTCTTACTACCTTGTAGGACCTCTCAATGCCTTGGGGGTCTCAACATCCTTTTCTTCTTGTTTGATGAGCTGATTGTATGCAGATACAACAACAACCTGAGTTTTTATATAAGCTGTTGACTATTTGATTTTAACCATTTTAATAACTAAATGATAGTTATATCTCCTGAGTAATACATTATGCATTATGCATCACATCTATGAAAGTGGAACCGGAAAAAAAAATGTGCAATCTACAATATTTAAGTTTGTGGTCGCAGAGGCAAGAGTTTGAATCATGCTCACCTGCCTAGAAATTTGCATCACTTTCTTAGAACTTCATTTTGCTCATTTGTAAAATGGAGAAGGTAATATTTGTCTGAGTTTTAGTGAGAATTAAATGTAAGGAATAGCACTTTATAATCACCTAAAAGTCTCCCTTCTTCCTCAATGAGTAATTAATAATTGTTTCTCCAGTGCTTCATTGTCACTTGCTTAATTACCCCCTTTCTGCCCACCCCCACCCCTTAAAAAAAGTCTAGAATGAGAAACCAATGTGTTTGCAGACTTATTTTCCTAGGGGAAAAAAAAATGGCAAAAGTAGTATAAGAAATGTTCCCCTCTCCCCAAAAGAAATAGTCCCTCATGGTTTCCAAGGGGAATTCTTCTCATGTTCAAAGATCCCAATTTATTTCTAAAGATTTTATTTATTTATTTATTTGGAGAGAGAGAGTGAGAGAAAGAGAGCACAAGAGGGGGATGGGGGGGTGAGAGGAAGGAGGGTCAGAAGGAGAAGCAGACTCCTCATTGAGCAGGGAAACCAAGGTGGGGCTTGATCAAGGGACCCCCAGGACTCTGGGATCCAGGACCTGAGCTGAAGGCAGACCCTTAACTGACTGAGCCACCCAGGTGCCCCAAAGATCACATTATTTCAATGATGTTGTCTCTTCCCTAGTAACCAGATTGGAGCATAGTCCTCAACACGGAAAAGAAGGCAATTTAGAAATTCTTTTTAAAGTTTGCATTACTTTATTACCAAACTGTGACAAAAGCTATATAAAAAGAAGATTATCAATTTTATCTTACTATAAATATTGATGAAAAAAATCACAAATAACATTTTAGCAAACAGAATTCAGTAGCGCATTAGAAATCCAATATATTATGACCAAATGTGTTTTGATCCAGGAATACAATATTGGGTCAACATTAGGAAATATATTAATGTGATCAAACAAATTGCATGGTCATATATTTACATGCTGAAAAAGCATTTTTTAAAAGTCCACCCATTCTTGATTTTAAAAGTCTCAATAAGAAGGGGGAATTCATTGACCCTTCCTCAGTATGATAAACTATTTCTATATCTCAAGAGAACAAATACCATGCTTGATAGGGACATACTTAAATTAGGAATAAGATAAAAATGCTCACCACCATCCCTACCATTTAACATTGTTTTAGGGTTTTAACCAATAATATTTGATAAATAAATAAGATAAAGGCATAAAAACTGGAAAAAAGAAATCAAAGTGTTCACTACTTGCAGATAAGATGATTATATACCTAGAAAACTTAAGAGAATCAAGAAAAAAATACCATAAGTGATAATTCAGTAAAGATGTAAGGTAAAAGATAAAGTAATACACAGAAGTCAGTAGCTTTTTAATGTAGAACAAAAAAAATGGTTAATAGAAGTAAAGAAAATAAATTTTATTGATAAAGATAAAATACGTGGAAATAAGTTTTTTTAATTTTTTTATTTTTTTTATTTTTTTTTTAAAGATTTAACTTTTTTATTTTTTTATAAAATAAGTTTTTTTAAATGTAAACACCTAAGTGAGGGAACCTTGGAAACAGTTATTTGATGATTTTAATGTTATACTGATAAAATAACACTTGGTAGCCTAAGGATTCTAAAGTTTATATGTAAAAACAAACAAGAAATATTAACGGAGTGAAGATGAGGAAGAGGGAGGGAGACTGTTGAAGAAGAACTATACTTTAGTATATAATAATGCTTTAATTACTAAAATATAGTACAGCTGTTTAGGCAGATCAATAGGAGAGTATAGAAAGCCTATAGAATAACTCAGTTATGGGGGAGTCAGCCTCCAAAAGATATGGAGCTAGGCTTCATATTACACATCAGAGGGGCACCTAAGTGGTGTAGTCAGTTAAGAATCTGAATTTGGTTATGGCTCAGGTCATGAACTCAGGATTGTGGCATCAAGCCCGGTGTCAGCTCTGTCCTCAGCACAGCATGGAGTCTACTGAAGACTCTTTCACACTCTTCCCCCTAAAATAAATAAACAAAATCTTCATACTACACATCAGTATAAATTCCAGATTGAACAAGTATTTAAACATGAAACATGAAAAATACCTCACACAAATTTAGAAGACTACAAGGGAATATTTTCCTATAACTTTAGAGTTATAAGAAACTTTAAAGTTTTTTTCTTACTCAAAAGGAAATTCTTGGTAAATCTGATCATTTAAAAAACAAAAATGTTTCCAAATTTGTCTGTCTGTCTATCTACACACAATAAAATATATATATGGCAAAGGCAAAAGACAATCAACAAAATGGAAAAAAAAATTTGCAACTCATAACACAAATAAAAAAAGATACTTTCCTAGAAGTTGAGAAGAATCTCAATAACACTAAAATAAAATGGGCAAGGAGTATACAATCTCATAGAAAGAATACAAATGTCCCGTTAACATGTAAAATAATGCAAAATCTCATAATAAAAAATCTTCAAATTAAAACTATTTTTTTTTCCTATCATACCTAGGGTCAAATACTTAGACTTATATGCTGCCTCCCACCCCGCTGGAAAATACAAAGGAGATCCTATGCCCACTGGTCCCCTCACACAGATTTCACTTTTGAAAAAGCAAAATAAATTAGTGATGTGCTCTCGCTATTCACCCCCAAGAAACAAAAGCCTAGTTTACCTTTTGTATTCCTGCTGGGCTTTAGCTAATTGACAGTTGGAATGCTCTGGGTTTACCTGTGTTTGCAGGTATGAAATCTTGGCAAGCATCCAGCACTTATCTTCCAATATATTTCCTTCTCCATTGAATCTTGAAAAGGTCCCTGCAGGTAAAACTTGTTATGCTTCCTTTGGTGCTTTTCAGAGATGTCAAATGCTGGCTATAGCACCATATATAGAGGGACCGATTGATCAACTGATCGATCGATTGATCTATTTTTAATTGAAATGCAGGGACACCAGGGTAGTGCAGTCAGTTAACTCTCTGACTCTTGGTTTCAGCTCAGGTTGTGAGCTCAAGGTCATGATATCGAGACCCACTCTCTCTGAAATTTCTCACTCTGCTGAGCCTGGAGGAGCCTGGAGGAGCATGGAGCCATGCTCCAGACGCAGCATGGAGTCTGTTTGAGAATCTTTCTCCTTCTCTCTCTGACCTCCCCCTCCTGCCAAAATAAATATTAAAAAAATAAAAATTGAGATGTATTGTTGATGCGAATACAAATTAGGATAGCCACTGTGGAAAACAGTATGAAGTTTCCTCAAAAAATTAAAAATAGAAATACCATGTGGTGAGGTAAGGCCACCACTGGGTATCTAAACAAAGAAAACAAGAACAGTAATTCAAAATGATTTGTGCACCCCTATGCTTATTGCAGCATTACTTATAATAGCCAAAATATGGAAACAACCAAGTATCCATTGAAATATAAATGAATAGAAAACATATGGTGTATATATAATGGAATATATGGATATGTTATTATATACTAATCTATATATATATAATATGTATATAAATCATATATATATATTATATAATGGAATATTACTCAGCCATAGAAAAGAATGTGATCTTGCCATTTGCAATAACATGAATGATTATACGAGAATATAATGCCAAATAAGTCAGAGAAAGATAGATACTGTATGATTTCACTCACATGTGGAATTTAAGAAGAAAAAAGAAAAGAAAGGACAGAAAAGAAAAAGAAAGATGGAAGAGAGAGAGAAAAAAAATATAAAAGAAAGAGGCAAAAAACAAAACCAAAACCTTTATTAAATCAGAGAGCTGGATTGCTTGGGTGGCTCAGTGGGTTACAGCCTCTGCCTTCTGCTCAGGTCATGATCACAAGGTCCTGGGATCAAGCCTTGCGTTGGGCTCTCTGCTCAGCAGGAAGCCTGTTTCTCCCTCTCTCTCTCTGCCTGCCTCTCTGCCTACTTGTGATCTCTCTCTGTCAAATAAATAAAATCTTAAAAATAAATAAATGAATGAATAAATAAAAAATCAGAGCACAAACTGGTGGTTACCAGGTTGCAGGGTGGGGGAGGGGAGTTAGGTGAAATAAAGGAGATTAAGAGCACACTTACCTTGATAACCACTGAGTAATGTATAGAGTTTTTGAATCATATTGTTGACCTGAAACTAATATAACACTATGTTAACTATATTTCAATAAAGAAAACAAGAAGTTTAACATTAAAAAAAAAAAAATTGAGGTATAGCATTGGGATCCCACCACTTCTCCCTGACCATGATCTCCTTTCTGAAAGGCTGGATTTTGAAATAGTAACAAAAAGGATCACGTTGCTAATATTAATAGCCAGCTGCTTTTTATTGCTTAACCACACATGGCCACAGATAGAAAAGGAGGAACTACTCTGAGTGTGTTCAATGGGATATAAGCACTAAACCATAAAGGATGCTGAAACTGGTAGCTGAACCAAAAGAATCCATTCAGTTTTATTTCTTGGCTTCATTTCAAGTTCCTTCTCATTCTATATGAAATATTTAGAGTTGAGAGATAATATAAGATGATTGTGACACTTCTTTTAAGAGTTTCCTTTAAAAAAAAAAGACTTCTCTAAAAATTATTTTGCAAATATTCATGGAGTGGTCCATAATTCTCATAATTCTTACTGAAGTTACAAAAGCAGACAGCCAGATATACAGACAAATATCTGGGATAAAATGATGTAACTATTAAAATGTATTTTTATACCTCTATTAATACACACAAAAAAATGTGATCTAGATTATGATAAAGTTTGGTACCATGAATAAGAGCTACTTAATCTTTTCTGTAGCAGTTAGAGTAAATCAGGAAAATGGATTAAGATAAAGGACCTCTTGCAGAAATTAAAGTTTATATAATTTGGGGGGAATTGGGGAATTGAAGCTTCCAAGGGGAGTTGGAGGGTTGGAGGGAAGTCACCAATGTTCTCCTTTGAAGCAAGGGCCCTGGAGGGCAGGGAAGAGCTTGCAAGGATATCTTGCCTTAACTTGTGGTCTAAAACTCCTAAGGGAAATGGTGAAGTCATTAGAAAGCTGCTTCCTTGCAGTCTTGTTGCTGTTGGTTAGTGGAGCCAGTGGTTGGAAAAAAGAGCTGGACAAAGGACAGGAGAGAAAGAAAATAAACTGGAATTCAGTAGCACTTCATGTACTTCTCTTATTGAGCAAGGATAAACTCAAATGTGCAGGCACCTCCATACCTGTCTCCCACTGTATCTGTCCATGAAACCCTTCAAGGAGTAATGGCTACCAACTCACTCTGCATTGCAAATCTCACATAAATCTCAGACTAGTACCCACAGTAAATTTGGATCACACACAGTAGAAGATTCTGAGAAATATACTATCAGTTTAGCACGTTGACACTGAATGGTAGCACTATGCAAACAACACAATAGATAAGCAGATCCTTTATTACATTAAAGTTAATTTTCACAGCTCCTCCATGTCCACCCCAAAATCAAAATTCATCTTCTAGTTGAAAATGAAAGGAAATAAAGAGACCTAATGATTTCTACCTTCTCTAGTGGTATTGAGACATAAGTAGAATAATATTTACTCAACATTCTATCATTGATATTGGTTGAGTGGTCTGGAGAGAAGCATTCAGGACTGGAAATTGTTGGTAAGGCTAACAGACTATTGGCTAAAATGTAAATGAGGGAAAATCAGTGGGAGGCTGGCTACAATCAGCAGCTTAGAAAATATAATGTAGAAGCACTTGGGTGGCTCAGTGGGTTAAGCTTCTGCCTTCCCTTAGGTCATGATCTCAGGGTCTTGGGATGGAGCTCCACGCCAGGCTCTCTGCTCCGCAGGGAGCCTTCTTCCCCCTCCCTCTCTGCCAGTCTCTCTGCCTGCTTATGATCTCTCTCTCTGTCAAATAAATAAATAAAATCTTTAAAAAATATATATAATGTACTGTTCGTATGTGTGACAGTCCTTCTTCATGCATAAAAGACAGACATTAATTTCTTACCAAAATCCTCTACTGATCCCAGACTTACCCGTTAGAATCCTTCCTAACCTAGGGACTTCAGCTAGTCACTGTCCATTAGAATTGGAATATGAAAATAAAAGAAAACAATTCTTGCTTGCAATTATGATCTTGGAATATCATCAGAAATCTGGAACTTGAAATTGGAAACCTGAGGACAATGCTTACATTTCAGGTAAATACAGAAACACAGATTTTGCTGAAATAAAAAGAGAGTTTAATGATGGAAAGAATACAACCTTCTTTATCTGGTATTTCTGGGTTTGAATTCTGGATATTGATCAGAGAAATTTCTCTCTCTGTTTGCATCCTCCCCAAAAGTGGGAGTAAAAATACCTAAACTATAGATACAACTATTGAATGAATTAATATATGTGAAATATCATCTATTAAATATCTGTAACGATGATAATGATGATGATAATAAAGCTTGAAATGTTGTGGTTGAATTCAGGGAGGAGAAAGCAATGTGAATATCAAATGGGAATCTCATCAAATGGAAATTCTTGGGCCATTCAGGATGCAACTTAAAAATACATATGATAGAGAACTTTTCTTTAGCCTGAATCTCTAACATTTAAGTTTCTAGTTAGAAATATGACCAATGATCTCTTTTGCTTTCTTTAAATATGTCCCATTCAGGGACAGATCTAGGTTTTTCAAGGCCTTGAGCATATAAAATTTGTGAGTCTTTCTTTAAAAAAAGGAATGCAAACATTACAAATATAAAATTAGATTTGAAAATGAATATTCATGCAGAATAAGATATTACAATAAATTACTGTAGACTAAATGAGTCAGGCCCCTTTTTTGGAGATCTCTTTAGGCAATTTACAAGTGATTCTTAGAGATGCTTTCTGGTTGCTATCCGGCTTATCCTACCTGAAGACTGTCCAACTCTTGGCAACTCCCAGCCCTCATAAGGGGCAGGACCAAATAAGCACTTTGAAGCTTAAATTTCATCAAGTTCACAGCAAATCCTCTTCTGGTTCCACTTTAAGTCACTCTATTGAACTAGTTTGGCAACAGCAAATGCAGTTCTTACTGCATATTAATTTTTTCTTCAAGTATTATGCATTGACAACCAAATTTAAAATAAATGTCTAGTCTACTTTTTAGGAACTCAGGCCTCCCAGAGAACTGTTTTTCAACTCTAACCACTCATCAGAATGATCTGGGGCACTGTTAAAAAATGTAAATGCCTGGGCCTTACTCCTAGAGATTCTGATTTAAATGGTCCTTACTGGGGCCAAAACATCAGTGTTTAAAAACTCTCAAAGTAATTCTAATTTAAAGACAGGTGATTGAAAGATTCTAAAATATTTATTATATTTGGCTAAAAATCTGCATTTTTTAATGGTGGATGAAAATTAAACAATATATTATTTCTTAATTTCAGATTGTTTACAGGATAAAACTACACAGAGCTACAAAATACCCACTTAAGAATGCCCCCAAGCAGATGAAAGATGAGGGAAGAAAAGGAATTTGAAAAATTCCAAGTTTATTTTTCCTAGAAAAATAAGGATCAGACAAATAAGAAAGAACAAGGTATGTATTAATATACTTTTGTTGATTACAATTACAAACCAAACTTGGAAAAATTTAAAATAAATGAAAAAAAATATTACCAAGCAAGGTAATAAAATATGACTAGATGTTAAATATCCCTGGATGACTCAAAATAGCTAGTTGTAGCACATCTGTAGGTGGGGGCTTTTTTTTTTTTAATTCCAGACATCAAATTAAAGATTCTGACAGTATGACATGTTATGACATGATAAGTTCTGTCATTTTGAATTTTCTTTCTTCCTTCTTTATTGGTTTTATTTAACAGCAAACATGAATTTTCTTGGACACTCTTGTAGCAACTATCATTCAGCTTTTCAGTCTACCAAGGGGAAGATAGAATGGGAAAATAAAATAAAACTGTAGTTAGAAACAAAGTAAGAAAAAAATCATTTGCCCCACTTTTAAAAAATAGTGTCAGTTTGGCAAAGAATTTTTAAAATCTTGTATTTTTGATATTTAGTGTGGTTCCATTTAGCTTCAGAGTTGGCAAGGACTGAAAGGAGAAATGATGTCTATTCAGATCCAAATAAGGAGAGTTGAGAAAAATGACCTAATTTAGTTGTTTTCAAAACCTCCTTTTGCAGTGGAATCCTTTATTCCAACAAAATCTTACTCAAAAGCTCAATATGAAAAGCAGAAATAGCAGAGCTGGCCTAGGTAAGAAGAAACTCAGGAAGGTTCAGATAGGACCCTTGATGGGTGGCATTAAAGTGCTTTGTGACTTTTCTCTTATACTTTCAGTAACCCTTGTTGCACATCCTAGAACCCAAGGAAGATGTGTAAAAGCTAGTGGTTTAAAAGCCACTGATCTAGGGAATTCAGTTTCAGATTTTGCTGCTAACAAAATAAACTTTTTTTTTTTTAAAGATAAGATGATTTTTTTTTCCCCTACTGGTATCAATAGATAAAAGCAAATAATGTTCTGTTTGGCTTTCTGTCTTAACAATGTGCAAGCTCTATGGCTCTGAAAGAATCCACTGAAATATGGAGCAAACTTGAACTCAATACATTCACTGAGCACCTCCTCATGAAATGAATTCTGTAAGAAGCTACAAGAAATCATGTTCCAACACAGGAATATAGAAAATAAATAATAGGGGTGCCTTGGTGATTCAGTTGGTTAAGCAGCCCACTCTCAATTTTGCTTCAGGTCATGATCCCAGGATTCTGGGATCAAGTCCTGTGTCAGGCTCTGCACTGGGGGTCTGCTTCAGGATTCTCTCTCTCCCTGTGACCCTCCTCTTTCTCTTCTGTAATAAATAAACTAATCTTTTTTTTTTTCTTTGAATATTTTATTTAATTATTTGGGAGAGAGTATGAAAGCAAGAGAGTGTGAAAGCAAGAGAGAGAGAGACTGAGAGAATGAGCCTGGGGGAAGGGGCGAAGAGGGAGAAGCAGACTCCCTGCAGAGCAGGGTGCCAGACATGAGACTCAATCCCAGGGCCCCGGGATCATGACCTGAGCCAAAGACAGATGCTTAACTGACTAAGCCACCCGGGTGCCCAATAAATAAATCTTTAAAAATAAGTAAGTACATACATACATACATTAACCAATCAATAAATAACTTCTCATTATGAATAAGTGAGAAGGAGACATGCATGAAATCAGAGGGTGTGGGAATATTGGAGGTTTAGTTGCAATTTCAAAGAAGGAAATTACAATAGGTCTTACTGAGAAGGTGACATATGAGAAAGAGATGAAGTAGTTGAAGGACTAAAGCATGACTCTATCTGGAGAACATCATTCCAAGCAGAGAGAGGAAACAGTAGATAGGTTCTGTGATGAGAGTGAATTCTGTTGGAGGAATGATAGTGCAGCTTGGCATGATTTAAGAGAGAGATTAGTAGGACCTGGGGTCAGAGAGGTAATGAAATATGAATAGAGCATGGTAGATCACAAAGACTTTATAGATCATTGTGTGGCTCTCCCTCTGAGTGAAATAGTGATATAATGCAAGAATTTTAGCAGAAAAGTGGTATGTTTTCATTTTTATTTTAGTTGGTCTGCTGACATTCAGGTAGGGCTTGGAGACAGGGCAAGTATAGAAGCAAAAAGGTCTTTTCAAAGCCTATTTGCAATAATTGAGAAAATGATAGTGATTTGAACTAGGAGGTGATGAGTTTAGAATATTTAAGACTTTTTAAGATAGAGATAAGAGTTCTCTAGTCAATTGAATGGGTGGATGCTATGAGAGAAAGAGAAGAGTCAAGGATTGTTCCACGTTTTTTGGCCAAAGAAATTGAAATAATGGAGGTGATGTTAACTGAGGTGAGAAAGGCTGGTAGTTTAGCACCTTGAGAAAGAAGATCAGATGTTCAATTTTGGCCATCTTAAATGTGATGTCTGCCAGTCATTCAGGTAATGATGGTGAATGATTTGGAGGAACACATCAACTGTTTAAGACATAAGTCTGGAACAGAGATATTTAGGTAAGAGTCATTGTCAAAATGGATGATATTTAAAGTCATGTGGCTAATAAAATTACCCAAAGAGTGACTCTAAAGAGAAGAGAACAAAAACAATACCTGGGGACAACATTAACAGCCAAAAAAGTTTTAATGGAAGAAATGGCATTATAGATGGGCCTCAAAAGTTGAGTGAAGTTTTTATAAGCAGATACATGAAGACAAAAGCCCGTTTTTGACAATTTCCTTTCCAATAACTCATTATATAACTGATTTGGTAAGAAACTGATTTTCTCATTTCATCACTTACTGGCTTTGGAAATGTTTAATGTGTGGTTTTGACCTAGGTCATGGTGCTCTTATCCAGTTATTTGGGGGCATCTATTGATGTAGCTCAATATATATGCTCAATCTAGGTTTTAATCAGTCAGACTGCAGTCTAAAAGGAGTCCTCTTTAAGCCAAAATTTATTGCTTTCCAACACAAGAAGACACATTTGCAGCTTCAGATTATTTAAAGCCAATTCAAATACCTACTAGGATTGCTAAATTGGATAATCCTAGTACTTTCAAGTTGCAAAACACTCATGAAACTAATCCTTTTCTCACTTCTCTCTTCAAGTGAACTACTTGATGTGACAACACTGAATACTCACTTCTCCAAATGCACCCATTGCTTTTTCATTGCTTTAGCTCAGGGAATTATTTCTACTGATGATGCTATCCTTTCTAGTTTCTCCCTTTTCAAGTACCATCTTCCATTCAAGTGCTAATACAATCCTTGCTTCCAGAAATCTTTGCTGTTCTCCCAAATGAAAGGAATGTCTCCCTTTTTGAATGGCCAGAGTCTTTTTCTAATGCCTTTCTTAGGATATATAGAGATGGCAAGTTCATATTGGAACTTCTTGTGATGCTTGGCCTCTCTAATATTTTGCCTATATTTGGAGAAGAGGGATTAAGAGTAAATAATAAGCATAGGGTCTGACACATAGGAGATACACCAAAAAATGTTGATGCGTAATGACGTTTTCCAGACTATATTTGTGAGTTGAAATTTGACTCCTTCTCATTTATCTGTATCTTTGTTTCATTTATGGCTGTCTGTTGCTTTTTTATAGCAATTATGGCCTTAATATAGATGCAGTTGAGGACAAAGATTAATCAAAAAGCTAATAATTTGAAAGGGAAGAGATTGGTATGGTAGCTACTTTAATTTTGTGAAGAAAGGATAGTCATGGAAAGTAGAAGGAGCCCTATTTTATTTAACACTGACTGCTATGTGTCAAGGGATTTATATCTCATCCTCTCTTGTCCTCAAGAGTGCCTGTAAGCTATGTGTTCAAATTGTCCATCTTACAAACAAAGGAGATGAGATTCAAAGACATGAAATGATCTTCCAGGGGTCACATAATTAACATGCTACAGGAACTCAGGTCCATTAGTCCCCAAATCTGTGCCTTTTCCTACTATATTTAACTGCTTCTTCAGGCCTATGGCCTTTATTTCTATACTAAAAATTCAATAAAAATATTTTGAAAGTTTTTCTTTTTTTTAAAGAGTTTATTTATTCATTTGACAGACAGAAATCACAAGCAGGCAGAGAGGCAGGCAGAGAGAGAGGAAGGGAAGCAGGCTCCTTGCCAAGCAGAGAGCTTGACATGGGGCTTGATCCCAGAGTCTGGGATCATGACCTGAGCCAAAGGCAGAGGCTTTAACCCACTGAGCCACCCAGGTGCCCTGAAAGTTTTTTTTTATTCAAATGCAAATTTATGAAAATTCAAAGTCATGTAAACAACTCTACCATATTGGGTCTGAAGTACCTGAAGATTACCTGAGTAGGTATCCTGAAGGGCACGAAAGGCATTAGCTCATGAGGCAAAAGTACAAATTCCATGAAACTTGGAAAATATGAGGAATTATTTAAATAAACCCCACCTCTCTACTGAAAAGGTCACCATAGTATGGAAAGAAAACTACTTCTAATTACAAGTAATAACATTGTTCTTCAGCAGTTGACTTGTTTTTCATACTCCTTTCTAGGAAATCTCTCTAGAAGCACCAAATTTGTTTTGATTCTAAATGTGTTTATTTTAATAAAGGTACTTTTTAAATGACCTTGCCTAATAGTCAGCTCTGAAAGACAGAGTAAACTCTGTGAGAGCCCTAAAATTCAAAACAAAGCCTAGCTGTAAATTGGTAATGCAGAGAAGGTATAAAAATAGAACCTTGGATCCCTCCTGGGCATTAGTATCACTTTTTTTTTCCCCCTAAAGAAGAAAAGATCTGACTGCTACCTCATAGTCTTTCCATGAGCAACTGAGATCAAAGAAAAATAATTTATTTTTAATGTTGGCATGGAAGATGTAGCCTCAGATGTGGCCATCATTTTATCTCAGATTGGTTTAGGGCTGAGGCTAATCTGAGATGTTGAGAGTAGGAGAAATTTGCTGTTTCCTGGAAACTCAAACTATAGAAACAATTCATCATTTAACTAAATACAATAAGGTGGACTCTGTGTCAAATCCTATGGAAGATAATTGTGACACAGAGAAAAAAGAAGCAGTGCCCTCCTCAAGGGGTTCAGTCTATTAGGTGGGATAAAGGTAGACATCTAGAGGGTGGGGAGATAGTAGGTGTACCTAGATCATGTAATTTAGGGCCAATCCATTTTATAGGAAGGAGGAAAGACTTAACCCAAACTTGAAAGTAATGAAAATACTAAATGCTCAAGGTATATCTATGAAACAAATAATTTAACCTTCAGAATTCTATAGTTGAAGGTATTAATGCCATCTTGAAGCAGTAGAGAGCCAGTGGATCTAGCCTCAATCCTCCAATAGAATCATAGATGCTGAAACAGAAACCCCAAAGGCAGAGCCATTGCATTTGTATTTTTAAACCTCTTCCAGATGATTCTAATTCTTAGCGAGGATTGTAAACCATTGATTAAGATAGGGGAAAACAAGAAATAATGATTTCCTGCAAAAAAAAAGAGAGAGACAGGTAGATAGAGAAAATATTTTCAATTTTATTTAGGGTTATAGGGAAACTGGGAAAAAGAAAAGAGAAGAAATAGTGGAAGAAGGTGAAGGAAGAGAAAGAAGGAAAAAGATGTGATTACATGTTCTCATTCTGGAAACAATGAAGGTGTTTTTGTTCCTCTTTCTTTTTGTGGATTCATTTGACCAAAGAGATTACTGTATCAAGTTAAAGTTAAACCCAACTTTAGTCTGCATTCCCATCTCTTTGAGTTCTAAGAAAAACAATTTATCTCTCATAACCTTTCTTTAAAAGGAGGGATTTACAGTACATCTATCTTTTCATTCCTCTAGCCATTCCCTTCCTGGAAAATAGCATAATAAGTAGAGAAACAGATTAAGTCTTCTCTCAGCTCTAAACTATTTGTTACACACACACACACACACACACACACACACACACACACACACACACTCCTATGTACATACAGCAAGAGAAAACACCTGCTTACTATATGCTATGCTTCAACAGTTTTAGGAGGAAGCTACAGATGCATCAGGTGAACATGAACTCTACTGTTATGGGTTGGATTATGTTCCCACAAAGACATGTTGAAGTCCTGTGAATATGACCTTTTTTTGGAAATAGGGCCTTTGTAGATATAATCCAGTTAAGACATCAAGGTCATTAGGGTGAGCCCTAATCTAATATAACTGGTGTTCACATAAAGGGAAAGCAGAGACATAGACATATAAGGAGAATGCTATATGACTATGGTCGGGGGTTAAGGTTAGAGGGGGAGAGGAGATTGAAGTGCTACAGCTGTAAACCAAAGAGCATCTGGATCTACCAAAAGCTGAAAGAGGCAAAGAAGTTTTCTTACCTAGTGGCTTTGCATGGTCCTCTGCCAACACCTTCATTTCAAACTTCTAACTTCCAAAACTGTTAGAGAATAAATTTCTGTCAATTTAAGCCACCAAGTTTCTGGTGCATTATTATAGCAACCTTAGAAAGCATGCAGACCTAGCTTTACATGGTAGGAAACAAATAACAACCACCTGATGATGTGGTGAATGAAATTCTTAGAGATGTCTTGGAAAAGGAAGAAAACAGATCCATTGCTTTCTTTCTTTTATAACTCATTATGAAGAGACATAATTAAATGAGCAATCGCATAAGCTGAGATATTTGTTAAGTGGAAAGAACTTACAAGGTGACATGGAAGCATTTAACAGTGACCCCTGATTTAGTCAGTGGAGAGAAGGTTTGCAAGGGAAGTCAAAGAAAGGCCTTCAAGAGGAAGGTCTGTTCAGCTGGATAACCTGAAAGATGAAAAGAAATCAGCCAGAGCAGAAGGAAGAATATTGCAGGGAAAACGAACAAGTGTCCATGAGCCTAGACTTGAGACGTCTATGATATAGTGTAGGAACAACACCCATGAGATGTAGGCTAGAGTCTTTTTTACAGAACCCTAATAAAGGATGTTGTTAACTCATCATTTTATTGAGCTAGTATATGTTCATCCCTTGTTCTCTCCTTGAAATTCCTTTAGCAAGTCAACTTAAGACTAGAAAGTTTCTTGGCTTTCATTAGTCTCTTTAATTTATTTTTTATTTTTTAAAGATTTTATTTATTTATTTGACTGACAGAGATCACAAATAGGCAGAGAGACAGGCAGGGGGTGGGGGAGGCAGGCTCCCTGCTGAGCACAGAGCCCAGTGCAGGGCTCGATCCCAGGACCCTGAGATCATGACCTGAGCCAAAGGCAGAGGCTTAACCCACTGAGCCACCCAGGTACCCTAGTCTCTTTTATTTTGCAAACTTGGATCCACAGTTTAAGTTCTGTGAATGAATTCTGAGGGATACTGGTATTAGATATAATCTTAGTTGAAAAGGAAAAATGAGGCGGCTTTGTTTCTGCCTCTAAGTTGGCATTTCAGGGTACATTTATAGAAGGCAAAGGGAGAACATAGATAAAAGGTCTGGAAAAGGCTCAAAATAACAGGTCTCAAATTACAACCTGAGGAAAAATACGCAATGGATTAATACAGTCTATCATTAAAAGGTACAACAATCAAATAAGTTTGAGAAATGCTGAAATGTAAACAGTTCTTTTGTTCATCTATTTTGCTGTAAGAATTCTCAGAGACTTTAATACACAAGGAAAATTGGGACTCTCCAAGGAAAATTATACTATCAGTTCTTTTCATTGGTTTGTTTTGTTTTAAACATTTTGCAAAATGAAGCAGGTACTTGTCACTTATTTGTTTGCTTATTTTTATGTTTAAACATTCTGGTTTGGGGTGAGCCTCTACATGGATCAGGCTCCGTTTAAGGAAGCAAACTAAGCCTGGTCAATGGATTCTTCCAAGAGACTTTCATCTGGAACCAAGGATGGAAGACAGCAGAGGGACAGTGGAGAATTCACCCTGGAATGGGGCACTGATGCTAGTAGTAATTATTGTCTGGGGGCAGGTAGCATCTTCTCTCTAGCCAGACTGCTCTTGTGCTCCCAGCTACAAAGGATCTTGGCATTAATCAAAGGGGATCCTTAACTTACTATCAACTTAATAACTAACCACTATCTTCCCAATATAGTTGTCTTTTTTGCTTGTTTGTTTGTTTGTTTTCTTCCTTTACCAGATTCAAGTTTCTTTGGTTGTAACAAAGAATATATTGATAGGGCATCTCTGATACTAGTTCTACCAGGAACATATTTTGGGGAAAAATCCTTTAGGAATACACATTTGTACCCCAAATACTATCAACAGCCATGTCCTTTTAGCCATCTCTGAGCAAGGCCTGGATTCTTCTGAGAGCCCAAATCCCTCCAGTGCCTCCTGGTCGCTTAAGAAGGGAGACTCTATGTCACATGTCCCTGAAGGCAGCTTACATATTCTATCTCAGTATGAGTTTCAGGCCCATAAATCTTAATCATAGAACACTTCTAACCTCTCTCCCATTTTACCTCTTCTTCTGTTGGCTCCAGTGAGGAATGATCAGGTTCTCTGTGACAGACAGAATGTTATCCTTTATTGATTCTCCTGCTTGAAAAAGTACAGTAGGTATAGACTCTAGAGCTGGTCAGACCCAGGGTGGAATCCTACTTTGACATGTACTTGTTGAGTGAAAAACAGCAAGGAGAGCTATGAGGCCAGCATCCTTCAAAGTGTGTTTATTTTGATGAATTCCCCAAACTGTTGATGGTTAATTATCTTCAGTTCAGACATGGAGAATTTTGTACTCAAATTCTCCAAGTGTTTGAATATAAAACTTAGCATATCCTTTTTTTGGTAACAGTATTGCTTTGGGTTAAATTACTTAATTTCTTTAAGATTCAGGGGCTCGTGTGTAAAATGAAATGTAATACTGAGGATTCTGTTATAAGTGCCAGAAAATCTGGCTTCAGCTGGCTTCCGCTGAGAAGACTTTTTAAAAAATTTTATATAATTGAACATATCATCTGAAATCGAGGCTTGATCTAGGATTCAAACAATATCACCTGGATCCAATTTCTGTCTCTATTTTTTGTAGCTTTACTATTTATTCATTTGTTAGTTCAGCCATTCCATCTGTCGCAATTTAACCACGTAAGACACAAAATCCAGCAACTCCCAAGGGTATATCCCAGTTCAGGCAGGAGGAAAATAGGAATGTAAACTAAAAATTTCAAGGAAAAGGCCATTGTCATTCCTATTTCTTAAAGATTATTTATTTGAGAGAGAGAGTGTGAGAACAGGGGGAGGAGCGGAGGGAGTGGGACAAGCAGACTCTGCGCTGAGCATAGAGTCTAACACAGGGCTCGATCCCACTACCCCCAGATTACGACCTGAGCCGAAATCAAGAGTCAGTTGCTCAACTGACTGAGCCACCCAGGTGCCCTTTGTCATTCATATAATTTATGAACTGCTGACTGGTTCAGACTTGTCACAGGCTTCACCTCTACTGTCAATCCACAGGAAGTTAATTAACAAAGTGGAGAAGGGATGGTTTCCAGAAGGAGACTGAGATTTATTGAAAAGGTTTAGAATGAATGGATATTAAGATGCAAAAGAAAGCAGATCGCTACAGTACCCTAGGTTTTTTTAAAGCTTATATAAGATAATACGTTCAAAATGGAAGGCATAATGTATGGCAGGTGGGTGAACTGAGACATTTCAATCATATCATTACTATTAAGCAAGTGCATCATGTTTATGTGTTCTATAATTTAGATTGTAGTCCCAACTCTCACATCAAAGATAAGAAGTTGTGCTAAAGCATTAAACTTTTAGTGTACCATATGAGGTGGGAGAAGGTAATGGTCTGTGTGACTGTGAGGAATTGTCCACCTGATCCTTCTTTTAGATGCTTGTTTTTAGAAGATCAAATTCATGGTCTGTCTTCTCTGATGGGACCGGTACAGTAAAATGGGCCTAAAGTCTCCTGCTTGGAAGAATGCCTATTCTTATTCGATCTTAGAATTCTATCTTAAAAACTAAGAGGATTTCAGGGGGAAAGAGGTCTGTGTCACCCTGCTTGACTGGATTATTAAATAAAAATTCTTGTGGCTTCCATGTTGTCTCTTCCGGTTGACTAGAAGCTTATGCTAGGACCTTGCCAAATGTTAGCTACAAATATAGAGTACTCATAGGCCTGAAATATCATTTGGGTCTCTGTCTCTTTTAGGTTTTTAGCATTTAAGGCTATGGTCTTGATTCATAAATTCCAAACCACAGCTGTGTCCTTCAAATCACACCTTTGGTCCTGGAGCCCAAACTACGAAGATACGAAGATATGACCTTTCCTTTTCACATTGACAGATTAGGATGCACACATCAAATACTGAGGCAGAGTGCCTCTTTCCTTTTGTCTTGCAGGCTTTATGCTTAACTCCCAAAGTTATTTTGTCCTCTCAATGCTGACCTGAGCAAATAAGAGGTTTCCTGGCAGTGTCTATCTGATTCCAGCTTAGGAAATGAGGTAGAAGAAGAGGCCAGTCACATTGAATCATTTTTCCTGGGAAGATACAGCTGATCACACAGTTTATTCACTTAACTGAGTTTTTACTACCACAGAAATCTGTGTTTTAGTCAGCTCAGGCTGCCACAACCAAATACCACAGACTGACAGGCTTAAGTGACAAAGATTAATTTTTACCCCATTGTAGAGGCTCAAAGTCTAAAATCAAGGAGTGGGAAGGGTGGATTTCTGGTGAGATCTCTCTCCTTGGTCTGTACACAGCTGCCTTCTCTCTGTGTTTGTGGAGAGATGACTATCTCTAGGCCCCTTTCTTCTCTTATAAAGCCACAAATCCAATTGGATAGAACCATATTCTTATGACCACACTGAATCTTAATTACCTCCTTGAAGACCCTATTTCCCAATGTTGTCACATTGAGATTTAGGACTTCAAAAGAAGAAATTTAGAGGAACATAATACATTCTGTAATAGTAATAGCAAGCAAAACTTTGAGGCCAGTCAAATTTGTTATAGTTAGAAATAATTCCTCTGCTTATCTTTGTGTAGTGAGATGGCCACTGGTCAAAATATTATAGAAGCAGAAAACAATGACTTAAAAGTATGATGCCTCTTTATTTGTGGGATCTGAAAATTTCCCAGGATCGAGCTTTATAAAATATGTACTGATATACTTTTCACAGCATGATTCCTCTTCAGCAGCCCCTAAAGCCTTTTATCACCAAGAATCCAAGACTGTCTGGAGTTAATGTCAATTTGGCTCTGAGATGCTTTCAACTCTGCTTTCTGCCTTGTATTTTGTAGTCCTGAGGTTCTCATTAAATACATAGATATCCTCCCTTTCTGTCTCTGCCCTTTTTGCTCTCAGCACCTGCTCCATAACGTCAGAGATTTTTTTCTCTTACTCATTAGAAGTGAGTGCATTCTAAATCAGTCTTCCCTTTTTCATTTTAATTGGATAATCACTTTTACTTTTAGATTAAACAAATTGTTTACAGACACAATCTGCATGTCTGTGCTTAATTTAGGGATGAGTATTTACTGTAAGGTTAGAAGAGGCTCCTATCACAATCTGACTAGCGTTTTAATGGGACATTAGGATCCAGGAAATAGCAAAATAAATAAATAAAAATAATAAATAAATAAAATTTAAAAAAAAATTAGAATGCTAGTGAAATGACTCCCGTTCTTAAAACATGGACAAAATTTTGTAGGTCCTGACACTCTGAGTTTATTTCTCAAGATTCATTCATTATTATTTAAATGACAAAAAAGAGAATTAACTCAGAGTTTATTGAGATCCTATCATGTGCCAGACAATATGCCAGGTGCTAAAAATGCAATAGAACAAGATATAGTCCATGATGGAAATGTCAAGCAGGAGAAGTGAACAAGAAAACCTTTGCTATTTAGTGTTGGATGGAGTTAAAACAGGGTTAAAGTCCTGGTCATCGGAGAATGGATATTGAGGGAATAGAAGAAACTTCCCAGAGGATGCATTTTTTTTTTTCTAATAATGCTCATGTAAACAAAGAATATAGCATATATTTGAAAAATTTGTATTGAATTAATATAATATGTTTAGAAACTTCAGTGAGCCATAACAGATTTTAAAAGTCACGTATAATCCTAAAACCCTAAGAGATTAACATTTGAATGTATTTCCTTAAATTTTTCCCAAATACTTCTGTGGGATTGCTTACATACTTTTATTTTCTTTTTTCTTTACTTATATATTTTTAAATACATACATAAGTATGATAATTGTATTCACAAGATTGTAAGTGTTTATGTAAATTCCATTTTCATTTAACATTTTATCATGAGTCTTTTATTTTCTGCAAAACCATTACTGATATTTATTAAATATATCATTATGTGAAATAGTTTAAGCTAAACAATGAGGCTAGAATGTAGATTTCTTAGTATCAGTTATGAATGGAATATTTTTCACTAGGATGGTTAATTGACTTCTCTAAGCTGATTCAGTAAATGATTAAAGCAGGATCACCAGATGCCAAGTCTGTGTGTCTTTTAATACATGCCTGTTACGTTCTACTACATCCTTTAAATCTTCATTTTTGGAATGACTTTTAAAAATACACTGGAAGGCTTTCTGTCAACTTATGGTGAATTTTGCCCTGTTGCCGGATAACTTTTAAATATTTTCCTCTGTATTTACTAGCATTTCCATTTAGAAGTGAATAAGCTTAGTAAATGAGAACACGGGATTCATTTTGCCTAGTTTTGAGTCTTGGCTTTTCCATTTACTATCTGTGTCATTTGGACAAGTTATCATTCCTTTCTTTATCTCAGGATCCTTATTTTAAAAATGAGAATATTAAAAAATTGGATTCATATTTCACCATACCAAAAATTAACTAGAAATGGATTATTAAATGTAAAACCAGAGACCATAAAACTCCTAGAAGAAAACAGGGAAAAAGCTCCTTGACTTTGGCCGTAACCATAATTTTTTGGATATGACACCAAAGATACAAGTAACAAAAATAAAAATAAATAAGTAGGACTATATCACACTAAAAACCTCTGACTCAGCCAAGCTACCTAACATTTGCAAACTGGGGATATGACAAGGAGTTAATATCCAAAATATATAAGGAACTCAAATGACTCAATAGCAAAGAAAGAAATGGTCCAATTTAGAAATAGGAAAAAACCTAAATAGGCCAATAGGTACATGAAATAGTGGTCAACATCACTAATGATCAAAAAAATGAAAATCAAAACCAAAGTAAGGTATCCTCTCACGCTCTTGGTGGGCATGTAATTTGATACAGTCATTATGGAAAACAGTATGGGGATCCCATGAAATATTAAAATTTAAGCCATCACATGATTGAGCAATTATACCTCTAGATGCATATACAAAGGAAATGAAATCAGTATCTTGAAAAGATATCGTCACTCCCATGTTCACTGCAGCATTATTCACAATAAGCAAGCTATGGAAAAAAATCTACTTTATCATTAATGGATAAAAATTACACACACATACACACACACACACACACACAAATATAAAAAAGAAGGAATTCCTACCATCGGCAATGACATGGACAAACCTGGAGGACATCATGCTAAGTGAAATAAGCCAGACAGAGTGGGGCGCTGGGTGGCTCAGTGGGTTAAGCCGCTGCTTTTGGTTCAGGTCATGATCTCAGAGTCCTGGGATCGAGTCCCGCATCTCTCTGCTGAGCAGAGAGCCTGCTTCCCTCTCTCTCTCTCTGCCTGCCTCTCCATCTACTTGTGATTTCTCTCTGTCAAATAAATAAATAAAATCTTAAAAAAAAATAAGCCAGACAGAGAGAGGCAAAGTCAAAATCACAGAAGTTGAGAATAGAATGATGGCTACCACAGCCTGGGGGAGAGGGAAATAGAGACATGTTGGTGAAAGGGTACAAATTTTCTGTTATATGATGAAATTAGTTCTGGAGATCTAGTGTATAGTATGGTGAATAGTTTCTAATACAGTATTGTATACTTGAAACTGCTGAGACAGTAGATCATAAGTGTTCTCATTACACACAAAAAATGGTAACTATGTAAGGTGACGGATATGTTAGTTGGAATGTGGTAATTTCACTAAGTAATCAAATCAAAATCAAATAGTCATGAATTGTACACCTTGAATGTATACAATTATTGTCAATTCTACCTCAGCAAAACTAGAAAATATAGACATAAGGATCACAGTTGCTATTTTATATGGTTTATTACAAAAATTAAGTGTTATTTATTTATATAGTTTCTCTTGCTATATAACAAATTACCAAAAATTTAGAGTCTGCAAACAGTTATTATCTTTTTGGGTCAAAGGTATGGCATGGCTTGAGTCAGTTTTCTGCTCTGGGTATCACAAGGTAAAATCAAAGTGTAGACAGCACTATGTAAGTGTCTAGAATTTCTAAGGAAAAATCGACTTCTACTTTTATACTAGCTGCTGGCAGAATTTGGTTTCTTGTGGTTGTAGTGCTTCGGTTCTTATTTGCTTACTGGCTATCAGCTGGAGGCCAATCTGAAAGGCCACCATGTTTCTTAATGCATGACTTACTTCATCTTTCGGCCAGAAATGGGACATCAAATACTTCTCATGCTTCAAATCCTTGACTTCCTTCAGTTACCAATCAGAGAAAATTTTCCACTATTAAAAAAGCTTTTGTGATTTGATCAGCTTACCTAGAAAATCTCCCTATTTTAAGGTCAGCTGGGCCAATAACAACAGCCTAATCACATGGTAAAATCCATCAGAATTACAATCCAAGAGATTATGCAGGTTGCATACACCAGGAAGTGGGAAATCTTGGGGAATATCTTAGAATTCTGCTTAATATTTCATGCTGTAAAACTCCTGGAAAATTCACCATGCACACAAATATGTACCAGATGCTAGACACTATTTTATAACTAAGGATTCAATATATAGTATTCCTTAATAAGGAATCATCAGAATTTATAATTATCACACATAGAAAACTGAAACCCACTATATATTTTTATTACTTTGTTAGGAAAAATTCTGAATGAAGGCTATAACACTCAATTTAGGTTGAACAAAGTGTAAGGAAGATATTGTCTAAAAGGCTAGTTTATATAACAGAATCCAGAGCTAGTGGATAGTCTCAACTGTGTGCATCTTCTGCCTTCTTCTGGTACTTTGGAGTATGACATGAGAATGTTTTCTTTCATAAGAAACAATTTTAGAAAGTGATTTTCTATATGAATATCACAGATCCCTTATTGATCTTTTTTTCTAAAGTATTTTATTTATTTGACAGACAGAGATCACAAGTAGGAAGAGAGGCAAGCAGAGAGAGAGGAGGAAGCAGGCTCCCCCTGAGCAGAGAGCCAGATGCAGGGCTGGATCCCAGGACCCTGAGATTATGACCTGAGCTAAAGGCAGAGGCTTAACCCACTGAGCCACCCAGATGCCCCAGCCTTTATTGATCTTAATTGTTGAGCATTCAGTTCAGACTCTGCAGCATTACTAGCCACATTCATCTCAGTATTTTTAACCAAGTATAAAAATAGTGTTTTTTTTTTAATGCACATGTCATTGTCTTGAATGTTCTGTAGCAACCAGGACTACCTAATCATAGAATCGATTTATAACTACTGCTCTGTGCCTATTTTAGGGCACCTAGGTTAGGTAAGCAAACTAGCACGGAATGGTTCAGTCAACACATTAGGTCCACAGGTTTACAAAAGGTAGTGAATCTTAAAGTGTGGACAGTCAGATCTTTCTGAGAGATTCAGAAACTTCCTATGATGAAATAAGGTTTCATTCTCCCTATTCGTAAGTGTTCTCATAATGATGCTTTTCTCTGATGACTTTGATGGATTTAAGTAACTATTTCAGTACCTGTCTCAGGATCACCCTTTGATACACTTCAATTCAATATATTTCTTTGTATTGTGGTCATTGAGTTACTACCCTTTCTTCCTTTCCAACCTAAGATTCCTTTGGGCTGGGTTGGTAGCCTCATTTCCCACATAGACCCAGCATAAGCACGGATTAGAGAAGTAGTACATGATCAATAGTCCTTAAATATGTTAACTCAATGCTTTAAAAGTAGACGTATAATGAAAGTGTTGTTGTTGAGATAGTATAATCACAGAATAAGAAGGTGGGAAAAGAACCTTAGTATCTCAAGTTCTCATCAGAAATGAGAAAACCAATTATCAAATATTAGGAAACAGTGTCTCGGATCACATAGCATATCATCCAGGATATTTTTCTCTATTAATTTCCTTACCCTTTTTCAATTTTAGTGGGCAGTTTTTCTTTCCTTTGTACGTAAATGAATTTATACTCTTGTGCTATCTCTTTATAGGCTCCTGTTCATTGTATGGTCCTGTTCGTATTTTGGAGCAGTTACTTCTGAGGATGCCTGATTCCTTTTAAACCAGTTTGGTAGACTAGGTTCACAGCTGATAAATCAACTCCTTTTATGAGGAGCCAGTAAGTGATTTGAAAGTTCAAAGTAAATAGGTGTGGTTTGGGGCACTGGTAGAGGTCATGCTTGGGCAAAAATCCTAGGACAATACCTTTCGTGGGATCTGAGTCTCCTGCAGCTGCTACACAGTAATAAGACTTTTTTCTTTGATTTCTTTTGAGGTCCAGGATATCCCTTAAACAAATACGCTTTGTACCAAGTCTTCCCTTCTTTAATCAAGCAGATTGTCCACCAACAGTGATATCCCTGTTAAATGGAAAGGCCAAAGCAAATTAATTAGAATATACACAGTGTGTTTTTAAGTTCTAATCCTATGTTTTCAATATATAGTAAGATCAGTGTGCTAGGCAAGGTTTTGACCTCCATGATGTTTTGCCCCCAATGTTATGACTAAGAATGTGTTTTATTACATGTCAAAAGGAATTTTAACATGTAACTTTAACAGGCTAATCATCTAACCTTAGAATAGGATTTTAATCATCATTTGGTCGGTTTCAGTGTAATCAAATGAACCCTTACAAGTTGAAGAGGGAGGCAGAAGAATCAGAGAGAAATGAAATGGAAGAGAGACAGAAGATTAGAATCATGAGAGAGATCTGACTGGCCATTTCTGTCTTTGAAAACAAAGAAGGCTACAAGCCAAGGAAGCCCGGCAGCTTCCAGAGGTGAGAACTACCCCCCAGATGACGACCAGCAAGGACATGGGGAGCTAAGTGGTGCAGCTGTGTAGAGCTGAATTCTGCCAACAACTTAAATGATCCTGGAGGCAGACTGTCCCCTTGAGACTCCAGAAAAGAACACAGCCCTGGAGACAATTTTATGTTAGCTTTTTAAGTCTTGAAGGAAATAAACAAGATGGGCCTCCCAGACTCTGACCTATAAAACTGCAGTGTTGTCATATAGGTGTAGTTTAAAGTTGCTAAATTTGAGGTAATTTGTTACACAGCAATAAAAAACAAATATAATTGGCTTTTAATGATTTTTCTTCAAAGGATTGGTGGATTGCTTTTGTAGGGCCATCCCAGGCCCTCAATGCTTTGCATTTCTTGATAAGAATCAGCACAACCCACAGCTGGTTGTATAGAAAGAAAGCATGGTTAAATTTGCTCTTTGGGAGATACACTAAAGCAACTGGATATAAACCTGGTCTCTGAATTTTCTTCGAGCTACTGTGATCTTTGATACTTGATTTAAAAAAAAAATCAGATCAGTGTTTTATACAGTGTGTACCAAAGAACATCTTTCTACCTTCTACATCATGAGGGTAGTCAATATCCAGGAAGATAAGGGAGTCAGAAGTCAAAATGCTGAGCAAAACATAGTTACAGATGCTTTCTTATTTCAGGACTTCTCAGAGCCTTTATTTTGTTACTCTGCTATTTCAATCTCCTGAAAAGAAACATAGAATGAAGTATTTTATATTTGCAACAATGTTTGCAATGGGACTTTTTTTTTTCTTTTTTAACTAAATGATCCCACCTGCTGCCAAAAACAATTTGAACAATATTGCCTTATAGCAAAATGACCATTTCTCTTAGTGGTATAATATATTTTCATCTGTTTGCAAAAGAAAAATGAATTGAAACTCTCAGTTGTAGTGGCTTTTAAAAATGTGCCCTAAGAGACAATTTGACCTTGATTGGAAATGGTCCTGTGCTTAAACTATTCCTCTTACAGAACCACTTTAGACTTGGAAAGTTGTTCTGCCTCCAGGGATATGATGAAATGAAAGTTGCACTGGAAGCTCTATATGGCCAGACATGCTGAGAGCAGCAATTTGGGAATGATGTGCTACCACAAAGCCTCTTTTGAGAAGCCTTTGTAATTGAGAGGTCAGAAGTGAAGGAAAGCCAAAGCATCATTTTACAGCCTTGCTGATGTATTCAAGTCATACTCTAGTGTTTACATGCTAAGTGAATTGCAAATTTATTTATAGATGCTATTGGGGACTTTACAAGGTATTTTCCTGCTTGCCTGTATCATTGTTCATTTTTTGTAACTAGCATCTAGGAGTTGGTTTAATAAACCCAGCATCAATTCTCTTTCAAGGTAATTCATTTAAGTCATATCGTGACTAGGTAAGGGTTTTTGAACCTTGTAAAAAGTATTCTCCTCTTTTAAATAAAAATCATCCATAGCATGTCAAAGGGACTACGAAATAGGTAGCCCCAACTGAAGGCAGAAAAGGAATGCATTAAGAGTTAGTCTTAGATGTCTGTGTTTAATATCTTTTCAGGTATGTTTATTTTCAATGTATAGTATACTATAAGCATATTCAGCATCAGTTACTTATGGGTGTTGCCAAAGATCCATGATGTTCTGTATTCTGTAATTTTACTCTAGCATTAGCTCAGATTGCATACAGAGAGAGGCTGGTGTGAGAATAAGTTACTCAGGTAGCAAATGAGTCTGTCTGGTATCTCCTTCCCAGCACCAGCTAGCTTGGGAAAGCTGAGAGTCTGAATAATTCTGCCCCCAAAAGTGCCCCCACCATGAAAGTTCTTTTTGTTCATTTATATAGCAAAAGAGACTTTGCAGATGTGCACAGATTAAAGGTTTTGAGATAATATTATCCTGGATTACCTGTGTGGGCCCAATACTGTCACTAGGGTCTGTGTAAGAGGGACACAGGCAGAATCAGAGTCAGGAGAAAGTAATGTAATGATGGAAGCAGAGATTGGAGTGATACAGTTTCGAGTGACAGCCAAGGAATACGGATGGCCATTAGATGTTGACAAAAGCAAGGAAACAAATTCTTCCCTTAGAGCCTTCAAAAGGTATCAGCCCTGTCTATACCTTGACTTTAACCTAGTGGAAATGATTTCAGACTTCTGACTTCTAGGGCTGTAAGAGAATAAGTTACTAAGTTTGTGGTAATTTGTTACAACAGCCAAGAGAAACTGACTTGGTGAGCAAGATAATAGAACAATTAGGTGGACTGCCTCTGGAACCATATTGTGAGGGCTGAGGTCCCAGCTCAGCACATATTGGCTGTCAAACCTGCACAGGATTGCCAATAATACTTACTCTCATTTTCCCCACTGATTATAATATTTATGAAAATGACAATATGTAGCCTAATCATATGGGGTGTTATAAGAATTAAGGGGCACTTGGGTGGTTCAGTGGGTTAAAGCCTCTGCCTTCAGCTCAGGTCATGATCCCAGAGTCCTGGGATCCTGCTTCCTGCTCTCTTTCTGCCTACTTGTGATTTCTGTCTGTTAAATAAATAAATAAAAATCTCAAAAAAAAAAAAAAAAGAATTAATAGACTGTAAAAGTGAAGTGTTTAGCTCAGGGCTTAGCCCAGAGTCAGTATTCCAGTATTACTTGTCATTTTAAGACATGTTAAGACACAATGTGATTTTGTTATTAAATGTTGGTGAAAGAGACAGATTTACTAAACATTAAGAAAGCCACTTGCTCATTAAAGAAGATTTTCACAGGAAAAAAAAGTTATTCTCAATAACTAGATTCAATGAATATCAAAGATCAATAATACAGGGATCCTGTTTCTCAGTGCCATGTTGGTGTATCTTTTCAATCTTTAAAGGAAGATCTAACCCTCTTCGTAATTCATTGATTTACTCACTTTAAAATATCTATTGAGTACTTGCAATGTTTTTATAGACATGAAGTAAATAACTGATATATTCCTAGTCTAAATGACACATTCTTGTAAGAGAAGACAATAAACAAATTAACAAATGGACAAACAAGACCAAGCAGAGAGTGGTAAGTGCAGAGATGGGAACAAATTAGGTTAATGCAATAAAACGTGGCTATTGGCCATATAGATGGTGGGCTGGATAAAACATGGATGTCTCTAGATCTGAATGACAAGAAGGTGCCGGCCTGGGATAGAATAGGTCATACAGCATTACAGGTAAAAGTGAGAGCTAATGCAAAGCTCTAAGATAGGAGTGATCGACATGTGGGTGTGACGGAGTGGGACAAGTTCAGTATCGCTGGGGCACTGGGAGGGAGTGTGTGAGTTGTAAAAGTGAAGAGGAAAATTACCCAGAGCAAGCCCAGGCCAGGAGGCCCCAGAAGACGGAAAGTTACTAACAATGAGCTAGAGATAACCAGAAGCCCTATTGGGGGCAAGAGATAACCAGCTGCTTCTGCTTCTGTAAACAGGCTTTCTGCCACAGGCTCCGTGCACTACTTACTGTTCCCACCTAAAGCAGCCCCGACTCCCCCAGTTTAAACCCACCTATACAGCAGTCCACATGGCCCTGGGAACCTGATTGCCTGCATCCCCTATAAAAGCCCTATAACCCCGTTGTCAGGGGCCCAGAACTTCAAGCACAAGCTCATCTGGATCTGCCGTCCTAAAAGGAACCGAGTTCTCCTACTTCTCCAAGCTCACTTGGTCTCTCGCAGATCTGATTATTTTCTGCAGTAAGAGGAGCAGGCAACCATTGGATTATACAGAAATACATAGATCTTGTTCTGGAGTTTAGACTTTAAGGACGGTGATCATTTTTTGGGAAGACTTTAAGAAAGTAGCATCACTGGTATTATATTTTAAACTCTCACGGTATGAGACAGATAATGGTGGAGTGGACAGCAATTGTAGCAGGAAAGCTGGAAATAAATGGTAACGTGGCAATGTATTTTGGGGTTGGAGTCAAAGCATTTCTGATGGATTGAATGTAGAATGGGAGGAAGAGAGAAATAAATGATGTCTCCTAGATGTTTGGATTAAGCAGTGAAGAGAATGCTGCTTTCATTTTCTAAAATGGTTAAAGTTTGATAAATATTAGGTTTGGGGGAGAGAGACTGTGTTCTTTGTTTAAATGTGAGGTACTTATTAGACATCCAAATGGAAATATTAAGCTGGCCATTGTATTTATGATCCTGGAGTTCAAAGAATTAAGAGCTATAATCTGTAAATAATGAAAATTTACACTTATGACAATTTTTTTCATTGGGAAAGCAGGTTAAATGAATTCTTACAATCATTGGATATTTTGGTGAGGTAACAATATGCTGACTCTATTGAGTTTGAACTTATTGTAGTTGTTTTAATTATTTTGAGCTTTAAACATCTTTTTAAAATCGTCTCTGTGGCAGCAGTAGTGGTCGTATTCTCCAAAATGATTCCTACTCTTACAAAAGAATTTGAAAACCTGAAAATTAAGGCAGAGATATTATTTAATTCCTGCTGCCACCTAGTGGGACTTTTGGAAATTAAAAAGAGGAGTTAAACAGAATTGAGACAGTTTAAGTAGAAAGAATTGTAGATAGAGAGCAGTTACTTAATGGATTCCATTTCATTTTACAGATGAGAAGAGACTCTGAGAAGGGACATGACATGTCCTAGGTCTCATAGCTACAAGTCTGACTGTCAATGGAATCTCAGCTCAAATTGTGCCCTACAGGACATAGATGTTTTCTTAACCATGTTGTTGTTAATGAATCATTTTTCCAAATATCTTTGAGATCTTTTTTTCTCCTCTCTTACTCTGAAGAGGCTCTTATTTCTAATTTCTTTGATTCCATGTTAGTAGTCTTAGCTGCTGGGAGTTAGAGATTCCTAGAGCTTAGCACCAAGTCAATGTTGGATTCTTATCATTTACAGAACTAGTTTCCTATTAATAGCTAATGAATCAAACTGCCTTTTCATTTTTACTTTAATGATTTTTACACTGTTCCCAAACTATCTTAATCCAAATAAATTAGCATTCTTTTCAAAGTTCATTTCAAAATTAACTCATTTGCTACGGTCATTTAGAAATATGACATAAGCCACTTTGCAAGGAACCATTTAAGAATCCCCATAAGTTTCCCCAACTCTCAATGCTTAAAAGAAAGCAGATTTTGTGACATTGAGGGAACAGATTGAAAAATAGATGAAACTAGCATAGGTACTTTAAACAATATGCTAGCACTTAAGCAACATATATTAGTAAAACATGTCCAAATTAATCCTGGAGAGAGGGCAGGTGTGATGGAGGAAGGTTCGAGGCCACATGGAATAGGGAACTCAGGATCTGGAGACAACAGATCTGGATATGAGTTATGGCTGCTGCCTAAGAGTCATGTGACCTTGTACAAGTTACTTTACCTGCCTGTGTAGTTGTCTCATCTTGGTAAGATGCCAACTGCGCACGACTACAGTAAGATTTTTTTTTTTTTTTAAGAGCATGTGTGTGCATGCACCTAGTGGGGGGAGGGGTGGAGGGAGAAGTAGAGTCTTAAGTAGGCTCCACATGTAGAGTGGAGCTTGATTTCACGACCCTGAGAGCATGACCTAAGCTGAAATCAAGAGTTGAATGCTGGGGTGCCTGGGTGGCTCAGTGGGTTAAGCCACTGCCTTTGGCTCAGATCATGACCTCAGGGTCCTGGGATCGAGTCCCACATGGGGCTCCTTCCTCAGCAGGGAGCTTGCTTCCCTCTCTCTCTCTGCCTGCCTCTCTGTCTACCTGTGATCTCTCTCTGTCAAATAAATAAATAAAATCTTAAAAAAAAAAAAAAAGAGTTGGATGCTTCACCGACTGAGCCACCTAGACACCCCTATGGTAGGAATTTTTAAAATTCACGAAAGGGACTGTTTATAATATTGATTTTATTTTTATTTAGATATGTTATAGGAGACAAGTACTATTGGAAAAACAGCTTGTTATATTCAGATCTCAAAGGAAGGGGTACACCCTTCCATGGGGGAAGCCGCACACAGAAGCACCAGGGAGTTCTTAGGCAGCATGAGTAAGAGGAAAATGCAGATAAGAGGCTTCATGTGGTTTTGTTGGGAAGGAATGGGTCAAGAAGGGTAGGCAGGCTTAGGATTGGCCAGTTTGAATAATTTCAGGAGTCTCCAGGGCACAGAGGCTGCCTCTAGTAGTCTGGTACCTGGTCCTAGGGTGCTTAGGACAGAATAGTAGCCCTGAGTAAAATAGATTGATAAAGGAGGTGGTTTTTGGTTTGAACTTGGGATTGGTGGGTTTGCATATAAAAGTGTGCTTACAGGTAATTAATTTCCTATCTCTAGGAAATAACTAGCCCTGGGAAGGGCAGTCCCTCCAGGGTCACCAAGCCCCAAGATATCAAAGCATCAGAAACACACGATTAATATGAGATTTATCTTTTGGGGATCCAGAAAAAAACGGTGGCCATGATGATGACAATGATGATAATGCAAAGATAGGTGTGGCATGCATGATACCAATCATGATACGCTGATATCTTTAGATATCAATCTCTTCTGGGCTCATAAAAACATGTGGAAATTTAATATAATGGAACAAGTACTGGCGCTGTGGTATATACAAAATATTATGAGGGTATGGAAGAGAGAGAAAGAGAACTGGATTTCGCTTTGGTGAGGGAAGTTAAGGGAAGGATGCGTGAAGATGACATATGAATTGGTAGCTAGAGGATGTAGAAGTTAACTCAGTAAACAAACCTGGGCCTAGGGTAAAGAAGGATATTATAGAAAGAGACACTAATGTGTAATGGCAAAGGAATGTGACTTGCAGACACTTATGTGATCTAGGGAATGGCCTAAAATTCATTATGGCTCAAAGAGAGTTCTAAAAATATGATATTGTTGACAATAACAAGGAAGCAATAAGAAAATTAAAAAAAAAAATTACCAAATATTTGTTCTGAGTCAGTCACTGTGTTAATACTTGAACCTGTACCATCTCATTTAATCCTTATAGAAAAATGTAATGAGGCAAAAACATTTAGTGTGTCATTTCACAGACAAGAAAACTGAGCTTTACTGGGTTTATGTTATTTTCCCAAAGTCAGATAACTAGTGAATATTGGAGTCAGGATTTTAAGCTGGACAAGTGATTTCACAATGTAAAACTACTGAAATGTGACCCACAAACTACCAGCATGTGTACTTATTAAAAATGTAAATTCTTAGTCTCACCCTAAATATACTAAATAAGGGAGCTTAAGAACATGAATTTTTGGAATTCTTAAGCACATTAAAGTTTGAGATCTACCAAGCTAGAGTCTGTGAGTAGGAGTGGGAGGCAAAGTGAGCATAAGCAGCTGGAAAGAGAAGATTGGGGATTTTATGAAAGTCTTCTGTATTTTACAAAGGATTGAGATTTTTTATTTTTGAAAGCAAGAATTATCATTGGAAGTCTTAAAGAAGTGATTTTACATTCTTTTCAAATCATTTCTTTTTGTTATTATAAAATATGGCATCCATGCTGTTGTATAAAGTGGTATTTCATGGTGTCCTACAAAATATGAAATTATAGAAATTTATTAATAAAATTCCACCATCCATATAGAAGTCCTGTTAATAAATCAATGAATATTCCTCCAGTTTTAAAAATGTATATAGTAAATGATTTTAATTTTAAAATAATAATGGAACCATGCAAAATGTTGTGTGCTCTAGAAAGATTATTATGGCAGACTGTAGAACAGGGGTTGCTGAAAACTTTTTCTGAAAGTCAGGTAATAATACTTGGGGCTTTGTGGGTCATATGATCTTTGTCATAATAATTCCATTTTGATGATAAAATTCAAAAGTAGCCTTAGATAATACATAATTACATGGGCATGGCTATGTTCCAATAAGTCTTTATTTACAAAAATAGATGTTGAGCCAAATTTGGTCTGTGTGAAATTATTTAACAACTCCTGCCCTGGAGCATTGTTTTGAAGAGATAAGAATTAAAGGTAGAAAAGAAAGTTAAGGTTCGGTTATGGACATTAGGGACGGTATGTGCTATGATGAATGCTGTGAAGTGTGTAAACCTGGCAATTCACAGACCTGTACCCCTGGGGCTAATAATACATTATTAATAAAAAATAAGTAAAAAAGGTTAAAAAAAGAAACTTAAGGTGAAATTATGCTGAAGTTGGTGACATATGAATAGGGTTTGTCCTAGAACTCTGGTGCTGAAATGTGAGTATGGGAATAGATGTTTGAGGTATTTCTTTCTTTCTTTCTTTTTTTTTTTTAAAGATTTTATTTATTTATTTGACAGAGAGAGATCACAAGTAGGCAGAGAGGCAGGCAGAGAGAGAGAGAGGAGGAAGCAGGCTCCCTGCTGAGCAGAGAGCCCGATGCGGAACTCGATCCCAGGACCCTGAGATCATGACCTGAGCCGAAGGCAGCGGCTTAACCCAGAGCCGAAGGCAGCGGCTTAACGCACTGAGCCACCCAGGTGCCCCTTGTTTGAGGTATTTCTGAGAAGGAAAACATGAGAGATTAGAATGATTATGACAGATGTAGAAAAGGGCCAACATGATTCTAAATCTTCTAACCTGAGCTCCTGGATAGATCGACATATTGTGAAACAAACTCTGGAATGCATGAAGAAGTTTACATTTTATTAGAATTTATTATGTGTCAGTCACTGTACAAGATGATGTATATATACAGTGGTAAGATAATGAATAATCTTAGCAGCTAGCTCTGGGATGCTTTTGTAGGAAGGAGTTGCTTGTGGTTAGGAAAATATTTTGACAGATCCTTGGGAATAAAACGAAGACCTCAGATGATGAAACATAAGGAAACCGAGAAGTAAACCATTCCATGTAAGTGTGGGTGTCTCATACAGATATGGGGAAGTGAGGAGAAGAAAAGAACGAAAGGGAGAGAGGAGGAGGGAAGAGAGAAAGAATGATAAAGTGAAAGACTTTTAAGAAAACATTCCTTAATATCCTTTTGTAAGTCCTTCCTCCAGTTTTTCAGTAAAATCTGTCATAAACATGCAGGTGCTTTGTTTCAATGTTTGTAGATGTGTGTACATGTGTATGGGGTTACACATTCAAGGAAATACCCTGAGTTCTAGATACAGGTTGAAAATTAAAGATAGTCCATACAGATGGGTTGTACCAATCATTTATCAATGCTTACAACAATTCTTGAGTTTTTTTTCTTAAAGGTTTCTCAGAATTCTTGGTTTGATGGGTCTTGCTTTGATAAGCTTTGGCTGCATTGAACAAGGAGTTCCTAGGGGACTGGGTTTAGCTGGGATATCTGGGAGACAGGTACTTTTCTCTCTATGGGATCTTCCTTCAGGGCCTCTTTTCGATTGTTTTTCAGCAGTTTTATTGAGATTTATTTATTTATTTATTTATTTTAAGATTGGATGTATGTAGGTATGTATATATTTGAGAAAGACTGTGAGTGGAAGGAGAAGTAGAAGAAGAGAGAGAATCTCAAGCAGACTCCAAGCTGAGCACAGAGCCTGATTCAGGCCTCAATCCCAGGACCTTGAGTTCATGACCTGAGCCAAAATCAAGAGCTGGATGCTCAACGAACTGAGCCACCCAAGCGCCCCAAGATATATTTTAAGCATCATAAAGACTTACCTATTTCAAGTGTAAAACTCAATGATTTTTGCTAACTTTATTGTGTATAGCAACCATCACCATAAATCAGGTTTAAAACATTTCCATGTACTTTGAGGGCATTTTTTTTTTAAAGATTGTATTTATTATTTGACAGAGAGAGAGAGACAGTTTAAGCAGGAGTAGCAGCAGACTGAGGGAGAGGGTGAAGCAGGCTCCCTGCTTAGCTGGGAGCCCAATGTGGAGCTTGATCCCAGGACCCTGGGATCATGACCTGAGCCAAAGGCAGAGGCTTAACCCACTGAGTCACCCAGACATCCCTACTTCTAGGGCTTCTTGATGGCATGGTAGTCTTAGTGCAGCATTCTGGGAGAAAAATGGTGGAAGCTACAAAACTTCTTGAGGCGTAAGCTCAAAAATGACACAGTGACACCTCCTTCACCCCCGCCCCTTTTTAAAAAGATTTTATTTGAATTCAAGTTAGTTAACATAGAGTGTATTATTAGTTTCGGGGTAGAATTTAGTGATTCCTCAGTTGCATATAACACAGAGTCATCATATCAAGTGTTCTCCTGATGCCCAATCACCCAAATACCTCATCCTCCATCTACCTTTCCTCCAGCAATCCTCAGTTGGTTCCCTATAGTTAATAGTCTCTTATGGTTTGGCTCCCTCTCTGTTTATATATTATTTTATTTTTCCTTCCCTTCCCCTATGTTCATTTGTTTTGTCTCTTAAATTCGACATATGAGAGAAATCTTATGGTATTTGTCTTTCTCTGACTGATTTATTTTGCTTAGCACAATATATTCTAGTTCCAGTCACATCATTGCAAATGGCAACATTTCATTCTTTTTGATGGGGGAGTAACATTCTGTTTCTCTCTTTTTCTGTCTTTATACACACACACACACACACACACACACACACACACACACACACATACACACCCTCCATATCTTCTTTATCCACTCATCACTCAATGGACATCTGGGCTTTCCGTATTTTGGCCATTGTGGACATTGCTGCTAACACTGGGGGACATGTGTCCCTTTGAATCAGTATTTTTGTATCCTTTGAATAAATACCTCATAGTGAATGCTGGGTTATTAAGTAGTTCTATTTTTAACTTTTTGAGGAAAACTCCATACCATTTTCCAAAGTGGCTGCACTACTTTGCATTTTTTCATGTGTCTTTTAGTCATTTGTAGGTCTTTTGGGGACCTACTGCCCATTTCCTGACTGGATTTTTTTGTTTGTTTGTTTGTTTATTTGAGTGGGTTTGATAAATTCTTTATAGATTTTGGATACTAGCCCTTTATCTGATATGTCATTGATGACTATTTTCCCCTATTCTGTAAGTTGCCTTTAGTTTTGTCGATTATCTCCTTTGCTGTGCAGAAACATTTTATCTTGATGAAGTCCCAACAGTTCATTAATGCTTTTGCTTCCCTTTGTCTCCAGAGACATGTCGAGTAAGGAGTTGCTGTGTCTGAGATCCAAGAGTTTGCTGCCTAAGTTCTCAAGGATTTCAACGGATTCCTGTCTCACATTTAGGTCTTTTACACATTTTGTATTTATTTTTGTGTGTGGTGTAGGAAAGTGATCCAGTTTCATTTTTTTGCATGTTTCTGTCCAATTTTCCCCAACACCATTTGTTGAAGAGACTGTCTTTTTTCCACTGGATATTCCTTCCTGCTTTGTCAAAGATTAGCTGACCATAGAATTGAGGGCTCATTTCTGGGTTATGCTCATGTTATTTTGATAGGGATTGCATTGAATGTGTAGATTGTTTTGGATAGTGTAGACATTTAACAATATTTTTTTTTTTCCCATAGGCATGGAATATTTTTCCATTTCTTTGTGTCTTCCTCAATTTCTTTCATAAGAATTCTACAGTCTTCAGAGTATAGATCTTTTACCTCCTTAGTTAGGTTTATTCCTAGGTATCTTATGGTTTTTGGTCCAATTGTAAATGAGATCAATTACTTTATTTCACCTTCAGATGCTTCAGTATTGGTGTAGAGCAATGCAACAACCTTCTGTGCATTGGTTTT
Source organism: Mustela nivalis (assembly GCF_964662115.1). Lineage (NCBI taxonomy): Eukaryota > Metazoa > Chordata > Mammalia > Carnivora > Mustelidae > Mustela > Mustela nivalis. The sequence goes on along the minus strand of NC_139028.1, from coordinate 88,061,070 downwards.
ATGTCCTGCAACTTTGCTGAATTCCTCTGTCAGTTCTAGCAATTTTTCGTTGGAGTCTTTTGGGTTTTCTAAATAGAGTATCATGTCATCTATAAGAGTGAAAGTTTTACTTCTTCCTTGCTGATTTGGATGTCTTTTATTTCTTTTGGTTGTCCGATTGCAAGGGTAGGACTTCCAGTACTGTACTGAACAGCAGTGGTGAGAATGGATATCTATGTCATCTCCTTGGCCCTAGGGGAAAAGCCCTTATTTTTTTCTCACTGAAGATGGTATTAACTCTGGGTCTTCCACATATGACCTTAATGACGTTGAGATATGTTCCTTCTATCCCTACTTTTGAGGGTATTTTTCAAGAAAGGATGCTATATTTTATCAAAAGCTTTTTTTCCCTCTATTGAGAGGATCATATTGTTCTTATCCTTTCTTTTGTTAATGTGGCATATCACATTCATTGATTTTCTGTTGTTGAACCACCCCTGCAGCCCAGGAATAAATCCCGCTTGGTCGTGATGAATAATCCTTTTTATGAAATGATGAGCTAGTATATTGTTGAGAATTTTTGTGCCCATATTCATCAGGGATATTGGTCTGTAACTCTTCTTTTCAGTGGGGTCTTTATCTGATTTTGGGTTCAATGTAATGCTGGCCTCATAGAATGAGTTTGGAAGTTTTCCTTCCATTACTATTTTTTGGAACAGTTGCAGAAGAATAGGTATTAATTCTTCTTTAAATGTTTGATAGAATTCCTCTGGGAAGCCATCTGGCCCTGAACTCTTGTTTTCTAGATTTTTGATTACTGATTCAATTTCTTCATGGGTTCTGGGTCTGTTCAGATTATCTATTTTTTCCTGTTTCCATTTTTGTAGTTTATGTTTCTGGGAACTTATCCATTCCTTCCAGATGCCTAATATGCTGGCATATGATTGCTCATAATATACTCTTATAGTTGTTTGTATTTCTGTGCTGCTGGTTGTGAACTCTCTTTCATTCACGATTTTATTCATTTGTGTCCTTTCTCTGTTCTTTTTGCTAAATCTGGTTGTGGGTTTATCGGTGCTGTTAATTTCCTCAAAGAATCAGCTCCTGGTTTTGTTGATTTGTTATACTATTTATTTCTGTGTCATTGATTTCTGTCCTAATCTTTATTATTTTCTTTTTCCTGCTGGATCAGGGCTTTATTTCCTGTTCTTTTCCCAGCTCCTTTAGGTGTAAGATTAGGTTGTGTATTTGAGACTTTGTTTGTTTCTTAAGGAAGGCTTGTATTGCTATATACTTCCCTTTAGAAGACTGCCTTTGCTGAAACCCAAGTTTTGTGCTATCATGTTTTCATTTTCATTGGCTTCCATGTATTTTTTTAAAATTCTTCTTTAATTTCTTGATTGACCCATTCATTCTTTAGTAAGATGATCTTTAACTTCCATGTATTTGTAGTCTTTCCCAATTTTTTCTTGAGGGTGACTTTAAGTTTAATAGCACTGTGGTTCAAAAATGTGCATGCTATGATCTCAATCTTTTTGTACTGGGTAAGGCCTGATTTGTGATCCAGTCTGTGATCTGCTCTGGAGAATATTCCGTGTGCACTAGACAAGAATGTGTATGTACTTGAGGATGAAATGCTCTGTATATATCTGTTATGTCCATCTTGTCCCATGAGTCATTTAAGGCCCTTGTTTCCCTTTTGATCTGTTTAGATTATCTATCCATTTTTGTGGCTGGGCTGTTAAAGTCCCTTACTGTTATTGCATTATTATCAATGAGTATCTTAAAGTTTGTTATTAATTGATTTATATATTTGGCTGCTCCCAAATTAATGGCATAAGTACGTACAATTGTTAGAGCTTCTTGTTGGATAGGCTCCTTTCTTATGATAGAATGCCCTTCTTCATCTCTTGCTACAGTCTTTGGTTTAAAATCTAGTTTGTCTGGTATAAGTATGGATTCTTCCACTTTCTTTTGATGTCCATTAACATGATAAATGGTTCTTCAATCCCTTATTTTCAATCTGGAGATGTCTTTGGGTCTAAAATGAGTCTCTTGAAGTATATCGATGGGTCTTGGTTTTGTTTGTTTGTTTGTTTTGTTTTTTTAATCCATTCTCATGCCTTATGTCTTTTCTTTGGAATATTGATTCCATTGACATTCAGGGTAATAATTGAAAGATATGAATTTAGTGCCATTGTATTACCTGCAATGTCACTATTCCTTTAGATTGTCTTTGTTTCTTTCTAGTTTTTGTTGCTTTTTTTCTCTGTTTCTTGCTCAGAAGCTTCCCTTTAATATTTCTTGCAGAGATGGCTTAGTGTTCACAAACTCCTTTAGTTTTTGTTTGTCTTAGAAACTCTTTATCTCTCCTTCTATTCTCAATTACAGCCTTGCTGGATAAAGTATTCTTGGCTGCATATTTTCCCCATTTAGCACATTGAGTTTATCATGCCACTCCTTTCTGGCCTGCCAGGTCTCTGTGGACAGGTCTGCTGCTAACCTTATGTGTCTATCCCTATAAGTTACAGCCCTGCTTTCCCTAGCTGCTTTCAGAATTCTCTCTCTCTCTCTCTCTTTTTTTTTTCCAAGATTCAATATGATATCAGGTGTTGCCCTCTTTTTATTGATTTTGATTGGAAATTCTCTGTGCCTCTTGGACTTGAATGCTGGTTTCCAACCAGATTAGGGAAGTTCTCAGCTATAATTTGTTTAAATAGACCTGCCCCCTTTTCCCACTCTTCTTTGGGACTTCTATGATATGGATCTTATTGTGCTTTGTGGAATTGCTAAGTTTCTATATTCATGACCTAATAGTTTTCTTTCCCTCTTCTTTTCAGTTTCATTATTTTCTATAATTTTGTCTTCTATATCACCTGTTCTCTCCCTTGTTTCTTCAATCCTTGTGATTATATTTGGTCAGTTTTGCATTTCAGTTAGAACTTTTTTTTTTTTTAATTTTAGTGTGATTAGTTTTTAGGTCTTTTATCTCTGCAGCAGGGGTTTCCCTGGTGTTTTTTATTCTTTTTTTCAAGCCCAGCTAATAGTCTTATGGCTGTTGATCTAAATTCTTGTTCAAATACATTACTTGTATCTTTTTTGAGTAGTCCATTACTGTGGTATCTTCCTGACCTGTCTTTTGGGGATAATTCTTCCATTTGTGTTTTTGGCTAAATTTCTATGTTTTATATATCATTAAAGCTTGGAATTTTGGGGCGCCTGGGTGGCTCAGTGGGTTAAGCCGCTGCCTTCGGCTCAGGTCATGATCTCAGGGTCCTGGGATCGAGTCCCGCATCGGGCTCTCTGCTCAGCAGGGAGCCTGCTTCCTCCTCTCTCTCTGCCTGCCTCTCTGCCTACTTGTAATCTCTCTCTGTCAAATAAATAAATAAATCTTAAAAAAAAAAAAAAAGCTTGGAATTTTTCCTGTATCTTGAGTAATTTTATATTAAAAAGTGGTCATATATCATCCAGGTCCTGGCACTTCAGGAAGTGTTTCTGGTATATTCTGTTGTGTTCTGGCTGCTCTTTTCCACTGGCCAGTCCTCTATAGAATTCCTTCTTGCTTGCAGTGGTGAGTATTTGGACCTTTATCTAAGTGTGCTTTGATTTGTTTGTTGGGGGGGAAAAAAAAGAAAAAAAGGTCAAACAAACAAACAATCTGTTCAAAAACAAAAGAGAGAGAGAGAAACAAAAGGAACAACAGTAATAACAACAATAACAAAAACCAAACAGGTAATCCAAGAAAACTATAAGCCTAATTCCAAAGAAAAAGGAAGGGGGAAAAAAAGAAGCAGCAGCAGCCTGATCCCCCTCCCACCCACTAACCAAAAAAAAAAAAAAAAAAAAAGAAGAAGAGCGCGCACCCGCGCGCGAGAGAGAGGCAAGAAAATGAAAAACCGAAAACTATAAGCCTGATTCCAAAGGAAAAAGAAAGAAGGAGGAGGAGAAGAAGAAAAAGTCTTATTTATGCCTGTGTGGTGCCATGGAATCTATGGTGTGGTATCACAAAAAGCAGCAAGCAGGTTATCCCCTCTTTGCATGTGCCTTTATCCCCTGCTAATGGAAGGCCTTTTGTTGGTACCTGCAGGATCTTTGGTCCTTGGGAGAGGCAATATTCCTTCTTCCAAATGTACTCCAGGAAGCGGAATGATCTCTCCCCGTGTGACCCAGGACATCCCTGCACCATTTTGTGCATGTTCCTGGGCCAGAATCCTCCTTCTCCCCAGGAGTGCATGCTATAGCTCCACTCCAGTGAAAAGTCAGGCACTTCCAGAGTTTCATCTCTGCTCACTTCTGCGAAAAACCTGCGAGACCCAGTTCCTTGGTCTCCCCAGTCTGTGGTCTGAGAGGTTTTTCTTTTTGTGTGAACCCGATGCTGTATTCTCTCAACCCCTCTCTCTTTCTGTCCCTTTTCAGTCCCTACAAAAAGGGTTCCCTCCCTTCTGCAACATGAAAGTTTCTCTCTCCCCCAATTCACTTCCCTGTACCTTGCACATGACATACACATCCTTCCTCCAATCGTTAGTTCAATTTTCTGGGTGTTCCAAATCATCTGACCTCAATACATCTGTGTTCAAGGGATGAGGAAAACCCAGAGTTCCATTACATCTCTGACATCTTAACTCTTTCCCCTCACTTCCATCATATTCTATTGGTCAAAGTAGAGTCATAAGGTCAGCCCAGATTCAAAGCATATTAGAATTTATCTCTTCATGGGACTTGCTACTTAGAATTACCCCCCACACCATTTTAAACTTACCACAAAGATGTATATATCATCTGCACTCATTCAGTGGAAGCAGAACCTCAAAACCAAATATAACAGCAAAATCAGGCAAACAACTTTTCTAGAACCTTTGAAGACATGAAGAAGCATCTGGAGTTATCCACTGCATATAGAATTACATTTAATTCATTTTAATGGACTCCTGGTGGACAGTTTTTCACAAGGTTATAATCATATTTAATCCTCATGACAAAAGTATGAGGTAGTATTATTAGTTGCATTTTATATATTCAGGTTTGGCATCTTTCACAAAGTCACACAACAATCAAGTGGTTGAACCAAGATTGGAGAAGGAGATTAGGGAATAAGAGAAAGAGAGCAGAAGAAATAAGGAAACAGAAGAGCAGGAAGAGGATGGACAGTTTTAAAAGCTGTTTATCCACCAGAGCCAAAAGGTAACATCTACACTTTGTGTTTAAAGAGCATTTTCTACATTTTTTATTTGTATGAAAAATTAGTAATTAGGTAATAATTATGCCCTAGCTGAGGGTCACTACTAGAAATTACCAGATGAGGAAGGAGTACTAACAACTTAATAGATTATACAGTGCTTTCCAATATTAAACTTTTTATTTTTTTCCTTATTAGTATTCCTCTTACGAGCAAGAATTGTGTCATTGTTGTAGGTCCAGCATAGAACAAGGAAGATTCATATAAATATGAATGGTTAATATATGGTATACCTAGCAATATCTAGTTTCCTAAAGTAAGTAGTGGTGGCTTGTGAGGAAGCCTGACACATATCTGTGAGGAAGACTGACACAAATCTATGTAAGGTATAACTGGTATTAATCCAGGGACCACTAAATCCTTGTGGGTAATTCCTAGTGAATAGAAATGTTCACTTTAGGTAGATAAGTTTACCTCATAAAAGTAATTAACCAGTTTTATAGTAGAATTAAAAAGCCACATATTTTGCTATATTCACTCAATCCAACAAATATGTTTGGCCTTGATGATGTGCCTGGTATATTTCTAAATTCTAGGGATATTCTAGTGAATAGAATGGAAGGAATCCATGCCCTTGTGGATCTGTGATTGTGTGGTGATAATAAACCAATTGTGTTATGTGGTACACTTAGAAGACTCTAAGTGCAAGTCAACTGCCTACTTATTCTTTGCCCATATCAGCTCTACTATGCTTTATGAGGAACTACATTTCTTAAATTATCTGTTCCTCTGACTTTTGTGTTAATTTGTCCAATGTGAAACATTAAGGTTGGAAGGTAGAAGGGGGATAGAAGATTAAGGAGAAACTGTATTTCTTTCCTTTTCGGAGCATCTAGCTAATAGCCCCTTCTTCTATGGTCCCAGCTGTCCCTAAGCAGCCTCCATCATGATTCTAGCTCACACAGGAAAGTCCCACATTCTGAGGTCTGGTAACCTTTTGTTAGACTTTCTAGTTCTATGAGATTCTAGTCCTATGGAATGGTTAGTGTCCGGGTTGCCTCACCATCTTCTTTTTGGCTTCTCAACTCTTCCATCAACTTTGTCATCAGTTCCTTTTATTACATGTCCTATTCTAAAGCTCAAGAGTGATTCCTTTTTCCTATTTGAATTACCTAAAGACTTTCAGTTTATGAGTGCTAGATATTAAGTATGCAGTTTTTAACAGGGATGGTCAGGGTGGAATATCAGGAAATTACCATTATAGCATTCTTGGAAAAGACAAGGTAATGAGACACGTGGCCATCTGGGGAAAGAATTATAAGCAGAGAAGTCTGTACAAAGTTCTTAAGCAATCCTATGTTTGGCATGAATCTGTAAAGCGAGGAGGTCAGATTGTCTGTATGGAGTAAGGAGAGACTAGTAGAAGATGAATTCATAGAGCTAATTGGAAGTTAGGTCATATAGGGTTTCACGGCTACTGTAAGCCTTTTATTTTGAGTGTTATAGAGACCACAATGTTCTGAGCAGAGGAGAGGCATGACCCAGTTACATTTTAATATAATCATCCTGGTCATTATGCTGAAATAGACTGTAGAGGTGCAAAGGGGAAAGTAGGTAAATCAGTTGGAAATCGATTTCAGTAGTCCATGGAAGAGATGATAGTGGCTTAGATTGGAGAAGTATGAAATGATGTGATTTGGGATATAAAATTTAAGTGGAGTACTTTCTATCGGCCTGAATGTGGTGTGTCAGAGAAAATAAGAGAATGATTTCTGGTTTGAGTAAATGGGAGAATAGAGTTATATGTCATTAAATGACACAAGGAAAGTTGAGTGGATTAAGTTTAGGAATAGGGTAGAAGGTCATGAGTTCTGTTTTGGACACAGCGATTGCGGAATGTTTACCAGACATCCAAGTGGAGATTGTCAAGTAGGAAATTGGACAAAAGAGTCTAGATTTTGGTAGCAACATATTGACTTGATTTATGAGGGATTCCAGAGGAGACAACCTGGCTGGGGGTCATTAGCATATATATATATAGTACTTAAAGCCATGGCACTAGAGATGATTTCATTTTGGTAGTAAATAAGGATAGAGAGGAAGAAGGCCTAAGAATTGAGAGGGAACTGAGAAAGAAGGGGAACATGCAAAACAGATTGATAACAGATGGAAAGAAAGGGAGGAAACCATAAGCGTATGGGGCTCTAGAACTAAATAGACTTTACAAAAGATTGATAAGCTGTGCAAAACTCTGATGATAGGTCAAATAACAATGAGGAGCCAGGGTATATCACTGGACTTACCATGTGGAGATTGCTCATATATTTTAGAAACAGTAGTTTCAGTGGGGTAGTGGGAAGAGTTGAAAGGGGTAGATTTGAAAGAATGGGAGGAAAGAGCCTGATAGGCAAAGGTATTTTTTTTTTTTTTTAATGTTTTGGCATACAGGGTAATAAAGAAACAGGATGGTAATTGAAGAAGAAGTGAGATCAAGAGACTTTATTTTTAAGATAGAAGAAATAACAGAATGGTTGATGGTATAGTAATGATGGCATAGAAGATAGAGGGGAACATTTTTTAAAAGATTTTATTTATTTATTTGACAGAGAGAAATCACAAGTAGACTGAGAGGCAGGCAGAGAGAGAGAGGGAAGCAGGCTCCCTGCTGAGCAGAGAGCCTGATGCGGGACTCGATCCCAGGACCCTGAGATCATGACCTGAGCCGAAGGCAGCGGCTTAACCCACTGAGCCACCCAGGTGCCCCTAGAGGGGAACATTTTTGAGTGACATCCCTGAACGGGTGAAAGGGTGATACATATTTTGGATATGGGGGGGATGAAGCATGAATAATCCTTATGTGGTGATAAAAAGCAAAGTAAGTGTATGGACACAAAGGCTAACGTGTGCGTCACTATGGCAGGGAAATTTGATTGCTTCAAGTTTTCCAGTGAAATAGAAAGCAGGGTAAGAATTGTGTGTGAAGAGAGAGAGGAATGTACGAAATAACACTCTAGGCAAGTAATAAAATGAATGGACTAAGGAAAGGTAGTTTGATTGCTGAGCAGTAAAAGGTGGACTTGACATTTGTGATCATATTTTAGTTTAAAATGTACTTAAAAGGTTAACATGTTTTACTCCAGCTACATTTAGCTATATGGATACAACTCTGAGTAGGTGAGGAGTTTCATTTAAGCAGGCTTAATTTCAACACAAAGGTAGAGTAACACTAGAGAGAGGGACGAAGAAGTTTGAAATACATCCATAGCCGTGGTCCTATTAACCGACCATAGAATTTAATTTGGTGTAAAGAAAGAATATAGATACAGTGAGAGTGAGAAGAAGTGGTGGTAAAAGTGGATCTTACAAATGAGACTCTGTGAGTAGTTTGCCTCCCTTTGAGATCACTGACACCTTTAAAATATCTCCTCTGTGGTAATTTATTTATTTATTATTTATTTAAGTTCGGTAACATAGAGTGCATCATTAGTTTTTTTTTTTTTTTTTAAGATTTTATTTATTTATTTGACATAGAAAGAGAGAGAGCGCACAACAGGGGGAGTGGCAGGGAGGGGGAGAACTCCCCACTGAGCAGGGAGTCCATTGTGGGTCTAGATCCCAGGACCCTGGGATCATGACCTGAGCCTAAGGCAGATGGTTAACAGACTGAGCCACCCAGGTGCCCCACATCATTAGTTTTTGATGTAGTGTTCAATGATCCATTAGTTGTGTATAATATTCAGCGCTCATCACAACATGCGCCTTTCTTAATACCCATCAGGCAGTTATCCCATGTCCCCTCTTCCCTCCCTTCTGTAACTGTTTTCCAGAGTTCAGAGTCTCTCTTGGTTCTTCTGTGTTTTTTTAAAAACATCTCTGAACTCCTGGAGACTGTCCGAGGAAACTGTGACCTTTGAAAGACCAAACTGTGATGAAACAAGAGAATCCCTTGTAGTTTCCAGAAGCCACACTCTAACAGATCAAGTATTACTGGAAGGATGCCCAATTGTGATAGTTTTGCCACAGGGAGAATCTGAGAAAACGCTTTTTCCAAAGATTTTCAAATACGTATCAGGGACAGAATCTTTTCCCAATCAAATTCATACCATGAAATAGATGTAAACCCTACCTCTTATCTGTCAAGGTAATCTGTCCTCTACATAATACATTTTGAAAACTGAGGATAACTACTTTATTCAACGAACAGAAGGACAGAGGATATAATTTCATACATTAAATGGCCAAGTAATTACTAGGATCTAGATCTCTGGATTCCTACTGACATGTCCTTATCTTTTCAGATTGTCTTCCAATGCTTTTCCATCTTGGGTTCACCTTTTCCTTCCTTCTCCTCTTTTTATTTTTATTTATTTATTTATTTATTTATTTATTTTTTAAAGATTTTATTTATTTATTTGACAGACAGAGATCACAAGTAGGCAGAGAGGCAGGCAGAGAGGGAGAGAGAGAGGGAAGCAGGCTTCCTGCGGAGCAGGGAGCCGGATGCGGGGCTCGATCCCAGGACCCTGAGATCATGACCCGAGCCGAAGGCAGCAGCCCAAACCACTGAGCCACCCAGGCGCCCCTCTTTTTATTTTTATTTAAAAAACTTTTCCCTCTCTGTACAACTGAGATTGTCAAATAGGAAGTAAATATGTCATATTCCACAGTATTCACTGGTGAGAAAGAAGAGAGAATGAGAGTTTATGGATAATCAGTGGCTCAAAATGAAAGCTAACCAACCAACAAACCACCTTCTTGACATATATAGACCACAAGATGGGACTTAGAAAAAAGGAATAGAAAAAGAAATTTTTTTTTTTAATTTTCTTAAAAAGAAAAACGGAATTACAATTTTTCCCAGCAACAACACTGGGGTTTTTTTTGTTTTTGTTTGTTTGTTTGTTTTTGTTGTTGTTTTTTTACTACCCTTCTTCCGTTCTTGAGTGCTCTTAAAAAGAACTGCCTTCGGGGCACCTGGGTGACTCAGTGGGTTAAGCTGCTGCCTTCTGCTCGGGTCACGATCTCAGGATTTTGGAATCGAGCCCCGCATTGGGCTCTCTGCTCAGCAGGGAGCCTGCCTCCTCCTCTCTCTCTGCCTGCCTCTCTGCCTGCTTGTCATCTCTCTCTCTGTCAAATAAATAAATAAAATAAAATAAAATAAAATAAAATAAAAAGAACTGCCTTCATTTGTTTACTCAAGAGAGTAAACTATATTTAGCAATTTGGTTCCTGCTATTCTCTTTGTTGCTATGAGTTCTTTAAAGTTTCCATATGTAGTACCTCTTCCTGCTAAGCATAGTAAAATTGATAAATATTGCTGACTAACAGGTTGATCAGTAACAGTTTAAAAAGCAGGAAATAAGTAGCTATAGGCAGACATTTCAAACACAAGTAATTTAGTCTCCATTGCATAAACTTCACACAGGCAGACATCCAAAGAAAAGGGACTTGCAATATATAGACCAGCAGTTTCAGTTTATTGTTTTATGAATAAGTTTTTAAAGATATATACACACACACACGTGTGTGTGTACCACATACATTCTTACCTCTCACACTGAATAAAATGCAAAAATCACAAAAATACAAGAATGCTCAATCCCTACATACTCATGTTCACAAAAGTTCATACACTCATGCTCAATAAAAGAGTCCCTCTTCCCCTTACACAACGACGTGCATATATATCATCTTTTGGTGGGGAATAATCTTGAGCAGCTGGCACATTTTTCCTTACAATTTCCCTCCCCATTCTTCCCTTGACCCATTCACAGTATGTAGCAATAGATATAATTAGGGTAGAAATCTCCAAAGTAGAGAAATGGATGGCAGATGGGGCAGATATGCAAAAGCTTCTAGAAGTAAGGTGAGGAAAATTCCATTCTTTTTTTTAATTTTTTATTTATTTTTTTGTTACCTCAGGCAGGGAGGCTTCCTCAGGACTAAAGTCAAAACTGATTGTCTTTGAGGAGATCCTGCACATTTATTTAGGGTCTCCCAAGTGAGCCAAAGGAGGTTAGTAAAATCACTTTAACTCATCTCTTTGACATTTGATATAGATGCTCTTTTTCTGAAAAAAACAAATAAACAAAAAACACAAAAAAACGTATAAAATTAGCTTTAAAGAATTAGTTGATAAAGTGTGTAAACCTGGCGATTCACAGACCTGTACCCCTGGGGATAAAAATATATTATATGTTTATAAAAAATAAAAAATAAAAAAAAGTACAATTAAAAAAAAAGAATTAGTTGTTAAGGCATCAAAGGACTAACTATATGCAAATGTTGCTATTAATTACTGATAGCCTCTTCCATTCCTTTAAACATCCTTATAGGACTTGAAAGAAGTACCATGTGAACATTTCCAGTTTCTGTCTGTGCTTAAAAATAATAAAACCATCTTTCCTTGGAACTCTCCGAACTAAGATACTGCACTTCAGTGGATCCTTTCCAAGCAGGTCAATGAGAGGTTTAATCACTCATGACTGAAGGAATTAGAGTCACTAAATGTCAGCCATGGGAAGGAAAATAGAGAAAAAGCACTGCTTATTATGGACTACAAAGTAAAACACATTCTGTCCCTGTCTAAACCACAAACCCTACCTCACAGCTGTTTCAAACCTTACTCATTGCTTTTCGACCAACAAAGCTCTTTTTCTGTGCCTCCAATACATATTTCCTTTCAATCTCAGGGTATTTGTGCAAATAATCCTTTTTGCTTGAAATGTTCTTACCCATTCTTCACTCATCTAATACTAGTCACCCTTCAGATGGTTCAAACATCCCTTTCAAAGTGAAGACCCACATAACCCCTGAATGAGGCCCCACCGATTAAACTGTGCTATTTTTGATGGTCCTCGATACTCCCACAGTCCAACCTTTCTTAATAAAGAGAATTTTATATTTACCTGCTTGAAAGTTCAAAGAGACTTTTCATTTTTTGTAAGTTGAGTTTTAGAATAGGTACAGACAACACCAGAGAGGGAGAAATTAAAAAGGAGAGGGAACAAAAAGGCAAGAGGCAGGTAGGCTGGTTCTTCATGGAAAACATCTGGTAAAGTAGACTAGAAGATCTAGAAGATCTAGAGGAGCTGGGAGGTGTGAGAAAATAGGAAAAAAAAAAAAAACAGAATATAGGGGAAAAATGATATTTTTCACTGTTTAAGTTTTCTTTGTAATGTTCTGAAAGAAATTTAAGTAAAGACTGCTATCAGTTTTCAACTGTTTTTAAACTTTATTTTTTTGGTGATGTTCTGAAAGAAATGTGAGTAAAGATTGGTATTAGTTTTCAATTATTTTGAACACTATAGTTTCTTCTGAGAAGTCAACTGCTAATTTTTGCATCCACTCATCAGTGGCCAATGATACATTTTTTTTCTCTTGTTGCTTTCAAGAACTTTCCTTGTCTTTGATTTTCAGCATGTTTATTATGATGTGTCTTTTTACATGCCTCTTTACTTTTATCCTACTTGGAGTTCACCCAGTTTGCAGGATATAAAGGTTTTATCTTTTAAGTAACTTTGGGAACTTTTCAGTCCCATTTCTCAATTTTTTTTTCTTTTCCTTTCTCTCTTTCCTTTTGTTTCTTTTCCATGTCATGTATGTTGGCATAATTAATGTTATACTAATTCTTTGAGGCTCCGTCGATTTTGTCTTCATCCTTTTTCCCCCTTCTGTTTGTTAGGTTGAATAATCTCTATTATTCTTCAGGTTTATTAATTCATTCTTTTATCAGTTAAGTTCTAAAGTTGAAGCCCTCTCAGTTTTTATACTTTGTAACTCCAAAATCTCCATTCAGTTCTTTTTAAAAAATTTTTCTTTATTGATATTCTCTTATTGTTATGACATTTTCATAATACCTTCCCTGCTTTTTTCTAAGTTTTTATCTTAACTCCAGTTAGTTAACATAGTGTTATATTAGTTACGGGTGCACATTATAGTGATTCTTCCCTTACTTCTTTAATCATGCTTTCCTTTCATTTGCTTCTTTATTTGTTTAGTGACTGGCTGGATTCTTTTACTGAATTATTTTTAGATCTGCAGTGCTAAACCTCTGATCTCGCTCCTCAGGGAGACAGTTTTGTGTAGACCCACAGTCCTGCTGGAATGAGAGCAGTACTTGTAAGTCTCTCTTCCTTTCTTTCCCTAATCACACGCGGCTATTAAGTCCCACTAATTGCCAACCAAATGCTCCACTGTTTTCAAAAATGCTCTAGGTTATAAATTTCTATACAAACAAATGCAATCAAATTGTGACTTATTTCATGGGATGCTTTCTGAGGTAAACATTTGGTATTTGTTTTGACTCTTAGGAGGGCTTCCTTTAGTTCTCTCATTCTCTAGTTCTCTCCCTCAAACTAGCTAGCCAACAGTCTAGGCTATATCTTCATTAGAGCCACAAATATCCACCTAACTGACTTTTATTAAACCCTCAACTATTTTCTCATGTTTAAAATTCTCCATTATCTGAAAGTAAAGTCAGTTCTGAATTTTTATGGGCTTTCTTGAATTCTTTTCCATTGCTCTTTGCCCTTAGAATCATTTTCAGATCATTATATTTTCTTTTCCATAATTTTCACCATTTAAATCGAGGAATGGGTCAGTGAACTACTCACACTTTCATGCCAGAAGTCATGTCTTTCCAATTCTATGCTTTGGTAGTTAATTTTTTCCTTAATTTTTGTAGTTTTGTCTAAACTATGAATAATTAATTTATCGAATTTTTATTTATTGTTATTCATATAGAGAACACTTGATTTTGGTACAAATATCTGATGTGTAGTTACTTTATCCAATTCTTATAAATTATATATGTTTTTAAATGGCACTTGAAGTTTTAAACATACAATAAAATCATCCTAAAATAAAGTACATTTTACTTTTTTTCCCCAATGTTTGGAGCAATCATTTTATTGTCATGTGTTTTTATATTCAATAGTATTTAGAAGGCAGCATTAAATGATAGGATAATGGTAATCCCTCTATATTTTCTGATCATTATTGATATTTTTTTACTCAGCATTTCAAATTATGTTTGGTGTTGAGTTTTGTTAAAAATATTTTATCCCTTCATCATTTTTAAATGTTTCCTTCTTATTCTACCATCATGTTAATGGCTCCTGAATTTAATAATAGCCTTTCTCTTGTCTATTATTATGGATTATACATTTCATTAATGAAATGAATTGTGTTAATAAATTTTCTGTGATTAAATCATACTTGTATGTGTTAGAAAAAGCCTATTTGGTTGATACTTAATGTATTATTCTTATGGGAAGTCAACTCCTTTCATCTTCTATCCTTTCAACAGTATATAGTATAGGGTGTCATAGAAATCCATGTACTTGGAGTAAGCCAACCCTTTCTTTCAGGACTCTATCAGCAATCAAATGAGAATTCACCTCACATTCTCTGGATAAGCCTGTCCTATCACCAAAGATCTCCCCATGCCTTTTACATTTACTACTAAACACTCAAGATACAGAGGTGTCTTGGAAGCCACAGTGGAAGAAATGACCTCTTTGAATTAAATGCTGCTAATGGTCAAATAAGATGAGAATGTAAAACTGAATGTAAAATTTTTCTTTTTGATCAGAGGGTCATTTCTCAATTCTCATCTTACTTGCTGTATTTGGCCTCCAAAAAACCTCTGTCACCTATTTCTTCATACCTTTGTGGCTACTCCTCAGGCTTTATAGTTGGTTCCTTTCTATTTACTTTAACTCGATATAGGAGTGTTCAAGAGTTCTAAATATACTATAAGTAAACTCACTTCCTTGATAATATCATCTAATCTTTCGCTATACAAGTTTATTTATTTATATTCTCTTTGTTCCTTACTCCACCAGGCTTGTTACTCTGAAAACCACTATATCTTGCATATATGATTTATGTGTCTAAATGCCTACTCAGCATCACCACTGGATATTTAGTGAGTATCTCAAAATTTACAAGTCCAAAATTCACTCATAATCATTGCCTTCAACCTTTTGGTTCAACATTTTAGTCCTTCAATTCACTAAGTACAAATTCTTTAAATTGTATTTCACTTCTTTCTTTCTCTTGCATCCCATATCTGATTCTTTTTTTCTTTTTAAAATCACATTTTATACACATTTATTTTCTCTTTTCCTTAATCATGTTCACAAGGGGTTTTGGCCTTTGAAAAAAGACAACTTCTGAATTCATTTATCCTTTGGACAAGTTTAGGTTTCTTATTTTATTCAATTTTTTTTTTAAATCACTTTTCCTTTTTCAGTATATATTTTGTTGTTCTTTATATAACTGTAAATGGATAAAAAGTTCCTTATTTATTAACTTTCTTATTTATTAAGAAATTTAAAGCTGTGTAGTTTCTTCTGAATATATATTTTACAGTGGCTCACAGATATCCTTTTCATTGCTTCTTAAGTGGCTTATAATTTCTGCCAATATTCTTTTTGATCCAGAGCTATTTAAGAGTATAATTTTTATGCACTTATATCCTAGTTTTTGTTTGTTTTGTTTTATTTTGCTTAGCTATTGTCTTTCTCCTTTGAAAACTCTGTTTTACTAGAGATTTCTTTTGGCTCTTCTGAATTTCTTCCTTTAGCTTCCTTTAACCCCCTTAGGAATTCTGGTATTTTTCTTCCACTATTTGTTATTATGAGTGGAGATGATCCTGTAAGTGGTGATAAGCTGGGCATGCAGTAGCCCTTTGGTCAGGCAAATATGCCATCAGCCTTATGTTCACTCTCTTTAGAAGTGGCAAAAATGGGGTTGCCCTGGTGGCTCAGTGGGTTAAGCCTCTGCCTTAGGCTCAGGTCGTGGTCTCAAGGTCCTGGGATCAAGCCCCACATCGGGCTCTCTGTTCAGCAGGGAGCCTGCTTCCTCCTCTCTCTCTGCCAGCTGCTCTACTTGTGCTCTTTCTGTCTCTCTGTCAAAGAAATAAAGTCTTAAAAAAAAAAAAAAAGAGAGGTGTCAAAGTTAGGGAGGTTCTTCTGGGTCAGTTGGAATAGTATGTGACTGGTGATCTCAAGGTTGTGAGTCCGAATCCCATGTTGGGTGTAGAAATTACTTAAATAAATAAAAAATTAAAAATACTATATTGAGGAAGCCACAAAGAAATGGAAAAACATTCTATGCTCATGGATTGGAAGAACAAATATTGTTAAAATGTCTGTAATATCCAAAGCAATCTACAAATTCAATGCAATACTTATCAAAATAACATTGACATTTTTCATAGAGCTGGGATAAATAATCCTAAAATTTGCATAGAACCAGAAAAGATGCTAAATGTCCAGAGAAATGTTGAAAAGAAAATGAAAGCTGGTGGCATCACAATGCTAAACTTCAAGCTATATTACCAAGCTGTAATCATCAAGACAGTATGGTACTGGCACAAAAACAGAGACATAAATCAATGGAACAGAATAGAGAATACAGAAGTGGACTCTCAACATTATGATCAAGTAATTTCCAACAAAGCAGGAAAGAATATCCAATGGAAAAAGACAATATCTTCAACAAATGATGTTGAATAAATTGGACAGAAAAATGTAAAAGAATGAAACAGGACTATTCTCTTATACCATATACAAAGATAAACTTAAAATGGATAAAAGACCTAAATGTGAGACAGGAATCCATCAAAATCCTAGAAGAGAACGCAGGAAGCAACCTTGGCTACAGCTACTTCTTGCTAGACACATCTAAAAGGCAAGGAAAACAAAAGCATTACTGAACTATTGGGACTTCATCAAGATATCACAGCAAAGGAAATGGTCAATAAAAATAAAAAGCAACCTACAGAATAGGAGGAGATATCTGCAAATGATATATCAGATAAAGGGTTAGTATCAAAGATCTATAAAGAATTTATCAAACTCAAAACCCAAAAAAACAAATAATCCAGTCAAGAAATTGCCAGATGACATGAATAGACATTTCTCCAAGGAAGACATACACATAGCCAATAGACATGAGAAAAAAAAAAATCTGCATCACTCAGTATCAGGAAAATACAAATCAAAACCACAATGAGATATCACTTCATACCAGTTAAAATGGCTAAAATTCATAAGACAGGAAAAAAATGTTGGTGAGGAGGGGTGCTTGGGTGCCTCAGTGGGTGAAAGCCTTTGCCTTCGGCTCAGGTCATGATGAACCCAGGATCCTCGGATCGAGCCCCGAGTTGGGCTCTCTGCTTGGCAGGGAGCCTGCTTCCCCCCTTCCCTCTTTGCCTGCCTCTCTGTCTGCTTGTGATCTCTGTCTGTCAAATAAATAAAAATATTTTAAAAAGAAATGTTGGTGAAGATGTGGAAATAAAATGAAATATATGAGATTAAATATTATAATGAAATATTATAATTAATAATGAAAATGAACTTTTGGGACTTCATCAAGAGATAAAGCTTCTGCACAGCAAAGGAAACAGTCAACAAAACAAAGAGGCAACTCACAGAATGGGAAAAGATATCTGCAAATGACACTACAGACAAAGGGCTGATACCCAAGATTTATAAAGAACTTCTAGAACTCAACACCCAAAAACCAGATAATCAGTCAAAAAACATTCAGAAGACATGCACAGACACGTCTCCAAAAAAGACATACAAATTGCTAACAGACACATGGAAAAGCCTTCCTTCTCATTAGCCATCAGGGAAAGCCAAATCAAAACCACACTGAGATTCCACCAATATCTTACACCAGTGGGAATGGCAAAAATCGACAAGGCAAGAAACAACAAATGGTGGAGAAGTTGTGGAGAAAGGGGACCCCTCTCACACTGTTGGTGGGAATGCAAATTGGTGCAGTCACTTTGGAAAAAAGAATGTTGGATATTTTGGTGAATGTTTTACGTATCTTTGAAAAGAATGTTTTGTATACTGTTGGTGGAACAGTCTATAAATGTCAGTTTCCTCCATTTGGTTCATAGTGTTACTCAATTCTTTTGTGCTACATGACTTCTTGTTTATTTGTTTTATCAGTTAATAAAACTGACGACTGACTACTGACTGAGGAATGGTGGAAGTCTCCAAAGAAAACTCTGTTTTTCCTTACAGTTCTATCAATTTTGTTTCTTAGGTGCACATAAGTTTATTTTGGTTTTGTCCTTAGGTATACATAAATTTAGGATTATCATGCCCTCTTGCTGAATTCATACTTTATCATACATAATATTCCTGTTTACTTCAAGTAACTTTCTTACCCTGAAATCTAGGTTGATATTAATATGGTTACTCCATCTGTGATAGGTAGAATTCCCTCTAATGTCTCACATTTCTGCATAATCTCCTGCCCTGGAGTGGACCAGCAGACATGATGAAATTATTTTATATGGCAAAGGTGAAGGCATTTTGCTGATGTAATTAAGGTTCTCCATTAGTTGACTTTGGGTTCCTTGAGAAGACAATTATCCTGGGTAGGTATAACTTAATCAGACAAACCCTTCAAAAGAAAAAAGAGGAGGAACAGGTGCAGGAGAAAGAAGGAGGAGAAGGGAAAGGAGAAGAGAGAAAAGAAAAAGGAGGAGGAGGGGTGCTTTACTCTTTGACTTGAAGGAAGAAAATCACCCTGGCTTAGAGAAGGGTTGAAAGAAGGCACAAATGGTGAGTGTCCTCTCAGAACGGAGTGCCTAAATCCTACAACCCCAAGGAATGAAAATCTGCCAACAGCTAGTGATTTGGAAGAGACTCCAAAACCTGAGATGAGATTGAAGCCCTGGAATCTTATTTAAGCTTATTGAGTTCCTCAGCACAGGATTCAGCTAACATATTTGGATTTCTGACCTACAGACCCTGTGATATAATAAGTTTGTTTTGCTTTAAGCCACAGAGTTCCAGGAAGAAACTGAAGAAACTGCAGAGACTGAACGGATGTGTTTTTTTTTTTTTTTTTTTCCCTGGGACACTTCTCTCTTCCCTGCCTTTGCGCATCTTTTCTTCCTTGTTTGTGGGGAACAAAGATGGTTCTGTAGGAAGAAGTACAGTGCTCATGAACTGAGGCTATCTTTTCAAAGCTTGCTATAGGGAGGGAATCTGTTCTTTTCAAAGCTCGTTATAGCAAGGGATTCCACGACTATCGCGTGCCCTTGGCAAACTTCAGTGCAGGCAGGGGAGTCGGGAAGTTTTATAATGAAAACAAGGGAAATCTTCATCTGTGCTCCAGTTGATGTTTGCTGGCATTGAGAAGCTGGAACCAAGCTAACTAGATGAAGGAACTTCTTATGTGATTGGTTTGGGTAGCAAAGCTGGCTTTCTGCAGTTGTTCCTGAGTTTGAAGGGTGAGAAAGGATAAGAGTTAAACCCATAGAATTATAATCCTGATCATGGAAATAGAGTAGGAGTTGCCAGTGTGGGGTCATGGGCTGGAGTTCTCTGTATAACTCTTCTTACCATCAGAGAGATTACTCTCTTAACACCAGGTAGAGAAATATTATCTATGTATAGCATGCGCTTGGCAGTCTTACACAATGACAACAAACGAGCACACTTTCAATTAAAAAAAATGTTATAATGCTTTTCTTTTTTTTTTAAATTTTTATTTATTTATTTATTTATTTACTACGTTCAGTTAGCTAACATATAGTACATCATTAGTTTTTGATGTAATATTCAACAGTTCATTAGTTGCGTATAACACCCAGTGCCCTCCTTAATAGTGGTTTTCTAAAGAAAAACTCTGTTGGTTAAAAGTAAGACATTTAGGGGTGCCTGGGTGGCTCAGTGGGCTAAAGCCTCTGCCTTCAGCTCAGGTCATGATCCCAGGGTCCTGGGATCGAGCCCCACATCAAATCCTCTGCTCAGCAGGGAGCCTGCTTCCTCCTCTCTCTCTGCCTGCCTCTCTTCCGACTTGTGATTTCTGTCAAATAAATAAAATAAAATAAAATAAAATAAAATAAAGTAAGACATTTACCTCATCCCCTTGTTTTAGTGCTAGGTAATTGGAATTGACATTATTTTCTTTTTCTTTTCCTTTTTTTTTTTTTTTAAAGATTTGTATTTGACAGACAGAGATCACAAGTAGGCAGAGAGGAAGGGTGGGTGGGTGGGAGGAAGCAGGCTCTCTGATGAGCAGAGAGCCCAACGCAGGACTGCATCCAAGGACCCTGGGATCATGACCCGAGCCAAAGGCAGAGGCTTTAACCCACTGAGCCACCCAGGTGCCCAGAATTGACACATCTTCTATCATTATATATATGAAAGAAAATATGAACCCATATAATTCAAAGAGAATTCAAAACAAATTTCTTAGCAATCAGGTCCCAAGTTTAAATGTGAGTCAATTTATTGCACTCCTCTGCATTCCTTAAAGAAATCCTAATCTCCCTCAAAATAAAAGCCAAGAACTTCATGATGACCAACAAAACACTATATGATCTCCCTGTGTCACCTCTCTGACCTCAGGTCTTTAACTCTCCCACTCTCTTAGCATGTTCTAGACATGCTCACCTCCTGATACTCCTAAACAGACCAGACATTTTCCCACCTAATAGTTTTTGCACTGACTGTCCCCTCTCCCCTCCCACAGATAGCCATACGGCTGCATCCTTCAGTCTTTGCCCCCATGTCACGTTCACCATGAGCATTGCTTTGACTGTTCTACTGATAAGCTCATTTACCTAAAACAATCTCTTTTATAGCCTTCTAATATGCTATATAATTTACTTATTCATTTTGTTTACTATTTGCTTTCTATCTCGCCATCTCCTACCAGAATGAAATTTCCATGAGGCAGAAATCTAAGTCTATTTTATTCACTAATGTATCCCAAGAGCTCAGAAGGGTACCTAGCCAATAGCAAGCATTCAATAAATCTTTGTTTGAATGAGATGAGGTCCCAGATCCAGGGTATTTTCTATGATAACACAACTGCCTCATTAATAGTAATGAGGATGATAGTAATAAGAATCATTATAATACATGCATAACAACCGTAGTTTATAACATGTTTTCCCACAAATAGTCTAAGTAGGTCAGAAATTGCATAGCTTTGCTCTGCTAGGTTTATATTTAAAATGCAAGCTATCTAACTAGAACATCAAGTGTTAATGGAGCTGAGCCTATTATAAACAGCAAAAAGCTATAAACTGTGAAGCTACAAAATCAGTAGCAACACTTTCATTCTTGGGAATTTAGATACATTAGGAACCTGTAATTACTGGCTCCATCTGCCTACTCTGTCTTGAGCTTAATTATGTATTTCAGAAGAAACGCTTCTCGTGTTTTCATTTTTTGTATATATAAATATTTAGCTACATCTCTTATCATTTTCTGCCTCTCTTTCCCTCTGCTTTTGCCATTTATAATCTCCCGAGCTATTTTTACTTCCAAATTGCAATGTCTTTCCTCAGAATCAACATGAGAGAGATTGGAGCCAAGAAATTTAGTTCTGCCAATGTCTCCATAGCATCTCTGAAGAGGGGTTATCAAGCCCCAAACATTCACTTACAGATGGTGGGGGGTGGGGCAAGGGCAACTCTAGTATCTTTCCCAATTCAACACGCTCAAAATATTAACACAGTCTCTAACATCAGTAAGGTACAAGATCTTCCTGAGGAGATGAGGACATAAATAAAATGAGAAAACAATAAGTTAAATAGTATTTAATAGGATTTTAACTCAGGATTTAGAACAGCTTTTAAAATATGAATGTGGCTCTCTGAAAAGAGAATACAGCAGACGCTGTTTCCTAGAATTGTTTGAACACCAAGAACAAACTTTTGGGGGATGGAACACACCTATTAGCATTTCCCCCAACAGTATTTTAGATACTGATGATATACTGAAAATCATTTCCTTTAATGACATAAGAACACTGAAATATTAGTTGGTGTTGGCTGGATCTTTAGTCATTTCAATATTCTTTCCACCTCAATGAAACATTACAGAACCGCAAATACAGGTTTAAGTGTGGCAAGAAAATACGCAGTGAAGTAAACTTTTATCTCGTTCTTCTTTGTGGAAGAGGGAGAACAAAATGAAAAAGTGCTTTTAGTTTTCATTCCCTCCCACCTTGATCCTCCAGGTCAGCTGAGCCTTTCTGTCCTGTCACTTTCAATTCTTCTTTACACACCCCTTGCCTGCCTCCACAAATGTACTGAAGAAAAACTCCACCCATGTCTGTGTTTAGAAGTTTCACACCAAAAGACAGAAGGCAGGGGAGTGTGGTAGTGCTTGGACATGAAAAAGAGTCATCTAGTTCAGGAGGAGAGGCTAGCTGCTGGACACCTAAAAAGGCTGGACCGTTGAGTGGAGGGCAGTATCTTCATGAGGTGATGGAGATGTATACCTGCTTATAGTCCATGCCCCAAGGGGAAGGAGCAGTAAGAAGTGGGAAAGCTGTACCTTACCTTGTGATGGAAGAAATAGGCCTTCCCCTCCCTAGTGGGTCAGGGTTAGCTAGAAGTGGCCTTAGGTTTGGATCAGAAAGAAACAGCTATTGTTCCACCTTTAGGACAAGAAAATTCATATTTAACCAGACTAAAATACCACTAATTTCTATTTACCTTTTTTTTTTTTTAAGATTTTATTTATTTATTTGACAGAGAAAGATCACAAGTAGGCAGGGGTGGGGGGAAGCAGGCTCCCTGCCGAGCAGAGAGCCCGATGCGGGACTTGATCCTAGGATCCTAGGACCCTGGGATCATGACCTGAGCTGAAGGCAGAGGCTTAACCCACTGAGCCACCCAGGTGCCCTATTTAACTTTAAATGTAAGTAAATTATGGCACTACCTACAATGACCCTTAAAATCCCATGCATTGTTTGTAATGTCACTTCTAAGAAGAGACTAATTTGGAATTCTAGGACAGGGTAATAAGGATTAGACTAGCAGTTAGGAGTCAGATTCCTTCTGGCTCCCACAATGGGGACATTCGTTACTGGCCTTGGGACTCCTATGGTGTAAAGTCAGCATGTTCTAGATCATATGTGGTAGGATATAAAAGGACACTGTGGATAACTAGTTGTGGAAATTTTGTGTGTGTGTGTGTGTGTGTGTGTGTGGTGGTGGTAGGGGGTAGAACTAGTGACTGGGGTGCTGGTGACAGCAGGGTAATGGCTTTTGGAGGGAGTACAAGAGTGTATAAAAAAGTTGTTTTTTTTTTTAATCTATTGGTTATATGTTATACCTGGATAATCATATATTCTGTACCCCATTTGTATTTAAGTGTAATAATTATTTGGTATATTGTGATTTGAATACAGTTTCTAAAAAAAAATGGATTTGTTTTACAATTTGGAGCCGAGGAAAGCTGTCTGCTTAAGTTAAAAATGTTGGGCCTGGGCCTTTATAGAACAACTGACAGAATGGGAGAAGATATTTGCAAACGACATATCAGATAAAGGGTTACTGTCCAAAAATCTATAGAATTCTTGGTCAGTGTTGATCTACTTGTGAATGGACTGGGAGTGGGGGTGGGGGTAACAAGGAGTAGGTTGCTCCACCCGCTCTACCATTCTGCAGTCCAGCAATCAACTCAGGTTAAATAGCTGAAGTCACCCAGTTAATCCATCTCAGAACAAATATCCAAATTCACATGTTCCAAGCTCTTCTCTACCCTAGTAGCTCCTGTCCCCTTGGTTATCATGATCAGCCAGAGGCTCGTCACAAAATACCAATTCCATATACCTAGCCCTAGAGGCTCTGATGCTATAGGGTCTGGCCCTGAGTAGCTATGATGAGCAAATGCTCAGGTATTTGTGCTGTTTAGGGCTTGTGAGTCACTGTTTTACTTTCACTGTCTCTGAAAAGAGAGAAGCAGTATCATTTTAGGCAGAGCATGGTGAGGTCAGGAGAGTAAACAATAAAAAAGAAAGCCTAGGCTAAGTGGCTGTACTCAGGGATATAAGGTCGTTCCTAAAAGAACCAGGAAATGCTAGTTGGAGGAAGCCAGTCCTGGACAGCCTTCCAAGGCGAGGACTCAAGGACAGAAGAATGCTGTTGCTAAAACTGGTGAACAGAGGATGGTGGGGATAGGTGCAGTCCAAAAGAGCACATCTGTTTATTAGAACAGAGGTTATGTGGAGGGTATGATTTCATTAGACAGATTCTTAAGTCATCAGCAAAGATAGCACCACCATTCATTTACTCATATATCTTTGAATAAATGATTTCACAGAGTCTTTGATCCCACAAATATTAGCTGAACACTTAATATGTGTTAGGTGCTCTGTTGCATGCTCTAGCACCCTCAAACAGATGTGATACCTGCCTTATGGAGGGTACTGAAGAATGGAGACGTTATCGCTAAACCACTCGTAAGTGCAAGGAGAGAAATGAACTGGGAGCTGTGAGGGAGGATAACAGGATGGGGATAGGGCTAAGGAACATTAGAAAGAGGAGGCACAGAAGGACTCTGACAATGACCTACTTTAGCTGCAGTTCCAAAGGAAAGCGGGCTACTCTCTTCAATGTGCAAGAGCATGGTATTAAACTGCAAGAAACATATTCTAATCTAACACAACCATCAGAAAATAACTCTTGCAAGAAAAAAAAATCGGATATTTCTTTGAACACATAAAACTATTTTATAATGTAAAATATACTCACGTAACATCAATGAGTGATCACTACCAAGCTGGACGCCTGCAAGTGTGTTTCTCTGTGTGATTTTTGGGACTGTTCAGTCACAAATATATCCACATTGCAATGTCTTGTAGGGAGTTTGAGCTCAGTCTAAGACTGGGATGCAGGTATAAAAGCCAGAGCTCGAACTGAAAAGTTTCTGATAGCCAAATCATTTGTGTGAAATGTCCTTAATTCTGTGGGTTTTTTTTTTTCTTTATTTTTCCCCAAGCACAATGAACCAAGAGAAGGCTGAACCAGTCAAATCAGGCAGTGATGCAGAATAAGTTGTACCTTAACTGCCAATTCTCTGATGAGAGTGGCCCCTGGAAATAATGAGGTTAGTAGTATATTGAGGCTCTAACTGGACTGAGTAGCAGAACATAGGCACAACAGAGAAAGAACAATAACAGAGACCAAGTGCTACCTCTCCATTTTTTAGCATTTGTTTTCAAATAAGCAGTGAGACCCAGAGGAAAGGGCACGAGGTGAGTTAGGAAGAAAAGTTAGAACCCCAGATAGCTCTGTGAGCCACATCTTTCTAGTTCTGTGATTTTGGTTATTTTATATCCCGGGTCTTCGTATCCTCATTTGTAAATGGGAAACACAGCCCACCTCACAGGCTTTTTAAGTGGATAAAATGAGATAATTAATGTGCTTCTTTTTGCCAATTCTCAAGAGCTAAGAAAATGTTAGAGTAACTAAGATATCAGCTGAGGTTACCTACCCAAAGTAATATAAAATTGGCTCCAAAGCCAATTCTACAACCTATGGAAAAATCTAACACTCCGAGATTTCTTCACATTCTGAAAGATTGTATTTCTCCTTATCTGTTTTGGCTCTGATTTCTGGCTTCTGTGTCCTGCATCTGTTCCTCTGTTTCTCCATTCTCATTCACTTATATGTCAAAAACAGCCTCAATCTCTTAAACACTTGCCCCACCGATTCATCTCATGTGAGGCAGAGAAGCACTGGAAACTTTTACTGGAGATTTGAGGGAACAAATAGGAGCTTAGATGACAGTAAGTTTACCTGATGCATAGTAAATAATTTAAATATTAAATTCAAGAGATCTTGAAAATCTCTTTGGCCATTCCTGCCATTTGGTCTCTATGGTCTTCTCATTCCACGGTCCTACCCCACCTTTCTATTATTCCCCCTACAGCTAAATTCTTCTTTCTTGGGCCTTTGCTTTTTATTTTCCACTTCCTTGTAATCTTCTTGTCAGAATATTGAGGAGAAGCTTCCAGGCACAAGGAAGGGTAAAGTTCTTAGGTATTCTTTGGACATCTAGGGAGGTCTCTTTGAGACTTCTTTGGGTATATCAGCCCTAGAGTATTACATACAAAAAGTTGCATCTATCTGCATCCTTTTCTTCTTCAGAAGAGAATATGTAACTTTTATAGGCTCCTCAGATGAGTTTCTGGTCCCCAAAGAATTTAAGTACTACGGTTGTACAGCTTTTTTTTTTTTTTTAAACTGTTACTAAATGGCAGGAAATCACTACTAAGCCTTATTTAAGAGAGAGAAATTGAAGTAAACAATTCTGTAACACACATGGAGTATAAGCCTCATTCAAGTAAATGTAAGGCTGGTATACAGGTATTTGTGTTAATAAAAAAGATAAAGCATGAATTTAATACACTAGAGATAAACATTTCACCAATTGATTCACCTTAGGATTTACTTAAATAGTTATTTGTGTGTGTGTGTGAAGAAAACGTTTATTTGTGGATTGTCTTAGTCTGTTTGGGCTACATTTACAAAGTACCATAGACTAGGTGGCTTATAAACAATAGAAATTTATTTCTTACAGTTCCGGAGGCTGGAAGTACAATATCAATTTTTTTTTTAAAGATTTTTTATTTCTTCATGTAACAGAGAGATCACAAGTAAGCAGAGAGGCAGGCAGAGAGAGGGGGGGAAGCAGACTCCCTGCTGTGCAGAGAGCCTGATGTGGGGCTCAATCCCAGGACCCCGAGATCATGACCTGAGCCGAAGGCAGAGGATTAAACCACTGAGCCACCCAGGTGCCCTGTACAATATCAATTTTAACGTCTGGTGAAAGCTCTCTTCCTGGTTCCTGGATGGGAAAGTTTTTGCTGTGGTCCTTTGATGGGGTGAGTTGCTCTATTGGGCCTCTATTATAAGAGTATGGATTGCATTCCTGAAAGTTCCTCCCTTATGCCCTAATCACCTCGCAAAAGCCCCTACTTCCAAAAACCATCACACTGGAAGGTGGAGGTTTCAACATATGAATTTGGGGGTGGGGGGTACACAAAGAGTCGGTCTATAGCACGGCTCAACACGTAATTGAAGTTTGAAAAGAAGGTAGAGTGGTAAAATCAGAGACATAATTTTATAGTAATGTGCCAGCTACTCACATTATTTAAACTCTAGCAGGAAGCACTGTGACATCGCATAGAACTGAACATTTAGAGACATGACTTATTGCGACTTTGGTTAAGCTGCCTTAGCTCTCTGGTTTCGGGACTACCCACTCGCAGACTGACCAAGTACAAGAGAAGTACTAGTGCTGATGGTGAAGATTTAAGATGAGGATGAAAGTCAACAGGACTTTTTTTTTTTTTTTTAAAGATTTTATTTATTTATTTGACAGAGAGAGATCACAGTAGGAGAGAGGAAGGGAAGAGATCACAGAGAGAGGAAGGGAAGCAGTCCCCCTGCTGAACAGAGAGCCTGATGTGGGACTCGATCCCAGGACCCTGAGATCATGACCTGAGCCGAAGGCAGCGGCTTAACCCACTGAGCCACCCAGGCGCCCCAAGTCAACAGGACTTTTAAACAACTCATGGAAGAAGTAGTCCAGGTTCACCTGTCAAAGAAAGTGGGCTGTGAGCCTAGAACTGGGTATCTGCTAGGACCCTTCATAAATGCTTCCTGCTGTCTAACCAACTCACTGTGGTCTTTTTACAGTTTTGTGGGCAGTCCTTGCATAGATCATAGAGTCCCTTCTGAGCTTGATATTTATCTTTGATAAACCTGTCACCCAGCATGTTAAAAACATAGATTTGCAGTTAAGAGCAATGAATGACTCATGATAGTTTTAGAGGGTGTAGCATGCTTCTTTAAGAAGAGGGGCTGTCAGTTCATCAGCTGCAAAAGAATTCTTTATTCTCTCCTTTCAACAGGGCTTGCTAGTAATATTATGACACTCATAATACAAACAACAATCTCCACTTTCTCTTACTGAAGTATTTTAGAAAATTATTGCTAGCTGGGGACTGTATCAAACAGAAAGAAAAACTAAGTTGTTTCTTTTGAGGTTGAGCATTGCTAATTATTTTGGGGAGTACATTTGTAGCATGACACAGAGATTGGAGGTATACATAGGAAACACAAATAAGATTCCAAAGGATTTGAAAAACAACCTGTCAGGCTCTTCTCACCACCGGTTACACTTAGAGGAAGCTACTGTAAAGTGCTGCTGTTGTGAATAACCTGAGGTAGAATGTTTTATTGGTCTATTGGCATGTGCTTTAGGAGGGCCCATCCCTAACATTTACAAGGTCAAAGGCTTCAGTACAAAAAAAAAAAAAAAATCCAGCATACTCTCTATCTTAATATTTGAGAGCCATAAACTAAGAGCAGTTAAATAAAATGTGTTGTACTTCATACCTTGTAGCAGTTCTAGACCCCAGACTGAAACCTAGAATCAAATAACTCTGGGTGTTACTCAACACACTCCACTTTTCCTTCCCACCGTCAGCTCTACTGTTCTGTGTAAAGAGCTCTTCTGCCTATGTGTGGATACTCCAGCCCCCACAGTCGAAGCCCTACTCATACTCCAGCACAAACAGCCACCCCACCAGCCGTTGAGTCCACTCTTAGAAGAATGGGCCCTGAGAAGAGGCACAGGCCCTAGATCATGTAAGCAGAAAATTCTTGCGTCCTAGTTACCTGAATGTGGTCCTTACAATTTGCCCTGGGGGAAGGGGCACCAAAGAAGAAGAGTCAGAATCAGAGTGAGGTTCAATTGTAGGCTCTGCTATGTCTAAGCTTTGTGACACTAGACACTTTCCTTAATTCTTTTCCTTGATGTTTGGTTTCCTCAGCTGCAAGTGATAATGATGTTACTATTATAGTGTTATGATGGATATTTAATGCCTTGGTGTCTTGTAATAAAGTTCCATAAATAGTAACTAAGAATTACCATCATTAATCATCATCATTAAAATATGTGCCCCATCTACTGCTAGACACAGGTGGATTCAATGAAGAGTGAGAGAAGGTTCTCTCATGAATTTGTAATATTTGAGAATATTGTGGAAGTCAGCTAGGAGAGTACAATTTACACAAGCTGCCAAGAATTAGTCACTGACCAAAGCCAGATAGCATGGCAGGCTTCAAATCTTCCTTTTCTTCCAGGTAGTGAGAGGAAGGAGGTACAGAGACTATGCAGGGTCTCTACAAACAGATCAAAAATGAAGAGGAGAGGAATGAATGACTAAGACACTTCAGGAATAATGGAGCAGAGAGGGAGACCTTAGATTAGTCTAGTGATGTTGATGTGTTCTTTTTTTTTTAATATATATATATATATTTTACTTATTTGAGAGAGAGAGAATGAGCAGGGGGAAAGAAGAGGCAGAGGGAGAAGCAGACTCCCTGCTGAGCAGCAAGCCCGATGTGGGGCTCGATCCCAGGACACTGGGATCATAAGTTGAGCTCAAGGCAGATGCTTAACTGACTGAGCCACCCAGGCACCCCTGCTGATGTGTTCTTAAAGCTGTGATTTTTGAGCCACACCATACTGGATCTATAATCAAGAGGGTTAGAGATAAAATGCTTTGATGTGAACTTCTATGTTTCCTCTTTATAAAAGCTTTATGGATAGCTGGATGGTGATCAAGTCCTTATATTTATCCTCAGGCAGGGCCTTAGCCTAGGTATTCATATCTAAAATAATGGGGAACATTGGATGGTCCTTGAAACTGGTTACGCTGTGGATTCAATTGTAGTAAGTCTACTGCAGTGTCTAATGGAATAGAATGCCTTCTAAGTAGAGGGAATACAATGTAAGTTACATTGACTAGACCATTAATATGAGGAATAAAGTAATAGGGGATATCACTGAAGCCTTTTATCTGGGGAATATTATAGGTGACAGGAAGAGAGTTCATACTTCTTTAAGTTGATGTCAAAATTGGAGTTGTTGGTTGCAAATAACTGTATGCATTCTGCTTAGTAAAAATGGAAAAGGGAATTATTAGAATATAAGCTTACAGAATCTCTAGGAGTTACGAGAGCTAGATATTGAGCTCTAGAGCAAAATCAATGTTCAACCCCATGTCAGGTGCCGTGGCACAACTGGAATGTCCAAGATTGAAAATTGGAAGCACTGCCATTACCATCTTTGAAGAATTGGACTGATCCAACTTTCTGCATTCCTAAATTTAATGCCCCAGACACACGGCTTCCTTGGGTGAACTAGTTCTCATTTAAATTCTTGCACAAGTAAATCTTACTGGTGGAGTTCAGATCAGATTTTCTACCTTCTTCCATAGGGAAGGCTAGGCTTACAATTTGACAAAAACCAAAATAGAAGAGGGTTTTCATAGATGCTCGTTAAGCTCAAAGGAAAACATTGTTCTAGCATAGGACAAAAGATATTAATAAAGTCATATGGCACAAGCTGCATTTTAGAGAGTTATTAATCCAGATGTTTTATTTTTTTAAAACTGTCAATATGGTGAAGAAGAAATAAAAGTCTATCTGAATATTTAGCAAAATAAAAATGATTAAATCTGGGAATTTGGGGTATTTTGAGTTGGGTGGCAGCACAGGTCCTGAAACAAGGGCTTTAGAGTCACAGAGAGTTGGAGTTTGAATCTCCACCCTGCCAGTTAGTGGTGGGGCCATCTTGGGTGATCTCCTTATCCTCCTCTTCTTCATCTATAGAACAGGGACAGTGACGCAGCCTCTGCAGTGCTGTCGTGAGCCCTAAATGAAATAACACATGCAAAGTGCCTCCAGGAAAATTATCAGGAGACACATCCTCAGCTTTATTATTCAGCACTCTGTACCTCTGAATCAGGACCAGCATGGTTTCCCATTATTGTGAACATCAAAAGCACTGATTGTTGCCCTCCTCCCTTTCTTTCAGCTTTCTGTCTGTAAGGACAGCAATAAACCATCTATGGGAGCTCAATTAGGCATGCAGAACTCCTCCTGTCTGTCTTATCTTAATCCCGCCAGTAATAGAACAGTAATTGTTCAAGAAACTACAAGGGAAATTGTGAATGAGGAGAGCAGACCGCTGCAATTGATCTCAATTACTGTCATGAAATTGAGTCTTCTGTCGGACATCTAAATTTAATGCTTCTTTTTCCCTGAGGATCTGTCCCTCGTTGTTGTATCCCATTGTATCTGTAGTTGGCCTGTCACCATTTACATGGTGCTCTTCATCAGAATGATGGAATTGTTTTTACCTAGTATCTCTTCTCTGTGCTGTTTACTTCCCAGATCCATGCTCCAGTCTTCTGACATTCATATCTGAATCTTTTCATTTTCTCCAGCTCGACACCCAGGAAAGAACTGTGTTGTGTTTTGGCATCCAAAGAATTGATTTCCATTTATGAGAAAGAAGACAATTTTTCAAAACCTAAACAAGATGAGTGTAGGCTTTGCCCAAAGGATGAAAACATACTCTGAAGTGAATTACTTCCCTTTTTTTATGGGTACAATTAGGAAAGTTAATGATGGGTAATTTTCAGCGTGCATATGCTTTCACTTTACTGATTTATAAGTAGGCATAAACATAATTAGGTGTGCATATGCATGCTTACAGTTTAATAGGCCCTACATTCCTGGTAATTAGGAGGCCCAGCATGTTGTTGATGTGTCATTTTTCAGACTAAGGTATAGAAAGATTTTCAGATTGACTATCCCCAGGAAATTGCATGGAAATGCAAGGTATATAGTTATATGAGAGATAATGGCATCTTAGGATACATTCACCATCTGTTTTTCTTCTTAAATAGATTCGATAGATTTAGAAAATGTGTCTCTCTAAAGTAGGGGTTCCTTTTCTAAGTTGTAAATTTCTCTGTATTTAGAAATTAGCAGATTTTATAGTATTTTATAAGTAGAAGTACATAAGAGAGCATTCAGTGTAGATGAGGTTTTTTTTAATGAGGTTGTCTGGGCTCAGTAAATTGATTTTCTCAAGGTTATATAGTTATTGAAGAACCTATCAATGGCTTGCCAAAAAAAATGAAAAAAAAAAAAAAAGAACAACAAGTTTTTTAATTGTTCATACAGCATCATCATTGCCCTAGAATCCCAGCTTTAGTGCTAGCAGGATCAGATACATACTTTGTGGGAGCCAGTGCACAATAAATATTCAGGCTCCCTTGTTCTAATGTTAGGAAGAACAGATAGATAGTGATGGTGAGTATTAAAGCAAGCACAAAGCCTTTCTAAGCATGGGGTTCTGTGTACTGACTGCACAGGTTACACACTTATGACATTGGCCCTGAGTACCTGTATTGGATGACATAGAATGGGCCACAAGGGAATAGTGAGCAAGATGGCAAGGAGGCCAGGTGTGTGGAGAAACAATGGTGAGCAGCATTTCCATGAACACTGGCCAGAGGAGAGATTAATATCACATCTTAGGGAGTTTACTTAATTGTTTCTGAATAACAGCTCAATTGCTAGGAATAAGTGTTTTGGTTTTGTTTTTTTTTTTTTTTTTTTTGATTAATCAGCAGCCAAGGATTTATGAGTTATGCTTGAAACAGAGCAAAATTATTCTGTTTATGGGACCTTCCATGTTTTGGAAAAACAAGCAAAGAGGTAAGACAATAAAAGCATACAATATCTTTAGAAAGGCCTAGCTGTAATAAAGATAACATACATTTATTGTGGGAATATCTATTATATTTCAGGCACTATGTTAGGCAAATGATATATAAAACAATATCCTTTATCTTGAGGAGTTTTCTGTCAAGTAGAAAAAATATCATAAAATTACTTTCATAAAAATTAGAAATTTCTGAGGGGTTTAGAGAGTAATTTCAGAGTTCAGAGAAATGAGGCAGACTAAAATGAGAGATGATTTATATTTATTGTTCCTCTATTACATGCCAAACTGTACTAGTGAACACTTCACAAAGCAGCTCTGTGAAATAAGTGTTATGATGTCCAGTTTAGTGATATGGGATCCTAAACTAAGAGAAATTAATTTATTTGCTCATGACCACAGACATCATAAAGAATGGCTTTAGGATGAGGTTTCAAGTATATCTGATTCCATAGGCCAGTGGTTCTCAAATGTGGTCTCTGGACTAACATCACTTGGGAATTGCTAGAAATGCAAATTCTTGGGCACCACCCAAACTACTGAATCTGAATATCTAGAGGTAGGGCCCAACAGTCTAACAAGCCCTTCAGAGGCTTACTGTGTTTTTATGGAGTTTGAGAATCACTACAATAGAGTGTGTTCTTTCTCCTGCCTTGTGCTGCTTTTCAGTACTTACTGAGTGTTGATTATATGGGCAGGATATTTTGCTAGGTCATTTATGTATTTTCACTGTTCAATTGTTATAATAATCTAGCAAAGAGAATGTTATGCTTAACTTTTGTAGACAACAAAACTGAGGATCAGATACACTAATAACTGGCATACTTTCATACTTGGTTCTTTCTGCCCTCCCTACTAGAAAATGAGTTTTCTGACAAGAGAATCCTTTGCTGACTGATTCACCTTTGTGTACTTTGTGCTTGCATGAGGATCAAAAGGCACTGTGTACTCAGGAAGTGCCTAATAAGTCCATGAATGAATGAATAAATGCATCAACATGTGAATTTTTGTTTTAGCCCTAAAGAGGGGAAGAGTTCTTTCTCTGGGAACCATGGGATTCTTAATTAAAGCAGTGTTTTGGGGGCACCTGGATGGCTCAGTGGGTTAAGCCTCTGCCTTCGCCTCAGGTCATGATCTCAGGGTCCTGGGATCGAGCCCCACATCGAGCCCCGCATCGGGCTCTCTGCTCAGCCGGGAGCCTATTTCCCTTTTTTTCCAGTGCCTGTAGTGATGTATTTTAATACAGAGTGTAAAAGAGAAACATTTTCCTTTTCAGGCCCCAAATATAGATAACCTCTATTTAGTAATAATAGGGGGAAATTTTTTGAAAATATATAGCTTTGAGTATATCAGTAATTGTCTGCTTGATGGGGCTCTCCACCAGTCTGAACATTACTCCCAGAGACACAGAGAAAGTGCCCGCAAGCTCCATGTGTCCTCATAGATGCTGCTCTTAGAATCTTTGCATGGATATCCGGTTGCCTTCCTCCATCACTTCAAACCGGTTTCTGCACAAATAGTCTTTCCTGATTCTCTTTATTTAAAAAGCCTACCCTTGAGGCAGCTGGGTGACTCAGTGGGTTAAGCCTCTGCCTTCGCCTCAGGTCATGATCTCAGGATCCTGGGATCAAGCCCCACATTGGGCTCTCTGCTCAGTGGGGAGCCTGCTTCCCCCTCTCTCTCTGCCTGTCTCTCTGACTATTTGTGATCTGTCTCTGTCTCTCTCTCTCTCTGTCTCTCTCTCTCTGCACCAAATAAATAAATAAAATCTTTAAACAAATAAAAAATTAAAAAAAATAAAAAGCCTACCCTTACCTCCATCACACTGCATTTCCTTACTGTGCTTTATTTTTCTTCATCACTTTTGCCATCATTTAGCATATTCTCTATTTGGCTACTTATGTATGACCCATCCCCCGCATTGTGAGCTCCCTCAAAGCAAGGACTTTGATGTTTCATTCACTGCTCTACAGTGGCTCAGAGAATGCAATACAGGAAGGAGGTGTTTAACAAATATTTGTTGGTTGAATTAATGATACCCATGTCATGGGAGAAGAGATGCTGGCCAAAGTATTAGAATCAAGGTATTGTAAAAACACGCTAAAAAGGTTTATGGATTATAAGTGACTCTTCAGTGGCCTTTAGAAGTGCTTATGGCAAGCTTGATAAAGGTCTTGACAGTCCCCCACTATGTAGGTGAGGAATTGGCTGCCATATTTTTAGTCATTACCACTAATGTGACTTCACTTGTATTTCTATCTTGGTGGGGCCTGGAAAAAAGTCAACATCATTTTTTTAGAGATATTATTTATTTATTTGACAGAGAGTGATCACAAGTAGGCAGAGAGGCAGAAGCAGGCTTCCTGATGAGCAGAGAGCCTGATGCGGAGCGGGGAGGGGGAGAGGGCTTGATCCCAGGACCCTGGGATCATGCCCTGAGCCGAAGGCAGAGGCTTAACCCACTGAGCCATCCAGGCGCCCCAAAAGTCAACATCATTTTAAGTCCTATCTGTGATTATTCTGTATCAGGGACTAATGATAGCCCTTGAATTGGGATCAATTGATGCATATTTGGGAACAAAGCAGTGCCATGTGAACATGGGGGTGATTCTGAGTTCTACAGGTGTCATTGATGGTATGAAGACCTGGAATATTCTAAGTATTATGATTTTAACTCACCAATTGTATTTTAATTGAATGTGAAACTAAAGTTTAACTGCATGGGCAGCTTATTCTTGACATCCTGGAGATGTTTTCATAATCCACAAGCTTGCCCTCATGTTGCCGTCACTGTAACTTGAGAATCTAGTACTTCGTCATCTTCTTTCTTTCTAATGATCACTGTTCACTATAGTCCTGTAATCTGGATCCTATGCATATATCCCTTCCTAATGCCCCATAGGACAGAGAAGGCAAAGCCATTATTTAATAAGATCTTACTGAAGACGTTATGATAACAGAAAGAAAATTCAACAGGGAAAGACCCTTAGGATTGCTGCAACATGTAATTATTCTCAGAAGCTACAGATGAAGACTTTCCCATGTCACAAAATTAGATGTTTGCCTTGAAGAGCACTGGAAATGCTGCATTTGTTCTCTGTCACCATTTCACACCCACTCAAGATGCACATTAATTACTGTTGAATAAACTATGTATTAGACATCATGTAAGATAGAATTCAGCTGAACATGATCCACTTCCTTTTTAGTCTTTCTCTTTTTTCACTGTGCTTTCCTCTGTGTTTTTATCCCATACACAATTCCAGAAGAACTACTTTCTACTAACACTGTGTAGGATTTCCTCATTTGCTTCTGTGTTTTTCAGTTTTCATTTGTTTCTTGTATCTTATTAAACAAGGGACATTTGTTTATCTTGGAAAATTCAGAAGACACAAATGTGCAAACTAAAAGTACAAACATCAGCAATTAACGACCACTCTCAGAATAGCAACGGTTCTTTCTGTTTGTATATATTTATATGCAGGTTTTAAAGGACTTACATTGCAATATTGTTATACAGTCTATAATGTGGCATAACTTAAACATTCTAACATATTTAACAACTTTATAGAATTTCCATGAACCAATATAACATAAGTTATTTAATCGGTCATCCATGGTAAGCGGTGTAGGCTGTTGACAAGGATTCCCTATTGTTTGAAGGTTGTCATGAACATTCTTTTAGTTCTTTATTTGTAATGTATCCATAACTCTTTTTAAAAAGATGAGTTGCTTGGGGCACCTGGGTGGCTCAGTTAGTTAAGAGTCCGACTCTTGGTTTCAGCTCGGGCCATGATCTCAGGGTCCTGAGGTGGGCTGCGTGCTCAGGGGGAATCAGTTTCCCCTCTCTGTTTCACTCTTCCCATCCCCTTGCACATGCTCTCTCTCTCTCTCAAATAAGTAAATATACCTTAAAAAATAAAAATAAAATATGAATTTCTTAGGAATTAGTGGACTAAGTTATACGAAAAATTCGAAACTTTATGACAAATAATAGCAAACCAACTTCCAGAAAAATTGAGCCTATTCATGCCAACCAGCAATGTTTGTGAGTGGTTATTATCCCATATTTGTACCACCACTAGCTATTTCTTCTCCTTCTCTTTCTTTTGTGATATTTAAGGGTTGAAAGGTTAAATGTGATTTTTCATCTTTCAGTTTGTAGTCCTTTTCTAGTAAGTTTTAACATTTCAAAAACATATATTAGTTACTTGGACTTTTATTTCTTTGATTACATCCTTCATCTAATTTTTTTTATTTCTTATCAGCATAATAGTATTCATTTTTTTGCACCACACCCAGTGCTCCATGCACTATGTGCCCTCCTTAATGTTCATCACCTTCCCCAGCCTCCCACCCCCTGCCCCTTCAAAACCCTCAGGTTGTTTTTCAGAGTCCATAGTCTCTCATGGTTCACCTCCCCTTCCAATTTCCCCCAACTCCCTTCTCCTCTCCATCTCCCTTTGTCCTCCATGCTATTTGTTATGCTCCACAAATAAGTGAAACCATATGATAATTCACTCTCTCTGCTTGACTTATTTCACTCAGCATAATCTCTTCCAGTCCCGTCCATGTTGCTACAAAAGTTGGGTATTCATCCTTTCTGATGGAGGCATAATACTCCATAGTGTATATGGACCACATCTTTCTTATCCATTTGTTCATTGAAGGACATCTTGGTTCTTTCCACAGTTTGGTGACTGTGGCCATTGCTACTATAAACATTGGGGTACAGATAGCCCTTCTTTTCACTACATCTGTATCTTTGGGATAAATACCCAGTAGTGCAATTGCAGGTTCATAGGGAAGCTCTATTTTTAATTTCTTGAGGAATCTCCATAGTGTTCTCCGAAGTGGCTGCACCAACTTGCATTCCCACCAACAGCATAAGAGGGTTCCCCTTTTTCCACATCCCCTCCAGCACATGTTGTTTCCTGTCTTGCTAATTTTGGCCATTCTAACTGGTGTAAGGTGATATCTCAATGTGGTTTTCATTTGAATTTCCCTAGTGGCTAGTGATGATGAACATTTAATTTTTAATTAAGATTTTCTTTTTATCCTTTTTTTATTCCTAAACTTTTCCTTCAATCAGGCCTAATATGGAAAATTTTTGTTTCAACTTTGAACAAGAATGATAGTCAAATAACAAGGCTATTTAATTTACTCTAATATGCATTTTTCTGCCTTCACATTTGCTGAGATCCTCTGCCCACTGGAGGGCTTTCTTCTAATGCTTCTCACCTAATTGAACCTTTACCAATCCTTAACACCTAGATCAATGTTTATGAAGGATGACTATTTTAGTCCTGGGACACTTGCTGTTTATACAACTGAGTGAAATGCACTGAGAAGTAGCTCACTACTTTTTCTTGAATGGGTCTTATGAAAAATTGCTTAGTCTGTTGTTTGTGTTTTTGTGCCCCCCCCCCTTGGTTTCTTTAGCTGGATCACAACCTCTCTTAGAATTGCACCATACCCCTATTCACAAAGAACTTGGATTCAATTTGACCCTATAGGAAAACAAGGGTGTTGGTTGAGGTGAGATAACCAAGAACAAAGAGCTCCTATTCTATGAAAGACACTAATTTTTCACTTTTGAAAAACTTGACACCAATCATATAAGATGTTTTGTGATTATTTTCCCCATTTTTCTAAAATGGAAGTCATGGTCCAAAGAGGTCAAACACCTTGCCCTGGGTCACACAGCTAGTCAGTAGTGGAGAGAGGTATCATAATTTGACTTTAACACCTATATTCTTGTATTATTATCATCCCACTCTTAGCAGACTTCCTCAACTGGCCAGCTAAGTATATGCTTGCCAGTTGGATTTGTGATTTATCCAGGAGAAGAAAAATATTGTGGATTAAGTGTTTTGTCCATTTCTGCCTCATTCTGATTCTAAGATAACATTTTGGAATTGTATTTCATTGAATAATGCTGGTGAGTATACAGATAACTTCAAAGCTGTAATTCATATCAGAATTACCTCCTCTTTAGAGGCCACTAAAAATTGCTGGCCATGTCAGCTCCCTTCTGATACTAGGAGCTATATTACCATTTTCTATAAAAATATTGAGACATGCACAGGCACCAAACCAAAAGAGGTTGTTACATCCCATTTTCTAAAATTGCAGCAAAGAGAGTGAATTTTCTCCCTCCAGATACCACATTGTCTTTTTTCCCACTTTGTTCTTTTATATATATATTTTTAGTGTCATTTCAGCTCAGAGCAACTGGTTTATCTTTCACAATAGATTTTCTCTGGTGGTAGTATGCTCTGCTCACCAGGTATTGATGAGTTTGGTTGTTACCATTATTATAGAAATAAAAAAGGAACAGCGCAGTGAAATACTGCATAATAGGCTGAGTGATTTGGAAGCAGAATTTTGAGTGCTGCACCAGTATCAGGTCATGATTTCTTAGGGAGATGGTAATATGTTATCTTCTGCTTCACAGGATTTATTTTATTTCCTTAGAGAATTTGAGTAGTTCATTATATACAGATAATGCACATACACACATAGAACTTCCCTTATAGTTCAATATTTTATTGATATATAAACACATCTAATATTATTTTTAAAAATGTGCTTTAGGTTCATAAAACACGCTATGTATTTTTATGCATAATGTTTATTCACATTATATATTTTATATATTTTGTGTATTATTTATATATCTTGTGTATAAGGAATTACGATTTATATATGAATTTTATGTATTTTTAAAAAGATTTTATATATTCATTTGACAGACAGAGATCACAAGTAGGCAGAGAAGCAGGCAGAGAGAGAGGAGGAAGCAGGCTCCCCACTGAGCAGAGAGCCCAATGCGGGGCTCGATCCCAGGACCCTGGGATCATCACCTGAGCCAAAGGCAGAGGCTTTAACCCATTGAGGCACACAGGCACCCCTATGTATTTTTATATACTTAATTTTCTTTATATTTAAATGTTATTTCCACCTCAGTGGATAGATACAAATACAGATATAGGTGTAGCTCTTCTGAGTGTTCTCTTGTATTACCAGACTAAGAATTATTTGAAAGTGGAAACTACAGAATATTAGTTGCCTTTTATACCTGCACTTACTAGCACTCCAGGTATTTGTTATGTATAATTAAGTGAATTAATAGTTACGAGTGCTATGTGATTCCTTTCTCGTCTTCACCCTCTCTATTAATCAATTACAGAGTTTTACTCTTTCCATCTTCTTTCAGTGCTTTTCTCTCTACCCTAGGCTCCATGATGAGAATTGAACAGTGACTCTTTCAAATCCCATCAATTTCAAAATCCTCTCAATTCATTCCCTTGCTTCAGGAACTGAGTTACATAACATGAAGTTATTTATCTTAAAAGCAAACTTCTGAGTACTCCCTTTTTAATTACTCTTAATCAGTCTTCAAATCTGAACAAGTCATCTAAAATGCCCTTCCACAACTCTTGGACAGCCAAGACATGCCATGAACTGGCTTTTCCAAACTTCTAACCTCATAACTGGGAACCCCATCTTCTTGGCCCAGAAATTCCCATGCTAATATCCCAGTATGTCTTCTGCTACAAAAGGTCCAATAGTCAAATAAATATGAAAACATATCTTTATATTGTAGGACTTCTCAAAAACTTGTTCTTCAAATGGATATGGTAAATTTAGGGAATTGCATGCCACGTTTTCCAGATTGTTTCATATTTGATTACCCTTCTTTGCACTCTTTGAACATTTAAAAATGCGAGAGTAGTATTCACATCCCTATTTCTATCTTTGGTCTATTATTCTGCCTTAAATATTCTCTATATGTCCTGCCTTTTCCATCTACTTGGACCAATTTTATGCTTATTTGAGAAAATAAAAATGGGTATAATTTAAGTTTGTGTTTACATCAAAATAGGCAAGCTATGTATTCAGCTAGGCCTAGAAAAAAATGGGACCTGATAATAGTTTGAGGATTTCCAAGGGGAAGGAATAGGTTCTAGTAAAAGAGGAGAGTTAGTCAAACATAAGACAAAAACAACAACAACAAAATGCATTGTCATAGGGACTAAAGAGAGTGAAGTCTGATGAAAAGTTTGATGATGCTAAATTATACACAGAAGTTGGTAATAATGGAGATCAGGACAGGTGAGAGGTCAACAGCTACCTTTATGAGGTCTACCTCATTAGAATAAAGAAGGTAGAATTCTAATGGAGGGGAATTGGCAGAGCGTGGATATATCACAGCATGCCAAAGGATACATACCACATGTGTTTCAGAAAACTGATAATGAACTGGCGGAAGGTTATAGGGTATAGCTTCAGGAGTTCAGGGTCAAATAAGAATTTTTTTTCTTTTGAGTCAGGATAGAAGAGAATGTGGTGGATATTTGAAAGCAGAGCAAAGGGGTCTAGGATGATGGAGACACAATTCTGGAGAGAAGAGATCTAACTGTAGGTGAAATAATCCATGAGTTGGGAGAACAGGGTCAAAAGCAAAGGAGTAAACAAATCTGAAAATGTTTTATAGTGTTGGAGCAAATGAAAACTGATACAGTCTTTCTGGAAATAAATTCGATTGTAACTATTCAGTTAAATGTGGTTACATCCTTTGATCTGGCATTTCTGTTTATAGGAAACTTGCCTGCAGAAAGAAGTAGAGACATGTACTCAGATTTATAGCTGAGGCTATGCATTACCACAAAACTGAGAGTAGTGAAAAAAAAATGGAACCAATTCAGATTTTGAAATACATGTATAATTAATTATGTCACGCATTTCATGGAATATTATGCTTTCAACATACTTTAATGGTCTGGGGAAACTCTTGAACCTTAAGTGAAATAAGTGCTATTCAAATCCTATATATGCAGTATGATATGCACCATGATAAATACATGTACCTGAGGGGAGAAATGGAAGGGACAAAGTTAATAGTAGCTGTTTCTGGATTGTATGATTATAGATGATAATTGCATTATTTTTTTTTAATTTTTAAATTTAATAATTGCTTTCTTTTGATCTGTGTCCTATATGTAAAATTTCTCCGTAAAAATATATGTGTGTGTGTATACAAATAAAAGTATTCATTTTATAATCAGACAAAGTATTTACAAGCATAGATTTTAGCTCTGTTACTCTTTACATCAAATTATTTAATCTTTTTCACACGAAAAGTATATTCAGTCGTTCATAGACTCTGATATTATCCTTCCAGAATCCAATTTTCAGTGTCCTGGCTTAGTAGTTGTATGATTTTAAAGTCATTTATCCTTTTAAACCTTGGTTCCCTCATCTGTGAAAGAAGGTTAGTAATAGTACCCAGTTTGGGAGTCTTATTAAGGGAGTTAAGTAAAATTATGAATATACAGTAAAGTAGTTGGCATAGGTTAAGTCTTCAGTATTTGATACTGATTATAAGTAATTATTTTTTAAAAGGTTGTATTTATTTATTTGACAGACAGAGATCACAAGTAGGCAGAGAAGCAGGCAGAGAGAAGGAAGCAGCTCCCCGCTGAGTAAGGATCATGACCTGAGCTGAAGGCAGAGGCTTTAACCCACTGAGCTACCCAGGCATCCCTGGTTATAAGTAATTTTAAAGCAAGGATGTCTACCTCGATAAGCTCTGGGAATTAAATGGACTAATGTATTTTAAAATATCTATATGAGGGTGTGGCACACTGGAGACTCTCGGGAAATATTCTTTTCTCTTTACTCCCTTTTATGCTCTGTCTTTCCACCTTTTCTCTTTTGAAAAGGGCAAGCTTGCCAAAGCAACAGGCAGGAAGTCAGGGGGAAGGATGTGCTGCCACCTAGCGGACCACTGTTTGCTCACCGAGGCAGCCCAGTGTAGTTGTCTTTTTTTTTTTTTTTTTTTTTTTTTAAATAAGGCCTTAGGAAAACTCACAAACTTATTTGACCCTTGCTCTCTGCAGGATTGACTTGCTTTTTCTTCCTAATGCAGTTTTGTGGAAGGTTTTCATTTGTGAGGCAGCTAAACCAGAACCAGTTGCATTCGTTGTAAAGGTCAGGGAATGGAAAGCCACACCAGCATTCCTTAATCCATTCTTCGCAGAGTTCTGCTCAACCCCAACTGAGAAATGAACAGGACTCAGAGAGAGAAGAGGTTACCAAAAAGATGCCTCAGCTCCTGTGAGGCACCTAGACTCTAGATGGCAGAGATGCTTCTCTTCCAGTTTTGCACCATTTTCCTGGCCCTCCAGTGATATAAAAGGAACCTGCTTTACCTTCACCCCATGTAGTGTACAGAGAGGAAGACAAGAATCGTGCAGACCACTGTGCAAAATGGGCTTCTCCACTCCCCTCTTTTCTTGGACCTAAGACATGTTCCTGGTAGGTTAGACACTGTGTGGGTTAATAAGAATCTCTCAAATCTAATGAACCCTTTCCTCAGAGTTTTGTGGGGGAAAGCATGGGATAGAGAAACCACATGGATCTTCTATCCTGTTTTAGCACTCCCTAGCAGTATGAATTTGGAAAGCTATTTCACCTCTCTGGGCCTCAGTTTCTTCAATTTTAAGTTGATAATAATAATGATCGTGACATAAATAGGTAGGATGACTTGAGATAACATGCATGAACATCTGAGTTAATGAGCAAGCATCATAGTACTTGATACCTGGTGGTTACCAAAGAAAACAAAGAAAACCATTCTCCTCTTCTTTCCTGGCTGTGTTCTGTGCTGGTAAGGGAATGATGGTGGAAGCTGGGGGAGTGGTAGGGCTACTCCAGGACTCTCAGACTTTGTCATTTGAAGCAGAAAGTCTCTGCGATCATCAAGACTGAAAAAAGAGTCCAGCCTCTAGGCTGCAGGTAGGCAAAGTAGAAAGCATCAATCAATTACTTGGGGTCTACTGTGGGTTATTTCTTGGTTAACATGGTTGGCTAGGAATCAATCGAACTGGGCTCCAAGCCCAGTTATTTCATTACCTCTCAGTGTGCCTTAGGGTAAGCATGTATCTTAGGCATTTATTCCTGTGTCCAGACAGGTGAAGTGGTTTGTTCTATTTTGATTATCTGGTCAGGGCTAGATTTCAAATCCTTTGTCTGATTTAAAATCCCAGTACACTCTGATTACAGATATTTTGAAGCAAAGTATCCCTTTAAATCATTTTGAAGTCGAAGGCTTGCCTACTCAGTCTATCATATAACTAGCCCTGCCAACACCAGTATCTTCCTCACATTGCTAAAGGAAAAAAAAAAAAAAAGCCTCAAGAGTTTCTAGGGAATTTGTTTAACATAGGGTAATTCTAAATGTTCAGAAGTCACCTAGAATCCCTGAGATTTAGTTACTACTTGAGACTTTTTTTTTTTTTTTTTAAACCCTGTGCATGTTTTATAGCCCAACCAGAGAAGAGACTGGATTTAGGGAAATAATTTAGGCAATACGAGGAGAGGAAGAAAGGGGCTCTTTAGGGTCGATATAGTATAGAGATAGGTGAAGATTTGAACATTTATTTTTTTAATTTTATTTTATATATTTTTTAAGAATTTTATTTATTTATTTGACAGACAGAGATCACAAGTAGGCAAAGAGGCAGCAGAGAGAGAGAGCAGGGGAAGCAGGCTCCCACTGAAGCAGAGAGCCCAATGCAGGACTCGATCCCAGGACCCTGGGATCATGACCTGAGCTGAAAGCAGAGGCTTTAACCCACTGAGCCATCCAGGTGCCCAAGATTTGAACATTTATTTGTTCCATCCTCTTGCATGCTCTGTTCCATGTTCTACTCCTTTCTCCCCACCCCCACAACTGTATATACAGAACATAAAGCTCATAATTCTGTATTCTCTTGGCCCTTTTCCTGAAAGTCATGGTTTGGAAGTTTAGAGTCAGAGGACTTGGCCTTAAATTCTGAATCTGCCACCTAAAGAATATACAAGATGAAGAAAGTCCCATTACGTTTTGATCTTCAGTGTTTTCATCCACAAAATGAGGATAATGTCATTCACATCTGAATGACACTGTATAGATTAAATAAAACCTGTAACATACATACCAATTCATAAGAAATCTTTAATCTTCAATTAATCTATCACTTTCTTATTCTAAGTGCTTCCAAGTAACATCTTGACATCACTCCCAGGACTCATGCTCTTGATCTCTTGGGGACTTGTGAACAATCTTGGGGTCATGGATAATTCATTGTGTGTCTTTGGTCTTTAGTAAAGCTACATCTTCTGGGGATGCCTGCCTTGTGTATCTCTCAGGAAGCAGGTATAGTGTGCAATATATCACTTAAGATGTAGGTTGTCTTTTTTGAATGCTAGGTTGTGTAATGATTCTTCATTGTGGATCTACTGAGTTCATTCAAAATAAAGTGGTAGTTGGTGTGAGAAAAGTAAAGCGCTTTGAGATTTTCTTTTGCATTGATTATAGCTTAAAAATAATTCTGAGGGACAAAGAAGAGGAAAGTATAATATAGGAAAAGAATCCGTTGTGAT
Source organism: Mustela nivalis (assembly GCF_964662115.1). NCBI lineage: Eukaryota > Metazoa > Chordata > Mammalia > Carnivora > Mustelidae > Mustela > Mustela nivalis. The sequence continues at coordinate 88,016,103 of NC_139028.1, read as the reverse complement.
ACAGTAATGCAGAAATGCAGCCATGTTAACACATACACAGACACACACACACACACACACACACACAGGAAGATACTAAAGTGTTCATAAAAATGAATAGGATTTTAATTTTATACCATTCTTAGGTTATAAAAATAGCATACACTTAATAAAAAAGGTAATAAAAGCAGAAAGGAAAAAAAAAATTCCAAGGATATGCCATCAGTAATCCTGCAACCCAAAGTCAGCTTCTGTTTACATTTTAGAGCATTTTCTTCAAATAATGAAAGCTTTTTATAAACATGCAAGCATAATCCGAGCTCAGCATTTAAATAAACAAAACAAGCTTCTTGCAGTAACTCACTTATGAATGTTTTGCCCTCAACATCTTTTATTAATTCTCACACAGCACATTTGGTCTCAGGAAAGGGTGGGTGCATAAAAGGAAACGGATATTTAATAACAGGCTTTCTGGTGCCTAGCTCTGAGGGGAGAAATGAATAGCTGAGACTATGGCATGGTAAAGTCAGGCTACACTTGAAAGGCCTTTAAAGAATTTTAAGAATTGAAGACCCAATTACAATGTGTGTATAAGGATCCCCACACCAATAAGAAATACTCTGACACCTGTCGGGTTTCTTAAAATTCAGTTCAATTCTGCCACTATGTACCTGAAGAAAACATCAGATTCCACAGGTTAAGGGCTCAGTCCCATAAGACTTGCTTTGCTTCCCCTGAGCCACGCACACATTTCAGATACCAGTAGCAAGTCCAGGTTGTCACCAATGCTTCTCTGACTGCATAGACCCAAGATTCCAAGGACCCCCCTCCTTGGGTTCAATTCATTTGTTAGAGTGGCTCACAAAAGTCAGAGAAACATTTTGCTTACTAGATCACCTTTTGTTATAAACTGATATAACTCCGGAACAGTCAAATAGAAGAGATACATAGAGCAAGGTATGGGGAAGGGGCACGGAGCTTCCATGCTCTTCCCAAGTATGTCACTTTCTCCAAATCTCTATGTATTCTTCAACCCTGAAGTTTTCTGAACATGGTCCTTTTGGGTTTTTATAGTGGCTTCATTACAAAGGTATAATTGATTAAAACATTGGCGACTGGAGACTGACCTCAATCTTCAGCCCTCTGCCCTCCCCAGAAATTAGGGGGATAGGAGAAGTTCCAAACTTCTAATCCCATGGTGGGTTCTCCTGGCAACCAGCCCTCATTCTTAGGTGCTGTCCTAAAGTCGCCTTATTAGCATAACAAAAGACACCTATATAGCCTCACTGAGGGCTCTGTGCCAGAAACAGCAAATATATATCTCTTATTCTAAATCACAATATCATAGCTTATTACTTCTTTCATGATGTCTATGTCTTTTGAAGTAGTAGCCCCAAAACTTTCCTAATGGAAAAGTCCTGAGAAACAAGCCTAACCAGTCTTGCCCCACTCAAGTAGGCTCTCCAGTTGCTGCCGGATAGTGGGTGCCTGGGCTGGATCTCTTGCTTCAGGTCATAGACTTCACTGGCCTATATTTGTTGCTTCATTCAAATTCATTCATCTTAAATGGCTGGAGAATGGGTGTGACAATAGGATGGAGAGAGAGGGATAGAGAGAGTCTTACAAATTGCTTTGGTAACCTCCAATCTTCTGAAATTCAGTAATGGTAAAGAATTGCTGACTAGTTTGTTACTGAAGCATAATAATAAATTTGGAATAAACAGGAGCCATTTGCCTACTTTTAAGATTTTGTTGTCCCTATAACATTTGAATTTGAAAAGTTTTCCAATTCAAATCTAATTCTACAAGAGAGGCATTTATAATGAATTTTAAACCTCTTCAAAGTTAATAAATTCTCATCTCCCAATTTCAAATTCACTTCAGCACAGGAAGTGATTACCTGTATCGATGGAGTTGGAGAACTGGAGACGAGTATCAGGAAAGAGTCTATTCTAGTAACACGTGCCTTCTGTCTCAAAGTTCTCATCTCATACTTTCATTTTCCAAAGATTCCCATTAGGCTACTTGGCTTTCTATGGTAACTCTTAAGAAAACTGAAACTATAAATTTTGAGTCTAGAAAATTTATCATCTTCCTCTTCCTTTCATAAAGATTGGCATGGTGCTGTTCAGGGTGTGGTGGAGTGTTCACGTAGCAGATATAATCTAAACCATGGCTGGGGTAAATGAAAGCCTCTATTCATGTATCTGATCAATAAATCCATCCTTCCTTCAAGAGTTCTGGCAAAGATGGGAAAAGTTAATTTCCAAGTCTGCTTCAGTAATTAGACCCCTGTGTACTTATCATTCTACTTCAACAAATGCAGGGAAGAATGGTTCTAAGAAAACAGTACTGAACATCAAGTCTGAAGTGTGAGGGGTAGTCAAGCCCAAAATCAGAAAGTCAGTAACAAGGTCACCACTCAGAGATTAAAGAGCAATTTGAGATTATATCAGGAGTAGAATGAGTTGACACCACACCTCAGGGTTTGGTCTGTCAATGTATCCTGCCTTAGGGGGGTTTCACCAGGAGAAGCTTCACGAATAGAAAGACCTGGGACAAGGGTAAGGACAGGGAACGTCTCCTTTCTACAACTACAGAAAAAGATGTCAGGGAGATTTATTGCTCGAAAGCCCAGCAGGCAGTGTGGTCATTACAAAAGTCTTGTTAAGGTCTCTTGTCTCCAAGGCAGTGTCCAACCTGGATCAGAGCTGTTCCCTGTGTGGATCCTTTAATAGGCGTCTAATTGGAATCTCAGGTACCTCACATCCCATCATATTGGCTTCCAGCTGTTCTGTGTCTTGTGTTCTATTCCTAGTGACCAGGCTTCTACCTGGCTTCTGGGAAGGAGACATCATGTTGTGCCCTGTGTCTAAATGGAGGCCTACTTGTCATCCTCAGCTCCAAATGTGCTCTGATAAAACTAAAAAAAGCCTGGTTCTGTCATTTCCATTCCTTCCCTAAATGAAGATTCTTCCCCTCACTTCGATTCTCTACTCAGTTGGGACTCATGTGATTTGCTCTCAGGAGCTTCCCTCTTGTCTCCCAGAATCTCCTCAGTGCGTCTGTTATTTCCCCACTGCTATGCTCACTCTACTTGGAGGAGAAGCTCCTGATTTTTCTAGTTTTCTAATAATGTTCCCCAAAGCTTTTTCTAGCATGGCTTTCTGACAACTGCCTGCTTTTCTTTTTCAGAGCTACCCATGATTTTGATTATGACCTGCTTTCCCTGGAACACAGATGTTAAAGGTGAATTCCCAGTGTAAATTGCCTCACATCTTAAGTCCAGATGACTTTGGTACTGTTTTAGGTTTGTGCACAACATTCTCTATATTAGCTTAGGTTTTCAAAGAAACAAAACCATATATATAATAGATAATATACATATTCATATGTAAAATATAATATAAATATGCTAACTAATTAAATCTATTTATTTATTTATTTATTCATTATGAAGAATTGGCTCATGTAGTTATGGAGGCTGAGAAGTCCTAAGATCTGCAACAAGCCAGAGACGCAGGAGAACTGATAATATAGCTCCAGTCCAAGTCCAAAGGCTGGATAACCAGGAGAGGCAGTGGTGTAAAGTTTCAGTCTGAGTCTACCCAAAGGCAGGAAGACACCAGTGTACCAGCCTAATAAAGACAGTTGGGTAAGGAGAGTGCATTTCCCGTTAGCCTTTTCTCTTATACTCAGGCTTTCAGCAGATTGGATGAGGCCCACTGACATTGGGTAGGATGGTCTGCTTTACTGATTCAAATGTTAATCTCATCCAGAAACACTCCCACAAACACACCCAGAACAAAACTTAATCAAATATCTGAGCATCCCATGAGGCAGGCAGGTTGGCATAAAATTAATTATTGCATCCTTTTCTTTTTTATTATTGTGGCTGAAAAGCATACTTTCCCCTATAATCACTGAATTTGGGGTCATCAACATGAATCTTATGCTCCAGGAGCAAACTTGGAATGCTCAGACTCGAGAAGTTGATTTTGTTACCATTTTTCTGTTTCTGGTCTCCATTTTGTCCAGATAGATTCCTTACATACCCACTTACCTACTTGTCTTGTCAGACTCTTTCCTCATCACCCCACGACCTCTACCCCTGCCCTATCCCACAGCCTCCATCCTTGCCACCCTGGTCTTCAGTTTCTACCTCTGTATGAGTACACTGGTATCTTTATTCTTTGCTGGGGGGGGGGGGATATATATATATATATATATATTCCCTAATGCCTTATAACAGCTACAGCCACAGTTGTCTTCTCTTGCATACTTACTGTGTGCCATATTTTACATATATTAGCATGCTAAATCCTCACAACAACCCTGGCAGTGATGACAATTCCTATTTTGCAGATATTGTTATTGAAATGCAGAAGGATTACAAACTTGCTCAAGCCCACATAGCTCTTAAATGGTAGCACCACAATTTAAGCACACACATGACTGATGCTAAACTCTGTGCACACCATCATGATACACTGTGTTTCCTGCCTCTGCCTCTCCAAATTGTTTCAGGAAAGGCTGAGTAGCTGGCTCAAATGGAAATTTTCATCTCTGATTCAGCCTTGTAGCTCTACATAGATCCAAACTCAGTGATCTTTTCCAAGCATTGGCATCAACAGAAGGATTAAAAATCCGATGTGACTTCTCTGTGAGCAATTAAGAGGCCGCATTCTGTAGCATGCCACTCACCATTCACTATTCATCATCACGACCTTTCAGACACACTGAAGGTCATGATTGAAAACAGTTATTTTAAGAGATGGCATTGTTCTCAAAAGCCCCAGTAGGACCATTGCAGACGGATTTTTAACTCAGATGTATATTCAGAGATGAATTCCTCTTTCAGCTCAAATGACGCAGGTTTGTTAGTTGGGGTATGAGTAGGAGGTGAGAGTTAAAGGAAGGGGGATAAGTATTCTTTCTTATCTATCTCTTGCTCACCTTTTCATAGTTGTTTATTTCCTCTGTACCTAGCAAACTCAGATTCCTTATTTCAGCCTGGCAACCCTATTTCATTTAATTTATCATAGGAATACTCGTCAATAAGGGATTTAAGGAATCAATTTAAGGAAAATTGAAAACAATAGAAGAGACTTGAGTATTAATTTTTGTTTGTTTGTTTTTGTTGCAAAGAGATGCAAAATTTTGTTGGGTCATGTTTTCCTTCAAATACGTGGTAGGGAATATGTGATGGGAGTACACCCACCTTTCTCCTGAGATTTTTGTACTTTATGCTCAATTTCTCTACTCCCACAACTAATCACCATTTAAGATTTGAAGATTTGGGGCACCGATATGGTTGGGGAGACTACAGTCTATACAAACGATGCTGGATTTGAATCCAGGTTGAGAGTTCATTTTAGGTCTGCTCCCTGTGCTTCTCTTTATTCTGGGACCAGTGAGATATTACAGGGTGTTCCTCTCATGGTAATGGCCCAAGTGCAAGAATACAAGCCTTTGTTTATGATACATCTCCTGAGAGACAGCTGACTAAACCAGTCACAGGGGCAAACCCAAAGGTAGAAAGCATGCTGTCAAGAAAGGCAAGAGGGTGAATATATAATATTACTACAGAGAAGTAGAGGGTTAAGACCAATAGCTCAATCTACCCCAGTATATCATATCATTTGTATATACTGTATTTACTGGTTTACAACATACTCACATATTTCTCTAACCCCTCCCCCCCCCCCCCCCCCCCCCGCCCCACACATTCACATGTGTAGGTAAAGATGGTGCTGGAATTACTCTGGTCGTTTTATAGATTTGGAGACTGATTGACCAAAGTTCTCCTTAATTTGACTAAACCCCAGACAGATGTTTTCTTGATATTAGGCCCCTAACTTTTTTTTTTTAAAGATCACTTACTTTAGAAAATTTACAATGATAAGGTTTTTATCTGCTCCTTGATATGGAAACTTTCTCTCAGACTTATGCCAGTTTCACCACTCAGGAATGCCTTTTTCTTCACGATTGGGCCCCATCTCCTATACTCCGTGAGAGGGTAGAACCCTAACTTCTCTAAGCAACAGTTAGGACACACAGATGGTCTAATTACATGGACCAAACTTCCCCTCAAAGTCCTCCGGTACTTTTATACTAGCTGTCAGTCCCCTATTGCAATTGTCTTAAATAATGAATTCTTTGCCTGTTTAACTCCACTGGGTAGTTTTTCTTTGACACGAACAGGGAATGATTCCTTTAAGAATCCTCTGTAAATGATTGCCATTGCTTAATTGCAGACTCCCTTGGTTTCAGATCTAACACTTTCTTCGGACATTTCCTTTCCCCTCATGCTCATTTGTTACTAAAATTGTGCCTCTTGCCTTTTCTTCTTTTCTCTAATCCACCTTGAGATTTCTAGAGTTCTCAAGGTTTCCCTTGAGAATTTCTTAATTTCTTTCTTTCTTTTTCTTTCTTCCTTCCTTTTGTCGGATGGGATGAAGGAGCCTAGGTTCAGAGCCTCAGCCTTTCCATTGTATAAGAGAGGTTTGGCCTTTGGCCTTTAGAGACTGTTAGTAGTCTCAGAGGATTGCTTTGTTTACTACTCTAGAAAATGCCCCAAAGCCTGTCATTTGAAGCAGTAGTAATGTGGACTCAAGATACTTTTAATTAAAAGTGTACTGTTTGGAGCCAGCCTTTGGCCTCCTGTTTATCATTAAGTTCCCTGCAGTGCGGTCAGCTACTCACGAAGATAAAAATTTCTCCTTTGCTCCACAGGATGGCAGTATAGGTTAATGTTAAACCTTATACACATCCTTTCAAAATCATACAGCAGGGTTTTGTTCAGAATTGGCACTCAACTCTCCTTTTATCCATATGCCCACAGCCTCCTGCAACCCCTGCTTTAAACATTTCTCACTTCTCCCTTTTCAGTATGAAACAAAGGCAGCCCCTTCAGTTCAAAAAGGACATTTATAAATGAAGATCTCTACAATATACCCGCTTCATTATAAAAGACCCCCAGACATAGGAGGCCAGAGTCTATCTGCCCACAAAACCACACGCAGCTAAGCCCTAGTTTGGGGCTGCTGAGTAGTTGTGTATAAATAGCAGTGGTCAGTTACACATTATCAGCAACTTGACCTAATCACTGTTGATCAATAAAGTCATTGAAGTGTAAAGGCCTCATTGGCAGTAGACTGGCTCAGCTCCAAGATGGAAGGAAATAGTCTTCCTGAGTAGTCAGATGGTAATTATCAGAGCACTGTGGCCTCCAACAGGTTCAGCATCGAGAAATGACTACAAAGTCTCATTTGAGATATCTTTCCTATACTCCAGAAAAAAGGAAGTGAGGCAAATAAAATATTTCTGAAATTAGGAAAATTGGATACTTCTGCAGACTTTAAATAAGAAGGAACAGGGATGTCCCTTGAACAAATAACTAGAATAGCATTCTAGTCTTTATAAGGGTGTAATTTTTAATCTTTTAATCTTTTTCTATCTTTTCGTCTTATATCTTTAAATAATAAGATGATTTCCTAGGTAAACATAGGTCAGATAATACATCTTCCAGAAAAGAACAACTGTCTTACACATGAAGCTTATTCAACTCATAGTAATAATTTTTCCAAATTGGGAATTAACAAGAAGGGATGATATATCTAGAAATGTGTCCTTTTAAAGTGTTTTTTGTTCTGTTCATAGTAGAAACAACTTTTCTAGTATTCCTTTTACATTGGTCTTTTTAAAAAAATGATATTATAGTTTGTTTAAAAGCCAATGATATCTTTTGTTCTTCTTCATCTTCCACAGTGTTATTACAGGTTCATGACATGTTTTCCTCTCTAAATAGGCATTGATTAATTCATTCCTTAACTAACTGGCATGAAAATAAACTACTAGAGATATTTAACTAAGCAATGGAGACCTAACATTTCCAAACTGAAAACTTTATCAAGGCCAGAGTAAACACCAACACTGAAAGATCACTGCCTATACTTCTGCAACAAAACCTTACCCCAAAAAATTCTTGGAAAGAATATCCTAAGATTACCATGGAAAGTCCTAAAAATGAGTAGAAAACAGGGTAACTTTTGACTTTAGCCTATCTTTCAGGAAATAGAGGAAACTTATTATGGTATTATATGATAGAAGCAATTTTCTTAATATTACTTTCGAAATCTCAAATGTGTGTGTTTGTAGGCTTGAGGAAAATGATGTATTTTTGAATGCAACTGGAGAGGTTTAACAAAGAAAGCCTTTTCTGGTCCCTATGGGGGGGAAAATCAGCTTTAGACTGTTAGCACACACATCTAAAAGTTCAATGAACTTCAGTTAGTTGCTATGCCAACCAAGAGAAGACCTGTCCAGATATGAATTGATCACACAAATAAAATCTCCCCAAAGATGATGCTTGTTTGGCTTAAGGGCATAGTCTTTGTAACAACCCTTGAAAAATCATAGGTCTGTCAGTTTGGAGGATTTATTTGGACCACTATCCAAATTTCCTCAGTGTATTATAAAATAAATTTTTTTCCATAGGAAACTGAGCAGTTACATGTAAGGGGAAAATACTTTTTTAAAATTTCTTTTCCTTTCCTCAGTTAAAATTAGCAAATGCAGAGAGTTATGTATAGTTTCTGATTATGAGAAAGAAAGGGTAGCTAGGACTAGAGCAGTAATTCTTGGGAGATGTTTTTAAATTCCAATATCACCTTGTGATATGAAGTTGGACGACTTACGTTCATATCTTGATGTCACACCTCCCACACCCGGCCATGGATAGAGTCCTTAAGCACCCTGTCAAAAGTCCCTGATTAATGTCATTTGAAGAATTTCTTTGCATGTTTGCTTTGAGGTTTTGTGTGCTCCATACCCAGAGTGAACTAATTGGAGACTAAATAAGTAGGTAACTTTAGTATCTGGTTGTTGATAGGAAACTCCAAGGGGTTGGAGGAGAAAATGGTAAGATGCTATCATGTGTTTTCCATGTATAGCCTCTTATTGTTTCCCTGGAAATTTGGATGATTTTGTTATTGTTGTTAGACTACTCTTCAGGCATCCGAGGTATGCCTAATCTAAGGAATGGAAAAGAGTAGACAAAACGTTTTGGGAATTATAATGGCATATTATATGTATATTCTGAATACACACTTGAATACACATGCCTAGCAACACAAACCCATGAAATAAGTCACCAAACATTTATTGTCTGTTTTGCATATGACAGAACACACTGTCATGTTTTGGATTCTCTCCCATTATTCTTATTTTAATTCCACTTCCCCAAATTTGTTCAGAAATTACCTTTTTAACAGTTATCTCACATTTCTAACCCTCTATTTACCTCTGGAATTCAAACATTTATTTGGATTCTCTAATGTTGATCCTTGGTGATAGATGCGGGACTCAATTTTTGTAGGCATTACTAGTTTTTACTTCTGGATTATCTCACTTATTCCTAACTTCTTAATTTACTTTGTATTAGCTAATTTTGTCTTAGGCCTTTTTAAGAGAGGGTTGGATTCCCCAACAAGGGGATCCAACAAGGCGTGGAGTAGATATAATGAAATAGTGAGTGATATCAGGTAAGTGTCTTCCAATGGTTTTAGATTAAGAAACAGATCAGTGAGGATGGGTTTAGGGACTGTAATGGAAACTTCTGGGGAAAGAATATTGACTGTCTGAAACATGCTCATTGAAATTCACATTCAGTCTATGGGATAAGAAAACAAGCCAAAAGTGAACTCCTACATCCCAGTGGCTTTCTTTTTTTCTTTCTTTCTTTTTCTTTCGTTTTTTTTTTGGTTTGTTTGTTTGTTGTTTGTTTTTTTCTTGATTTTTTTCCATTTTATTTTATTTTTTTTCAGTGTTCCAAAATTCATTATTTATGCACCACGCCCAGTGTTCCATGCAATACGTGGCCTCCATAATACCCACCACCAGGCTCAGCCTCTCGTATTGGTGTATTACTTTGCAGTGGGTCGCTTCTGGTGGCTCCCTCTCCCTTCTGTTTATCCCCTGATATCAGTCTGATTCTTCCCAGTATGTTTTACCTCCTGACTGGCATCTTCTGCCCTTGTAGAGATCCAGAAGAATATAATACTACAACTCAGGCTGAGTTCATGAGTGTTCAGAGTGTTCTGGTAGATAATTAGCTCACTTTAGGGGACCAGTTAAAACAGGGTCTCCTATGTCTCTGCCATTTTGCCCCCCTCCTCTCCAGTGGGTTTCCTTTATTCTGAAACTCTCCTTTACATTATTAGTACATCAGTAACAAAGGAATGCCTGGCTTTAATATGATTGGTCTGTTTTCCCTTGATTGTTATTGCTCTAACAATAAACTCATGGGATTATTCTTTTTTGGTTCCTATCTTACAGGAATAATAAAATTCTCTGCCACCCAAAGTGAATTTATTCCAGATTTATATCCCAAAGCAAGCCCAGCACTCAGAGATACAGAGCCTTCCACCTTTCCACTTTTAAGTAATGGTTTAGATTCAAGAACTGATCTGGAAGAGGAAAAAAAGAGAAATATCTGCATTAGATAAATATTCACATGGTTACATATTCCCATAGGTAGCTCGATAAAGGCTGAGGCTTAGAAAACCTGCAAATTGATAATAATTTCTTATAAAAGATTTTGTTATTTATTTGACAGAGGAAGAGAGAGATCACAAGAAGGCAGAGAGGCTGGCAGAGCGAGAGGGAGAAGCAGGCTTCCCACAGAGCAGAGAGTCCAATGCTGGCCTCAATCCCAGGACCCTGAGATCATAACTTGAGCCAAAGGTAGACTCTTACTCCACTGAGCCACCCAGGAGCCCTGATAACAATTCTTAACTTCTTTCTCTCTCTTTGCTCTGTATTAGGCCAGAACCAGGCTATTTAAGGAGCAAAATCTTAATTAGAAGGCATTGTTTAAACATGTTTCCAAATAAATATCAGTGTTCATGAACCAGGCCATTCAGAAAATACTCCTCATACAGTGTTGATGTTTCCTACCATTCATTCCCAGCATCTCCTGTGAGACAAAATATGCAATCAAGAGTTATACTCAAGGGGCACCTGGGTGGCTCAGTGGGTTAAAGCCTCTGCCTTCAGCTCAGGTCATGATCTCGGGGTCCTGGGATCGAGCCCTGCATCGGGCTCTCTGCTCAGCAGGGAGCCTGATTCCCCCTCTTTCTTTCTGCCTGCCTCTCTGCATACTTGTGATCTCTGTCAAATAAATAAAATCTTAAAAAAAAAAAGAGTTATACTCAAAATAAAGTGCACATTCTTCTATTCATAGTTCTTCCATACCCCCAACCCTATGAAAAATAATGGTGAGGTAATAAGGGGAGGCATTTTGTAGGAAACAGTAATTGAGAGAGAAGTCTGGATGATGAAAAGAACCGTCTGATAAGTTGTATAGCTGGTGACCATTTGGGGAACAGCAGTTATATTGACTGCTTTGGTTTCCCAGCTGCTTTGTGGTGGCTTAAGTGCCCTGTAGACATGGTTCTGTATTTACTTTGGAAAGTTGTGGGTAGTGAGGAAGAACAGGTGAACTTCTGTTCCCCAACCTTCATTTTAATCAGAGTAGCTTTGCTTTTACATGTGATATATTTGCTTTCTGCAAAGGATTTTATTGGAAGAACCAGGTCTAGTTTTAAAAATAGAAGAATTACAAACAGTAAAAACCTGTTGCTCATTGGGGAACTCTGAAAAAATGTCTGAGTCTTGTCCTTGAGTCAGTGAAAAATAAAGGGTGAACCTCTATGCCTTGATTCTTCACATTAGTAGTTCATGAAGTACAGTCTCTCAATCATATCAGCATCTCTTGGAAACCTGTTATAAATGTAAATTCTTGGACCTTACACAGACCCATCGGAAGTAGAAACTTTGAGGGTAGGGTCTAGAAATCTCTATTTTAACAGACCTTCAGGTGATTCTGATGCTTGCTCAATTTTTGAGAACTGCCATTGAGCCTAATTTAGTTTACCAAGTAAAAGAAATGAGGTAAAATGAACAGAAAGAAGTTGTCAGCACAGTTTCTATGGAAAACCTTTTCTAAGTATTGCAAATGAGCCCCCTCCAGTAAAAATCCTCATAGAGGATTGTTTTTCAGTTTCAGGAATAAGAAAATGACCTTAGTCCTTCTATTCCGCAAGCCCCAAAAATATCTGTCAAAACAAAGCAATACCCTTAACAACTTAAAGCTATCAAATATCCCCTTGACAATTCAACTTCAGCCCGAAAGTGTTCATTTGAAAATAGGTGGGGTTATGTAGGCATCGGTAATAAAATCAACAAATTCTAATTGCCACTGGATAAATTCAGCCTTATATTTTATGGATTTATTTTAAAAAGATCGTTTATAAATTCCACTCCACCTAGGTCACTAGATGATGTACATCTTGGAAGAGTGCTAGAGGAAGCTGTAGTCAGAGGGAGTGAGTCAGAGTAAGGATATCCATTTCTTTCCTAGGACCAGGACATCCTCAGCTGGCATTGCCTTCCTAAAGTGATCATACCTCTGTGTGAGATTATTCTGAGAGATAGTCCAATTCCACTAGAGTTGCACATGGACTTTTTTCAAGGCTAAACCCAGCTCTTCTCAACATTTACATCAATGATGCTATACCACTAGATGGCTCCAGAGTGTCTATCCGACAGCTCATGAATGTCCAGAAATTTGAAAATTAGAGTGTACTTTTTAAGCCATCCCCAGCCTTCTTCCTCCACTACTGACTCCCACTCAACCAAAAGTGATGTCTCATTCTCTCCTCCATCTTCCTAGTGGAGTCTAGTGATGGTGTCTCTAAGGGAGAAAAAAAATGTTTCAGATCAGGAGAGCACTTGGCTTTTCCACATTCCAAACTGTAAAACCCAGCTTCAGGCAAAGGATATGTGTGTACTCAAGAAGTGTGAAATAACGTTCTGCCCTAAAACTTGACTTTAACATTTCATAACTTAGGAAGTTGGGGTTCCTTGGGGATGTAACTCTGCAAAAACAGGTCAAAGATCTCCAGTGCTGAAATCTTGCTTGATCAGGGGACACTTATAGATAAGTTGCTAAGAATTATTGTCTGAGTTGTCCTTTAATATTCTTTTTAGAAGTGTTAGTATAGAAAATGAATTTTTTTTCTGAGTTTTAAAAATTATTGTAGTTGTTATTCTTTTCTTTTTGATCTATGTTATGAACTCAGTTTCTCATAGGTCCCGCTTTCTCTTCTAAATTGATCTGATTGGATGATGGACTTCAAAATAGGTAGTTATGTTTATCAAACTCTCCTAGTATGATAATGAATTGTTTCTGGGGTAGATATTTGAACTAAGAGAAGAGCAACCACAAACTGAAATTTCCCATTTAGATACCTAAAAGATAATTTGAACCAAGAGACAAAAAGCCCAAGTTCAGAGGAAGATGGCTCTAGGGTTGGAAAGTCACTCTTTATCAGAGGAGGAGGTTCACAGGCTAAACCAAAGCTGTAGATAATTTGAGGTCATGGGGCACTGGTGGTGTGAATAGTAGAGGAAGTCAGTCTGCAGAGGAGAATGGAACATGTATGAAGAAAATGTCAGAGAAAATCTAGACTCAGAAGGAGAGACAGTGTATCTATCTGAAACATCTCCAGTTCCTATCAGAACTGCTTACATTTGCTTTTGTCAAATTCCACATGTAGTTTTCTGAGTCTTTTCAATCATCTCCTTGATTGCCTTTAAAAATTTTCCTTGAGCTGATTGGCAAAGATCCCTCAACAAGTAACTTTTTTTTCTCACCAACAAAAACCTAGAAGGCATCTTTTATCATAAATTCCTGATAGTTGAGTTTATGAAGTAAAGGGAATTTCTGGATTAAAAAATACTAAAACTTGCTGAAAAATTGTTTTCAAATTTTCTTGCCCCTTGATTACAAATTAGTGTACTAACTTGGTAAACAGAAGTCAGAGACCAAGGTGAGTTGGTCTTTAGGCTTTTGGCCAGGAAATGCACACCATCCCACTGCTTCCACAACCACTGTCCATAGTTATGCTACCTACGGAGATAAAATAACTGATTGAAAAGAAGGCTGTCTCTGAGTCCTTGGCCTCAGTTGAATTTTGGTACTTTGTCACCACCATCTCTTGAAGGGATGACAGTGTTGGTCTTTGATCAATTCTCTTTCATTATTCTCCACCCTACATAAGAGTAAAATTTTAAAAGTATAAGGCTGATTTTTTTCATCCCTTGATTTAAGCCATCTAACCCATAAGAAAGAATAACACAAAACAAAACAAAATAAGGAAAAAAGCTTAATATGGCCCTCAAGATCGTTGGTCTTGACCTGCTCATTTCTCCAACCACATCTTAGAGGGCTGTTCCCTTCATTCTCTTTGCTCCAGACTTTCTGACTTTTCAGATTCTAGGAAAAGCCATTTTCTTTCCAGCCTTGGAAGCTCTGGGTATTTTTTTTTTCCTTCTTCTCACAATTTGCATTTACTTTTTAACTTTTCCAACTTAACTCTTTCACCCTTCATCTTCTACCTCAAATGTTGCTTCCTTAGGGAAGGAATTCATAAACTGATGCCAGAAAAAGTTATTTGTAACATGCTACTTGTTTTCTGTGTTAAGACTCATCTCAATTTGAAGTATTTATTTATTCGAGTGTTGCCCCCTATTCCCCTTCCGGACAGCAAATTTTATGAAAACAGCAACTTTTTAATAATTTTGCTCTAAATTATATGCCCAATTGCAGGAAGTTCAGTTCATCTTAGTTGAAGGAAAGAAGGAATGAGTGAACCCACGAACACTTGAAAACAAGTCCTGGGTCCTGGAGCCTATTTCATGGAGATTTTCTATTGTTCTGTCTTATACTTCAGTTTCCTTTCTCTCTGACGTTTGTTTTTGTGAATGTGAGGCTGGTACAATGTGTCTGCTTAGCATTGTATGGTTCTTGGAGGACCTTATATTTTGGAAGCAAATGTGAAAAACACATTTGAATTTTCAGAATGCTTCATTATAAACAATCTCAGGGACACAAATAGTTTTGTGAATTGATGTGTATTTCTACTTGAAGGATAAAATAAGCACCATGATGACGAGAAGAGCATTGAAGGATATAGGCAGAGGTGTTGGGAACTCCAAGGTTTTGGGGACATTTGGCTCTTGTCAAGGTGGATTTAAATACACAATTCTTTTATTTCCTGAATATCCTTGTTCATTTCTCAGTGACTACCACAATGAAAGTTGACTACTAGAATTACTTCAAAGCGTATGAAAAGCAGGATAGGCATTGCCTGCAATTTATCAGAATTTTAAAAATTTAAGAATTAAAAAAAAAAGATTTTATTTATTTGGCAGAGAGAGACAGTGAGAGATGGAATATAAGCAGGGGGAATGAAGAGGGTGAAGCATGCTTCCTGCTTAGCAGGGAGCCGGATGCTAGCTGGATTCCAGGACCCTGGGATCATGACCTGAGCTAAAAAGCAGATGCTTAATGATTAAGGTAGACTTAATCATGGAGACTTAATCATGGAGACTTAATCCCAGGTGCCCAAAATATAAAGAATTTTTTAAAATGTTAAGAATTCAATTTTTCAGTATTTAAAGAATTTTTACTATTTTGTCTTCAGGGTGTGAAAAAAGTCAAAGGGTCCTAAGATAGCTTTCTAGACAGTTTGGAAAAAGAATATAAGTAGGGAGAAGAAATCCTCTTTGTTGTCATTAACTTTATTCTAATTTGAATTTATAGAAAATTTATTCAACAAAGTATTCTGAATTTACTATTACCATGTTGTTTATTTACTTTTAAAAATATATTTATTTGTTTACTTACTTACTTACTTATTTCTTAGAGATAGAGAGAGAGAGAGAGAGAGAGCAAGAGAGCATGAGCCTTGGGGAGGGGCAAAGGGAGAGGTAGAAGCAGGCTCTCTGCTGAGCAGGGAACCAGGTGCAGGGCTCCATCCCAGGACCCTGGGATCATGACCTGAGCCAAAGGCAGACGCTTAACTGACTGGGCCATCCAGGTGTCCTGTTTTTTTATTTACTTTTTTAATTCCATTTTGATGTATTGATTCTTTTTTAAAAATCACCAATAAAAGTTATAGACCTGTAGATAATTACTCCTCTACTGTCCTCAATATTCAAAGTTTGCAAAAAAAAAAAAAAAAAAATCCTCCCTCTGTCCCATTCTGGAATGTATCACTTGGCGTTTCCTATTCTGAAAACTCAGCACCATTTCTGAGCTCTGGATATTGCTCTCTCTCTAGCAGTATTGAGATGCCTCCTTGCCATTTGGAAAATTTCTCTTTTTTGATTCAGCTGGGAAAAAGGGACTTCCCTTACCAGTCTCCCTTTAGTATTTTTAGAATTTATAATGCTAGACTGAACTATATAAAATCATATGAAGCTGTTAATGATTGACTATCATACACAAATGGCAATTTTATGTGGTTCAATCTAAATAATAGCTAACATTTATTGAAGAATTACTATATTTCAAGTATTATATACTTTGTATGTGTTATTTTATTTAAATTTCTCATTTTATACACTAGGAAATTAAGTATCAGAAATGTTAAAATAAGCTACCCATAATCAAATTACTATTAGTGAAACTGGGATTTAAACCTCGGTCTCTCCCCCTTTAAAAGTCCAAGCTGTTAAGCCCTAGGCTGTCTCTTAAGGGTATTTGCTTATTTCTCCCCCGCCTTTTTATTTTTAATTTTTAACTATCATTATTGAATACTCCTGAAAGTGATAATTTCAGATGAGTATCTCCATGGTTCACAGACACAAAGTCAAATATAATGTGTTTTCAAGGAGCTATACTTAGCCAGATGTTTGCAAATCGCTGAACCATAAATTGCATTTTTTACTTTTTATTGGAATAGCTTCTCATTTTGTAGATAAAAATATTTTTTATATGTTCCTAAAGGCTTTTTTTTTTTAATTTTTAATTTTTTATTTTTTATAAACATATATTTTTATCCCCAGGGGTACAGGTCTGTGAATCACCAGGTTTACTCACTTCACAGCACTCACCCAAGCACATACCCTCCCCAATGTCCATAATCCCACCCCCTTCTCCCAGACCCCCTCCCCCCAGCAACCCTCAGTTTGTTTTGTGAGATTAAGAGTCAAAAAACACAATGATTTACAACCTCTAGAAACAAGTTTTCTGAACCTTGTTTCTGAAAACATTTTGACTTCCCTTAGTTGGCACTGGAGGAAGATACAAGTATCTGGGGAAAACAACAATTCATGCCGTATCACTTGCCCTCACAAATCATCCCAGAAGTAAGTCTGCACTCTCTGTTTGCCGGTAGTTTTGTGTTTTGTTTGTTTGTTTTTTCTTAGAAGTCTTTAAAAGTCATTTTTAATTACTGAGAATGAGGTCTGTATGTGGCTTTAATAATTTTCTTTTTAAATGTGGAAACTATAAGTTCAAAACTTAAGTCAAATATGCTTTGTGAGCTTCAGAATATGGGATTGTGCGGCCATCTGGCCCCCAGGCCATGTCTGGATAGAAGACATTAATAACATTTTTAATTTAAATAATAGATAAATCTGTTTCCAGTGCCTCAGCATCCATTCTCAACATTGCCTGCAGATCAGTTGATCCTAAATAATATTTTCAAGCTGTGGTAAGGTTATTGGTATTCTGAGCAATCTGGAAATACCAAGTTCTTATGCCAGGAAATGGGTCAAACTGTAATCTCTTCATGTTACTGTTTTGATTTCAGAAATAGCTCTGTCCTTCACACACTGGGAGCCTGTATGCTTTACCCTTCCCATGGATTTGATTACAGCTGCCATTCTGTGTTTCAGTGCAAACTTTATTAAATATCTACTTTTAATTAACTTCACGGATACTGGAACCTCTCCACAACCTCAATCTATTTTTACTCTCTCAGAGCAGTTTCACTTTTCTCCTTAAATAGTCATTCTATAATACCCCATCCTCTAATAATTATTACAAAATAGCACCAAACCTGCTCGGTCAAGAGAGACTAGAGAACAAGTCAGATTTACCTTTGGATCTTAGGCTGTGCCTCATGGGGCTACGTGATCCCGGGCACGTTACATGCCACTTCCTGATGTCCTCACTGGAGTGCTGGAGACCTCCTAAGAGGTTAGGAGGAAGTCACTACAGGAGCAACATGAAGTGTCCTCAGTGTTGAGAACAGATATTGGCTTTACACTCTCTCCCTCTCCTTTTTGTTCCCGGCAAACATGTATCTCATAATGAAATAGATGACATAAGTCTCTTTCATTCCCTTATTTTCTTGCTTTTATCTTTCCTGTTGTTATTTCTTATGTTGCTGATCATTTGGTGTGAGATTGTGCAAAGTTCGGTTTGCCCTATTGCTCTTTTTTTTTTTTTTTTCCTTTTAAGATACAGAAATGCTTTTTTCTGGGATCGTTCCTACAATAGTAAGGGTCAAGCATGTGCACTGACTCCATAAATTTCTCTATCATTTGACTATCTGATAGCATTTATAGCCTTATCTTTGGCTTCTCTCTTCATCATAATGGTCGGGCTAAGGGTCATGATTCAGAGATGAGCAGGGACCACAGACATTTGACACAGGAGAATTAACTTTCTTGTCCAAGCAGCAAAATAAATCAATAATACTTTACTTACCTCTTTTATTTTCTTTTAATAAATGGAACAATAAAGTCTCTGGCCAATACCAGGCTTGACATACTTACATCCACTCCTCTGGTGTTTATGGAAAATAGAATGTGAAAATCCAAGAAAGCTCTTTATGGTTTAGAGGGAAAGTTTACTCTCAGCTGCAGAAAGGAGATGGCATTATCTAGAAAATGTCCCATGTTGTTGGCTTGCCAGCTTGGCCTTGAAACATTATCTTGAAACAGCTTAGAAGTCATTTAGAAATAGTGATCAGTTTGAAGAATTAGATGAAAGGGCACCCAACCTATATGAGTTATCTCAGGGCTGTGTTTGCAATGCAAGCACATATTATTCTATATGTGTTGGGCTACCACCCAACTAACTATAGGCCCAGTGGTACAGAAAAAAAAAAAAAAAAAAAAAAAAAAAAAAAAAAAAAAAAAAAAGAAGTAGAATGCAGAAGTATAAAAAATCTAGCATAACAAAAAATTCATAGATGTTAAGTGCAATTTTTAAAAATTAGCATATAATGTATTATTAGCCCCAGGGGTACAGGTCTGTGAATTGCCAGGTTTACACACTTCACAGCACTCACCATAGCACATACCTTCCCCAGTGTCCATAACCCAACTACTAAGTGCACTCTTGACTCAACTGCTGACATGATCTGTTCCCCACTATATAAGACAAGTATTGTAAGTCTGTGGCTCTGAGCTTCTCTGATCAAACAGCCTTGTCATTCTAATGGGTAAATTCATGACCCAAATTTCAGTATACTTCTCTGTGAAATAGGAAAGGCTTTGCAAAGTCTTGTTCCTTTGCTTGTATCTTTGATCCTCTATTCCCTTTGAAATGCTTACTTGCAGGATGAGTAGCAAATGCTAATAAAAAACTATAACCAATTGTTCATTATCAGTCTCCCAACTTGTATTTGCAGTTTTTTCAATTCAGAAAGTGTGTTTATTGATGCTCAGTTATGAGAACCAATGGACAGTGTGGGTGATTATGTTTAGGACATGGTGCTGTCACTGCTTTTTCTGATAGATAAGTCTTCAAGAGAATCACATGTGGAAAGAGCAGCATATGCAAATAACAATATATCAAAACAGGCCACAACTGAAGGGGAGACAAGAAAATAATGCTGGAAAGGGAGTTTAATGAGATCCTAGAAGGTCTTGAGTGCCAACTCAGTAAAACCCCAGACTTGTAGTAACAGGGTCTTAAAAAAGAGACCACAGCTGTATTTTAGGAAAAGAATCCTGGAACCATGGCATATATAAGGGAACAGCAGCAACAAAAATCAAGCTCATATTCACATAGTAAGGCATAAGCAGCAATTTACTAATCAAATGAGAGATTTTCGTGTTATTCTCTGGACTCATTTTATATTTATAGCACATAATTAAATAAAATTTAAGGCTTTGTAACAAAATTTCATTTCACTAAATAGGTGTCAGATAGCATTTATTTGCAAAGTCAAACTATTTATATACATACTTTACAAGAGTCAGTAATTAAGTCTACATGCTAAGGCTTATTTTGATAGTTGTTTCCATGGTGTAGTGATTCTTTTTGTTTTCATCTTAGAGCTTCAGTTCCATTAGGTGTTTTTTTCTTTTTTTTCCCCAAAATGGATTCTTTTTAGCTATTTATTCAAATAACTTAACCAGTAAACTAAATCGACCATTTTAAATGTGGTAATTAATGATTTAATGACAACCTTCCCTTTTAGTTTTCAGCCAACACTTTTATTCAGTAGCACGATTACATGAAATGCATTATTGCCACCCCCATTCTGTAAATCTCTGATATAATATTTCCAACATATTAACATTTAATTGTGTTTTGGGGAGAATTGACCAAGTTATAGAATTACCAATGTATACTGTGGGACATAGGTTTGTTTCAAAGTGGGGCACAAGCCAGAAGATTTATTGTTGGATCAAACACTAGCTGGAAATGACAGAGTTCCAAAGCTGCCCTTTAGATGGATTTGTTGATTATAAGCTTATTAAAAAAGACTATTCTGCTTCCCCTCCTTTCCCTTTTCTTTTCTGTATTTGTCAGGCCTAGAACAATGATAGGCGAATAATAGGCACTCATTAAATAAAGGTAGGAACAAAGACCCTCCATGTTTTGCAATTGTTATGATATTAGAAGAGGTGACTGCTTTAAGGAGGAGCTTCATATGGTGGGAATTTAGTATTCCTCAATCTCCGTTACTCAACTCCTTCCCTGCTTTTAATTTAGGAAAGAGGAGATCAGGTTTGTATAATTGAATGTAAAATCCAGCTCTGGCATTTTAGCTATGAGATCATGGGCAAGGGGTTTTCCTTCTTTGAGCATCACTCTTTCTCATCCTTTTAATAGAGATAATAGCATGTCAGGGCTGAGATTAACATCAAGTGAAATGAACATATGTAAAGTGCCTAGTTCCATGCCTTGAATTCTAAAGGTATCCAACAGGTATGTCTGTGTCTTAGTGAAACAATGTTTAAGACTGAAACATATGGGTTCCTGATTCTGTGTCTTTGTTCCATTTCTATCTATATGTATGATTCACACTTGGAAGATAGGATCAACTAGTCTTCAGCCAATGCATGCTGGAAATGTGCTACAAAGATTTTGACATTTCATAGATGCGCAATTTTATCAACACCTTAAGTATCATAAAAGCAAAATGCACTAGATATCCTCACATACACTGTTACATTTATTTATTTAAAAGATTTTATTTATTTATTTGACAGAGAGAGAGAGAGATCACAAGTAGGCAGAGAGGCAGGCAGAGAGAGTGGGGGAAAGCAGGCTCCCCGCTGAGCAGAGTCTGATGTGGGGCTCGATCCCAGGACCCTGAGATCATGACTTGAGCTGAAGGCAGAGGCTTAACCCACTGAACCACCCAGGTGCCCCTCTTATATTTATTTTACTATGCCTAAAATTTTACAAATATCTTAGTATCTCTGATAGCTTATCAGTTATTCGCTATTTCTCTCTATGAATGTTAAACATATTGTTTTGAGCCTCTTTCTAGGTAGGTTTTAATCAGAAGCATTGCTAGTAGTACAGTTGGAAGAGAACAATTTCCCCCAGATCACAATGCTATTTGAAGTGCCTGACTACATATACTTGGGTTAAAGTGGTGCTGTTTCTTCATGTAGATAAAAATAATAGGATCTCAGAATGCATCCCCATCCATGACTAGCTTTAGGGTAAAGTCTGTAATAAACTGGGGTAGCCTGTAATGGCCCAAATCTCAGGATTCTGGACAATGCCTATTATTATAGGCTTTAAAACTGCTTGAAGATTTCTTTCCATCAGACCTGGAAACACTTCTTGATATGTATATTACTATTGTTTGTACATGGATATACCATATGATACATCATCCTTCACATGATTATAAATCATATTAAAATGATGCTGTAAATCATTTTCAGAAATAAATATCCAATCTTAGATGTCTCTGTAGAAATAGGGATGACCATGTTCTTTTGACCCTGCTGGCACATTTGTCATATGCACAAAAACGTGTTTAGAAGCTGTAGCATAGAACTTTGGGATGGGTGTTTTGCTACATGAAATTTAGTGGATCAATGGGAATCACATTCATGATGTAGACTAAATAATAAGAATAATAAGCATTTATTGAGCCAATACATGATATCAAACATAGTATTAAGCACCTTAAATGGATTAACTTGTTTAATTTTTATAAAAAATCTACAAAGTATGTATCATTTTCCCCCTGTTTTTGAGATATGAAGACAGGTTCAAAAACATGAAGTACATAACTTTTAAAGAGCACACTTCAGCTGAGGTCTTTGCAGTTCCAAAGCCTATAAGGTAACACAATGTTACATCTTTTGATTTCCATGAATTTGGGCAGAACATACCAATGCATCATGTAAACTTCCTAAGTCTGAGTTTATCCCCAACAGAGAAGGCACTAATGATCATGAATTTCTGTATGGAACTCTATTATATATCAGCCTTCCTAGCTTATGATTTCAGTTATTTATAAGCAGTCGCTCACTGGGATGGGATGGGATCAGCCCCAGACTGATGTAGCGGAAGGACTCCTCCCCAGCTGTAGAAAGACAATTAATTATTTCTCAAGCAGCCCACTCACATTAAACTCGTGTATGAGCATAATAAATGACAAAGGAGTTTGAATCATCTATAGCGCATCTGTGGAACTTGAGGAAACTTTGCCACAAGATAGAACAGACAAAGCCAACCAACATCCCTGATTAAAAGTGGTTTTTGCTTTAATTGAAATGATTGCTATGAACAGCTGCCAGGTGAGGTGGGTGAGTGTGGGTGGGAGGTGACTAGGAAAGTCTCCACAGCTGTGACCAGATTCATTTATATATGTTTTTCTCCCTTTCTCTCTCCTCTCTTTCCATCTCCCTCTCTCTCTCTCTCCTTCTACCCCACTATCTGCCTCCCCCTCCCCCTCCCTCTCCCTCTAGAAGGTGAGGGGAGAAAGGAAAGGTAGGCATATACTGCAGAGTAATTTACTGAACCAATGAAAATGTCACAAAAATTTCAGAATTGGACTATGTGGGAGACAAACATGACTTTAGATTCTGGGAGAGGTTCAATATTCAGTTTCCACACAGGCAAATGGCAGTTCTTCAGAAAACTTAAAAGTAAGCAGATAAAGAGTATACGATATACATATAATTTAAAAAAAAATCTCTGGGATGATTAATTGAAGGGGAAGTCGAGTTACACATTTCTCTTCCTTTGATTTCTCTTTTACTAAGAACAAGACATATGCATATATGTAATTCTTATCCAGTGGGGCTGCACATCTGAGAGTCATTTGTTTCAGTTTCCTTAGCTTGAATGGGTAATAGAAACTTGGAACTACAGATGGTCATACAAGTCATCTGACACTCTCTTCTTAGAGAACAAAAAACTGAGCCCCTGCCCCACTCTGAGAAAGGAAGAAATGTATCAATTTATATAAATACTTGGAGAAAGAAGGAGGAATAAATAAATACTAAATAAATTGAGCCAATTGAGATGTTTTGTTCTGGATCACCATGGTGACTGTATGTAACCTGGTGTTGTTCTTCAATTAATTTGCTACTTGTGAGTTACACTCTTTCATTTAAACATCATTTAGTTGTTTCTTCAGTCTAAGACAGGAAAAGTAACCCCTCTGGATTAGTTGTGTTTTATTTTTTGTTTTCTCCCATGCATACTTGGAATATGTAGGCCTTCTTTTACTACTTAATCTTCCCAGGGTAATGACCTATCATTTCATTGTTTTCCATGAAGTAGAAACACTGAAAGAATAAATATTATGTTGTAATTTGAATATAATTATAATTAATAACTAGCATTGATTGAAGAATTTTATGTGCTGGGTATTATATCAACTATATATTCTAACTTTTTAAATCCTCATATCTGGTCTGTGATATGTGTTCAATTCTCTCTGTTTTGTATTTAGGGAACCCAGGAATGCAGAGGTTCAGTAACTTGGCTACAAGTTGGATAGACAGCCATTTGTTTATTAATGGTAGTTCAGTTTATGGGATCAGGCTGTTAAGATGGCATTATGAACAAGTGTGAACTCATTCTGCAGAAGAAAACTGATGTAAGTAATCAAATCACTTGCCAAGGTCACAGAGCCAAGAAGTAGTAGGGCTGATCCATGAACACATGTCTACCTCTTACTATGACACTGATCATTGTACGTTACTAAAAGCATCAGATGTCAGTAGACAAAGCAAAAGAGAAAGGCCAGCAAGTGGAACCTTATAGGGAGGTTCTACTATTGAAGACCCTTTTTTTTTGGTGTGGGGTGGGGGGAGCTGTAGTTCTGAATTTGGAGGATCAGTTCCAGATTTTATGTGTACAGCATTGTTACAGGCTTGGAAAGGCAATCGAACCCATGGAACATAGACATGCTTAATTCCAATTGTAATTTGTTTAGTTCCATAGGGAATGAGATTCAGAACTTAGGCCATCTTCCTCTCAAGGGACATCTACAGCTACATTAGTTCACAGATTCCTTAGTCCTCTATTCACATAGGCCCCACGGTTGCATGCCCAATCCCAGATGCCCCAATCCAGGTGTATTTCCATATAGCAAACAAGGCAGAACCAACATTCCACATTTATCTTAACTCTGTAGTTTCCAAGGAAACAGTCCTGCAAAGACAGAACTGAATTCCCAATTCTGTATCATCCCAGGCCTGATGTTAACCTTTTACACACAGTTAAGCAGAGCAAAGCTATTCTGGACACAGTGCTGGTACCCAGTAGGCATTTAGGAAATAAACATGAAGAATGAATGAATGTGTGAATGAATGTACATGTAATGAATATTGCATATCTCTTGATTATCATCTCACACTGACTAAACTCAATGAACTGGTTTATAAATTGATTATTATATAGTTGAGGATGTTTCTGGCAGATGACTCAGCTCTGGGTATTTGCACAAATAGTCTTGCTTGTCATGTGTATTAATATAGAAGATCACATTTCAGATCCAAATGTCTTTAGGTGACCAGGAAACTAGAGCAAGTAATAACAAAAAAAATGTACTTTTAATGAATCATTCTCATTTTTAAAGTCTAGTGAATTTCATTTTGCATTTCTATATATACATTTATTATTGTAAGCAATATGTATATTTCCTCTGAACAATATTGGAGTATTGCTGGGAATTTCTTATCTTTAAATCTATTTATAGTCACTTATTTATTAACTCAAGAAGTCATTACTGAATTCCTTTAGTATGCCATGCACTCTGCTTGGTGATGGGATACAGTGATTGGCAAGAACATTCATCTGCCAGCATGGGGCTTACTTGCAATGGGAGAACTTACATAAAGCAAATATTTAAACAAGTGTATACAAGATGATGAAGACTATAAGTGCAATGAGATATGTTAGTGGATATATAAAAGAAGATGCATATTTGTGAGTGGTCAAAGAGGGATGTCTGAAGAGGTACTACATTACCAATTACTAGAATGGAGAGTAAGAGTCACTAATAAATTCACTGGGGAAAGCATTCCAGGATTAGGGAATAACATATATAAAAGCCTTGGGGCGAGAGAGAAAAACAGTGCATTTGTTGAAAATCTATCATTTTAACATGACATTCTGATTGATATGTACATCTTCTAAGATGATAATACACTGAACATATAAATTTTCAACAAATATTGCAATAATTAACTTTTAAAACTGAGAACACATTATGTATCAAGCCCTGTGCTAATTGCTAAGGATACAAGAATTAGACAGTGTAGTTCCTTTCTTAAAAGTAAATACTAAGGGTTCCTGGGTGGTTCAGTTGTTTAAGTAACTGCCTTTGGCTCTGCTCATGATCCTGGAGTCCCGGGATCGAGCCCTACATCAGGCTCTCCACTCGCCAGGGAGTCTGCTTCTCCCTCTGACCTCTCCCTTCTCATGCTCTCTATGTCTCTCTCTCTCTCTTAAATAAATAAAATCCTTTAAAATAAAAGTAAATATTAATGAAAAATTAGAAAAATATGATGATGGTAACTACTGGGGACAGTATAGGTATAACTAAAAGGCTTAAGATTCAAATAGAAAAATGTCTTAGAGGAAGTGCATCTCAGTTGAGATGTAAATATAAATTAAATACTGGACACTAGAGAGCTTGACAAAACTCCTGCATAGACTTAGGTAGGGCCCTGCCTTTGTGAATAATAGTTTTGCAAACCACATTTTAGACTTTTTTTTTTTTTTAATCAATGTATAGGTGACACACAAAGTTACATTAGATTCAGGTCTACAACCTAGTAATTCAGGAAGTCGATACATTATGCTATGCTCATGGCAAGTGTGGCTACCATCCAGTACTGCACTACCGTTGACTGCATTACCTATCCCATACCTTTTATGCCCGTGATTTATTTATTCCACAGTTGGAAACCCATATCTCCCACTCCTCTTCAGGCCTTTGCCCTTCTGCCCTTTCCTCTCCCCTCTTGAACTACCCATTTGTTCTCTGTGTAATCAGTATGTTTCTGCATTTTTGGTTGGCCACTTTTTTGCTTTGTTTTTAGATTCCACATACAAGTGAAATCACATGGTATTTGTCTTTCTCTGACTTATTTCACTCAGCATAATACCCCCTAGATTTATCTTTGTAGTTGCAAGTGGCAAGACCTCATTCTTTTTATGGGTAATATTCTGTGTGTGTGTGTGTGTGTACTATGCGTGTGTATGTACACATGTCTCACATCTTCTTTATCTGTTCATCTATCAATGAATGAACTTGGTTGCTTGCATATGTAGGCTGTTGTAAATAATGCTGTAATAAACGTAGGGGTGCATTTATCTCTTCAAATTAGTGTTTTTATTTTCTTTAAGGATTCAGTAGTATAATTACTAGACCATGGGGTATTTTTATTTTTAGATTTTTAAGGAAACTACGTGATATTTTCCACAGTGGTTGCACCAATTTACATTCCCATTGGCAATGCATGAGAGCTCCTTTTTCTCCACATCCTCACCAAAACTTATTTCTTGTCTTTCTTATTCTAGCCATGCTGCCAGGTGTAAAGTGATAACCCCATTGTGGTTTGGATATACATTTCCTTGACGACTAGTGCTCTTGAGCATTGAGTTGTGAGTCTGCTGGCTATCTGCATATCTTCTTTGGAAAAAAACAATATGTCTAGCCTCTGCCCATTTTTAATGAGATTATTTGTGTTTCCTTGTTATTGAGTTGTGTAAGTTTTTAAATATATTTTGGATGTTAACTCCTTATCAGATATATCACTTATAAACATATTTTCCCATTCAGTAGGTTGCTTTTTGTTTTGCAGATGGTCTAGGAGTTTTATGGTTTTATGTTTCCAGTTTAGGTCTCGAATCGTTTTGAGTTTATTTTTATGTATAGTGTAAGAAAATGGTCCATTTTTAATATTTTGCATGAATCTTTCCAGTTTTCCCCACTCTATTTATTGAAGAGACTGTCCTTTCCCCAATGTATATTCCTGTGTCCTTTGTTTTAGATTAATTGATCATATAGATGTGGGTTTATTTCTGGGCTCTCTATTCTGTTCCATTGATCTGCATGTCTATTTTTGTGCCACTACTATACTATTTTGACTACTACAGTTTTATAATATATTTTAAAATCTGGGATTGTGATACCCCCAGCTTTGTATTTCTTTCTCAAGACTCCATTGGTAATATTCAGGGTTTTTGTTCTTTCATATAAATTTTAGTACTATTCTAGTTTATGATAAATGCTGTTAATATTTTCATAGGGATTGCACTGAATCTCTAGATTGCCTTGGGTAGTTTCCACATTTTGACAATATTCTTCCTATCTGTGAGCACAGAATATATTCCATTCGTACATTTTATCTTCATTGTCTTTCATCAATGTTTTATAGTTTTCAAATTGCAAGTCTTTCACCTCCTTGGTTAAGTATATCTTAGGTATTTTATTATTTTTGGTGTGATTGTAATGAATTTTTAACAACTTCTCTTTCTACTCCTTTGTTATTAGTGTATATAAACACAACAGATTTCTACATATTAATTTTGTATTCTGCCAGTGCACTGAATTCATTTATTACTCCAAATGTTTTTCTGGTGGAATCTAGGAATTTCTATGTGTAATGTAATATGTTCTGCATAGAGTACCATTTTAACTTCTTCCTTACCAGTTTAAGTGTTTTCTTTTTCTTTTTCTTTTATTTCCTTCCTTCCCTCCTTCCCTCCCTCCCTTTCCTTTTATTTTTTTCTTCTCTTCTCTTCTCTTCTCTTCTCTTCTCTTCTCTTCTCTTCTCTTCTCTTCTCTTCTCTTTTCTCTTCTCTTCTCTTCTCTTCTTCTTTTCTTTTCTCTTTTTTGCCTGACTGCTGCTATTAGGACTTCCAGTACTATGCAGAATAAATATGGCAACTGTGGACATCCTTGTCTTGTCTCTGATCTTACAAAAAAGCTATTAAGTTTGTCACCATTGAGTATGATACTAGGTGTGGATTTGTCACATATGGCCTTTATTACACTGAGGTCTGTTCTCTCTAAACCCAACTTGTGAATTTTTATCATGAACAGATGTTGCATTTTGTCAAATGCTTTTTTCTTCATCTATTAAGATGATCATATGATTTACATTATTTTGTTAGTGTGGTATATCTCATTGGCTGGTTTGTGAATATTGTATCATCCTTGTATCCCCAGAATAAACCCCATTTGATTGTGGTGAATGATTCTTTTAGTGTATTATTGTATGTGGCTTGCTAATATTTTGTTGAGGATTTACATCTAGGCTCATCAGGAGTATTAGTATATAGTTTCTTTTTTGTGTAGTGTCTTTTTCTGGTTTTGTTATCAGAGTAGTGCTGGTCTCAGAATGCATTTGACAGTTTTCCTTCCTCTTCTTTTTTTTTTTTTTGAAACAGTTTGAGAATACATATTAACATTTATTTAAATGTTTGGTAGAATTCACCTATGAATCCATCTGCCCTGGACTTTTGTTAGGAGATTTTGATAGCCAGTTCAATTTCAATACAAAATTGGTCTATCCAGATTTTCTCTCTCTCTCTCTTTTTTTTTTTTTAAGATTTATTTATTTATTTGACAGAAATCACAAGGAGGCAGAAAGGCAGGCAAAGAGAGAGGAGGAAGCATGCTCTCCGCTGAGCAGAGAACCTGATGCGGGGCTTGATCCCAGGACCAGGTTTCGACCAGGCTTGATCCCAGGATCATGACCCCAGCCGAAGGCAGAGGCTTTAACCCACTGAGCCACCCAGGCGCCCCTTTTCTCTCTCTTCTTAATTTAGTTTGAGAAGACTCAATGTTTCTAGGAATTTATGCATTTCTTCTCTGTTTTCTAATTTGCTAGCATATAATTTTTGTAGTAATCTTTTATAATTTTTTACTTCTGCAGTGCAGGGTGTTCTTTCTACTCTTGCATTTATTTGAGTGCTCTCTTTTTCTTGATAGGGGTGACCCAAGGCTTATCAGTTCTGTGTATCTTTTCAAAAAACCAGCTGTTTTCATTAATCTTTGCTATTTTTTAATTTTTATGTCATTTATTTTTGTTTTTTATTGTTTCCTTCCTTCTCCCATCCTTGGGTTTTGTTTGATCCTTTTTTCAGTTCCTTTAAAAGGGTGTACTGTTATTATCTGAAAATTTTTTTTTTGATGTAGGCCCATATGACTTTGAATTTGTCTCTTAATGCTGCTTTTGCTGCATCTTAAAGACTTTGGACCATTGTGTTTTCATTTTTGTCTGCATGCATAGTTTGATAACCTCTTCAATTTCTTTAGTGACTCATTAGTTTTTTTAAGTAACATGCTTTTAGCCTCCATGTGTTTCTTTTATTCTAGTTTTGGGGGGGTTTTGTTTGTTTTTCTTATGACTTATTTCTAGTTTCCCACTGTATTGGTTAGAAAATTTTCATGATATGATTTCAGTCTTCTTAAATTTATTGAGATTTGTTTCATGGCCTAACATGATCTATCTTGGAGAATGTAGTTGGGACTTTGTATCCATCTGACTCTTTTTATTCATCATATTCCTATGTTTATTTTTGGCCTTTTTCACTTAAAAAAAAAGTCCCCTTCCAAGGTTGATTTAGTGGTGATGAAACTTAACTTTCATTTGTCTGGTTAACTATTGATTTCTTTTTAAAGTGTGAATGATAACCTTGCTGGTTAGAGTATTCTTGGATGTAAGGTGTTTTGTTTTGGTTTTCTTTCAGCATTTTGATACCATTCTCTTCTGGCTTGCAAAGCTTCTGCTGAAAAATCAGCTAATAGACTTATAGGTTTTTCTTTGTACATAACTTCTTGCTTATCTCTTGCTGCTTTTAAGATTGTACATTTTATTTAAAAAAAAAAGGTTGTACATTTAACCTTTGAAATTTAAATTATTACGTGGTGTTGTAGACCTCTTTGGGTTCACTTTATTTGGAACTCTCTTCCTGAGCCTGAGTGTGTATTTTCTTTTTTAGGTTAGGTAAGTGAGTTTTTTACCCCTTTCTCTTTTCTACTTCTGGGACCCTATAATATGATGTTTTTTCCCTTGATGCTGTCCAAGAGATACCTTAATCTATCCTCCATTCTTTTAAATTCCATTTTCTTTTTGCTCTTTAACTTGGGTACTTTCCATTACCTTGTTTTCCAGATCAATGACCCATTCTTTGTAGCCTTTAATCTACTGTTGATTGTTTCTAGTGTATATTTCATTTCAGTTATTATATTCTTTTCTCTAATTGGTTCTTTTTAATATTTTCTATCTTTTTGTTGAGGTTCTCACCAAGATCTTACACTCTTCTCTCCAGTCTGGTGAGCATCTATATGATCATTATTTTAACCTCTTAGGTAGATTGGTTATTTCTTTTTCATTTTGTCCTTTTTCTGAAGTTTTGTCTTGTTCTTTCATTTGGAATGTATTTCTCTGTCTTGCCATTTTGCTTGACTCTCTGTATTTGTGTCTATAAATTAGGCAGAATAGCTACTTCTAAACCTGAAGGAATGGTATTCTGTATGGCCATCCTCTGTGTAGACTGTGTGTCTGGTCACTTTGTCTTGTGTGGATTGGGGTTCCTGGGGTACTCTGTGCTAGGGCTTTCCTGGTAGGATGCCCAGAGCTAAAATGTGTGAAGGCTTTGGCTGTATTGGGGCTCTCTGTGCAGAGGATACATGTGCAGGATAGATGGCACTGAAGTGGATGCAAACTGGGGTCTCTTGGGGCTCTCCTTACAGAGAATCCCTTTATGGGATCTCTGGAACCAAAATTCTACATGAGAAGGTAGGGTCATTTGAATTTCCATAGAGCAGGCATCCCAACAGTTGGAGCTGAAGTAGGACATGGGTTGGGGGAGCTGTGTCGTGGCGGGACAGCTAAAGCTGAAGTGCATGCAAGCAAGGTTTTCCTGGGTTGCTCAGCATAGGGGGTCTCCTGGTAGGGCAACTGGAGTCAAGGCAAGCTCAGCCAGGCTTTCCAGAGATGTTCTGCCTAGGGAACACCTTTGACAGGGTGGCCAGAACCTAGGTGAAAATGGGCTAAGTTTTGTCAAGGTGCTCCGAGCAGTAGGCAGCTAGCTGGCAGGCTGGAGCAAAAGTGATGTGGCCCTGTAGAATTCTGGGGGTGCTTTGCATCTGTGTCACTTTGGCACAACAGCTGGAGCTATAGTGAGCAGTGACTAGGGTGTCTCAGTGCACTCTGCACAGGGGCTAGAGGCCTAGGGCTCATAGAGACAGGAGGGAAGCTAGGGAAACTCTACCCTATTCCCTTTCATACTATCAAGGTGGAAGGGGGACATAAACCAAGGCACTTGTAAGCCCCGCCAACCCAGAGAGAATTCCAGTAGCTCCTTTGCTGTTTGGCAGGGTGCAAGGGCTAGTTCTTCTGTATTCCTGTGGCTCTTCTGAACCAGTGATTTTCTTTTTTCTGTGCCCCTGGTCAGATAAATATGCTCAAAGTACTATCTCTCCCAGATAGTTTACAGTATCAGAGGTGGGTGTTTCTTTTGTTACCAGGTCTTGGTTTCTCTTACCATTCTTTATGTGGTCTGTCTTTTGTTGTGCTGAAGCTGTTCAGTTAGCCTTTAATTCTTCATCAGGATGAATTGCTCTATAAACAGGTATAGTTTTGGTGTGTCCTTGGAGGAGATGAGTTCAGGGTCTTCCTATATTGCCCTCTTGAGCTAGAACCTTAGGTAGACTTTTGATTTGATTTCTCCAGTAAATATTTCATAGATGATTAATTTCATAATGTTGATATTTGATAGCTTCAAGCATTTTTCTGACTTTGTCTTTAAATATAGAGACCATAATTTTTCTACTTAATATATATGTGTGTGTACACACACACACACACACACACACACACACACACGATACACAAACAGATACAGTTATGTAGTTAGGGACATATTTTCAAAAACACATTTTAACCCACATTATCTAAAATATTTGGAACTTCATTTTAAAAATGTTGAGTGACTGCTGGTTAATACAGAGCCAAGACTAGAACACTTGGTCTTGTGTTATAAACACCTTGCCACGAAAGGAGAAAGAGCAGCCCCCTTGAAAGAATTGTTATTGATTGAGTCTTTTCTTTGAATTTCTTAGAAACTGAAGTTGTTAACAGAGATGTTATGAAGGATTTGCTGGAATCAACTTTGGTGAGATTTTCTTGGGAGAAATTTTGCAGCATATTTAATCAGGCGACCAAGAAACAACAGCTGCTTGTGTATGAAGCATCAGTAAAGCTGCTAAGATTTATATAATCTTTAGTGTTCAACAGATTGCTAGCATTTATAGGACAGTCAATGTATGCCTATGCTCATATGCAGTCATATAATGCTACCTTTCCCACTGCCTCTAAATAGAGGGGCTTCCTAAGAAAGAAATGCTTTGGAGAGAGATGAAATGAGGGCTAGAGGACAGAAGAATTGGTGATCCAATCCCAGGAAAGTGGTGATAATAAACCACTGAACAAAAGGCAATGATGGCAGAACCTACTTGTAATGGAAAGAAAAATGTTATTCAATTTAGCCTATATACCCGTAGACATCTATCACTACAGGAGCAGAATAATTCCTCTGATATTTCTCTTTATGGTACAATCACTATAAAAATATTTATGTGCTGGGACGCCTGGGTGGCTCAGTTGGTTGGACGACTGCCTTCGGCTCAGGTCATGATCCCGGAGTCCTGGAATCGGGTCCCGCATCGGGCTCCCAGCTCCATGCGGAGTCTGCTTCTCTCTCTGACCTTCTCCTTGCTCATGCTCTCTCTCACTGTCTCTCTCTTAAATAAATAAATAAAATCTTTAAAAAATATATTTATGTGCTGGTCTAAGTACGGGAAGATTTCTAACTCTAGTAGATTACCAGCCACTTTATTAAAAAATATGATGATTACCAATTCTATTGGCTTTAATTTTTCCTAAATAGGACTAGGGAATTCTCACAAAGGAACTTTGAGATGTGTATTTGAAGACATACAGAATTGGAAGGGATTTTAGAGATTATTCATAATCTACCCCATACTTTAAACAGGAAATCCTTGTAGCCAGCAGAGCTGAAGATATTGACTTAGTCCAGTACCTTCTCAGCCATATATTACTGTCTTAAATCAAAGGTCCTCAGTCTAGTACTGAGAGTCTCAAGAAAATAGCTCCTCTTGCACTCCAATCTTATATTCTGTGGTTTCCCAGCATATATATTTCCTCCTCAAAGAGGGTATTCTTATGGTCACCCCTAAGGCCTGGTTTTATACAACTTTCTTTTTGTTGATAATGCCCTGCATTCTTCACCATTCATTTCAAGATCCAAGTCAAAACCCAGCTACCTTACCATTGAGACCCTGGGTTAAAAATGGTATCTAATTAATTCTGAGTTTATAGACAACGGGAATTCTGTGTCATCATAGAATAGCAGTTTTTACATTGTTTATTAGAAAGAGCTTGATCTTTATAGTTAGACAAGTATAGAGTTCAATATCTGATCCTACCCTTTGACCAATGTATGTTCTATATATTAGGTGTAAGTGTATGTATTTATGTATGTTAGGACATATTCTGCTTTTCTGTAGAAGTAAATAAATCCTGAAGTTTCAGTTATTTAGTGCAAGAAAGATTTATTTCTTGCTCATAATTAGTCCAATGTGGATTTGGCAAATCTTCCAAACACTAGGGGATGGCGGTTGTTCTCATCCTGTGGCTCTGCTATCTTCATATATAGCTTCCAAATTTATTCAAAAAGAAAAAGGTATGGAGGTATCATACAGGCTTATAAAGGCCTATCCAAAAAGTGACTCTTTTCACTTCAACTCACATTTCACTGGCAAGCACTAGTCCTATGGCTTTGCCTGACTTCAAGTCACCTGGGAATTATCATTTCCCATGTGCCTGAAAGGACAAGAAAACTGGATAGGGTTGGGAACTAATGATATTTATTACAATAGTCATTTAAATTAACTGAGGTGTCTGAATTTTGTCAGAATAAAATGAGACAATAAAGTACCCAGTAGCCAGCACATAGAGGCTCAATAAATGATAATCTCTTCTAAAAGAGCTTCTTAAGGCCAAGTAAAATCTCACTCATTTACCTCTTTGGTGCTGAGCACATACATGGCTAAGTATTACTAAGTTTGGAAATTAATGATGGATAGGTTTTGGTCCAAGATAACGATGTAGGAAGACCATTAACTCACCTTCACATTGACACACCAAATCTACACCTACTTATACAGCAATTCCCCCTAAAGTCCACACAGAAAATGACAGTAAGAAAGAGATGGAGACAGAGTAATAAAGGGAACCCACACCTCTAACATTGCGAACCTCCGTAGAGAGGCATAATACTTTGGGACTATGAGGAAATTATTCTGTCCTGGAGCACAGAAAAAAGTCATGGTTCAAAAGGGCAACTAAAATAATGGGATCAGCCCTAGCACCTAGCACCCTGCCAAATGGAAAGAGAGTTACTGGAATTCTCTTTGGGTCAGAAGATCTGGTGAGGACCACAGCTGTGTCCCTTCCACCTTGATAATGAAGATGGGAACATCCAGGCACCTTAGCTGGCTGGTCACTTCAGTGAGTCACAGTACTCTACCCCACACCATGTCATCCTACAGTGCCAGTCATCCCACCAAGGTGGCCCCTTCTTAGCATATACTTGGACACCTGCGATCAGTGCCCACTATAGCTTCAGCTATCTTGCCAAAGTGACACAGGCACAAAGTATGTGCCTCTTCAGCTCCAGATGACTTGCCAGGACACCCTCAGTGCAGAGAGCCTTTAGGCCACCGAGCCTGCCTTGCTTTCACTCCAGCCACCCTGCCAGAGTGTTCTGTTTGTGTAGCAACCTGCAAATCACCATCCCATGCCCATCTTAGTTTCAGTTGCCACCAGGGTGCCCATGACATGGAACACCCCAGAATCTGCCAAGAAACATCTGGTTTGATTCCACCTGCCATACCAAGGTGCCCCCTGAATACAATACCCCAGCATATTCCAGTTTGTACTCACTTAAACTTCAGTTTTCCTTCTAGATTGCTCTTTGTGCAGAGATCCCATGGACTATCCTGGCCCATGTCCAATTCAGCAGTCCAGCCAGGGCATACTCTGTGCAAAGAGCCCAGAACCAACACAACCAGTTCAGCTCAGGTCATGCCACCAAGGCAATTCCAGAATGGAGTGCCCTGGGACCCTCCACCCCCAGTCACATCTCCAGCTAGCCAAAGTCATTAGACACACACAGTCTACATAAAGGATAGACAAAACTAAGGCCATCTATTCAGGCTTAGGAGATCTAGCTGTTCCACCTAATTCATAGGAAAAAAGAGAATCAAGCAAAATGAGGAGACAGAGGCATATTCCAAATAAAAGAACAAAACATAACCTCAGGAAAAGAACTAAATGAAAAAGAGGTAACAAGTCTGCCCGATAAAGAGTTCAAAGTAACTCCACCAAAGGGAGGCAGCAGTACATTAGAGGATGCAGAAGAATGTATCAATAACCTGGAAAACAGGGAAATGGAATGGACACAAGCTTAACCTTAAAAAGAAAAACAAATGATTAAAAAAATGAGGATACATTAAGTGATCTCTTTGCCAATATCAAATGAAAAAACCAGGGGTTCCAGAAAGAAAAGAAAGAAAGGGGCAGATAACTTACCTAACCAGGGGAAGGAAATAGACCTCCAGGTTCAGGAAGCACAGAAAGTCCCTTGTAAGATGAATCCAAGGCGGTGCACACCATGACACATAATAATTAAAATATCAAAGGTAGAGTTTTAAAAGCAACAAGGGAGAAACAACTAGTATCCTACAACTGAAACTCCATAAGGCCATCAATTTGTAGGTCAGAAGAGAGGGACAGAATATTTTCAAAGTACTAACTAGAAAACAGACAAACTATATCCATCCCTATCCAGAAAGGTTACCACTCAGAATTAGAGAACCAATAAAGAGTTTCTCAAACAAAGTTAAATGAGCCCATCACCACTAAACTGACCTTACAAGAAATGTCAAAGAAACTTCTTTATAAGTGGAAAGGCCATAATTAGCAGAGAATTATGATAGAAAAAAAATGTCATGAGGTCAAGCAAATATACAGTAAAGGTAGTAGAACAGTCATTTATAAAGCTAGTATGAAGTTCAAAAACAAGAGTATAGATAAAGTTCCTTTAGAATGTGTTTAAACTTAAGTCACCATCAAATTAATACAGACTGCTTATATATATAGGATGTTATAGTAACCACAAACCTAAAACCTATAATAGCCACACAAAAAATTAAGAGAAAGAAAGCCAAACAGAACACTGGAGTCATTAATCACAAGGAGAGACAGCAAGAGAAGAAAGGAACAGTGAACTATAAAAACAACCCCAAAACAATGAACAAATGGCCATAAGTACATACCTACCAATAATTACTCTAAATGTAAATGATCTAAATTTTTTAAAGATTTATTTATTTAGTTGACAGAGATCACAAGAGGCAGAGAGAGAGAGAGAGAGAGAGAGAGAGCGGGAAGCAGGCTCTCTGCTCAGCAGGGCTCAATCTTGGGCTCAATCCCAGGACACTGAGATCATGACCTGAGCTGAATGCAAAGGCTTAACCCACTGAGCCACCCAGGCGCCCCAGCAAATGACCTAAATTAAACACTCTTGTCCAATCCGGTGATACAGGAAGACCCTGAACTCAATTCCTGAATGGACATACCAAATCTTCACCTATTTACAGAGCAGTTCCTCCTGGAAAAGAACTGAGGGCTCATTGAACATCTCCGCACAAAAAAAGTATAGAAACCACATAGAGAATGGCAAGAGACAGAGACATGGTAATAAAGGGTACCCTTATCCCTGATGCTTTGAACTGCCCTGGATAGGGATAGTACTAACGGACCATGAGTAGGTTTGTCTTCCCACAAAAACAAGGTTTAAAAGGGCAATTAGAGTATAAAGTAAGTAGCTCTGCAACCTTGCCAAATGTGGGAGAGCTGCTAGAACTCTCTCTGGTTGAGATGGGCTGGCAAGCATCACTACTAATGTTTACCCTCCACCTCAATAGTGGAGATGGAGCAGGGACTGGATGCTATGGCTGGCCTGCTGCCTCAGCTAGCCCCAGGCCCCTAGCCCACACTAGCCTCAGAAACACTAGGACACAGAAAAGTTGTAGTTTGAAAAAGCAACTTGGATATAAAAGTTATAGCCCTTGAACTCTACCAAATAGTGGCAGAGCTGCTCAAGTTTTCTCTGGATTGGAAGTGCCAGTGAGCACCACAGTATACATTTCCTCCTCCACCATGATAGCACAGACTGGACCAGGACTGCTTGCTGCCTCAGTGAGCCCCAGGCCCCTAGTCCATGTCAGCCACTGGGACTGGCATAGACTAGAGGCTAAGGCAGCTCTCGCATGGCAAAGATCAAGACATACCTGGTCAGTGCTTACTACAGCTCCAGCCATCCTGCCAAGACCCCCAAATATTCTAGGCATGCACCACTTTTGCTGCATATAGCCTGCTAAAACACTCTCATGTCAGAGTGCTCAGGGACCCCCAGCTCATGCTTGCTTTGGCTCCAGCCACACTGCCAGGGTACCTCCTGCATGGAACACCCCAGAAACTTATGGCCTTTGCCCACCTTGGCTCCAGCTATTTAGCCAGGACACCACTGTGTGGAACACCAAAGGACCTCCTGGCCTACACTAAGTTTCAGCTGCCCCACCTGTGTGTCCCTACATGAAGAGCACCAGGACACCATTGCCTGTCCTGGTAGTGACGCTAGCTGCCCCACAGGATACCATAGCTTGT
Source organism: Mustela nivalis (assembly GCF_964662115.1). Taxonomy (NCBI): domain Eukaryota; kingdom Metazoa; phylum Chordata; class Mammalia; order Carnivora; family Mustelidae; genus Mustela; species Mustela nivalis. The sequence goes on along the minus strand of NC_139028.1, from coordinate 87,977,769 downwards.
ACCAATTTCAGTTTCAGCTGTCTTTCAGAAATACCCTCTGTGTGGAGAGCTCCAAGAACCCCAGGCTTACACAAACTTCAGCTTAAGTATCTTTCTAGGATATCCTCTGTGTGGAGATCCCCAGCATTGCCCTGGCCTATGCCCACTTCAGCTGCAGCTGTCATGCCATAATGCCCCTTGCACAGAGCATGCAGGGACACCCAAGCTTGTACTTACTTCAGCATCAACTCTCCTTCCCTGATGCGCTCTGCACAGAGAGCTCCAGTACTTCACAGTGCAAGGTGCATGCTTACTACAGCACTGGCCATCTCTCCATTCTGGGAACAGAATGCCTGAGAACATCCAGCCCACAAAAGCCAGCCAATATCACTCAAGACCATTCCTTTAAGTTTAGGAGAAGTAACTGTTCCACCTAATTCATAGGAAACAAACAAACAAACAAACAAACAAAAAAAACAAAAACAAAAACAGAGTCAGGTAAATAAGGAGACAGAGGAATATTCTCCAAATGAAAGAACAAAACAAAACCTAAAAAACAAAACAAAACAAAACAAAACAAAAAAAAAAACCCTAAAAAATATACCTGAGAAAGAGTTTAAAGTGATGCTCACAAGAATGTTCACTGGATTGTAGATAGGAATGTAAGAACTCCGTGAGAACTTCAAGAAAGAGATAGAAAATACAAAAAGAGAACTAACATAGAAGAATACAATAAATAAAATGGAAAATACACTTGAGGGAATCAACAGATTAGAGGATGCTGAAAACAGATTGGCAATCTGGAACATTTGAGTAATAAGTAGAGCATTAAAAAAATGAAATAGAGACTAAAAAACAACAGAAAAGATCAATGAAACCAAGATCTGGTTCTTTGAAAATATGTATATAAAAAAACCTTTAATCAGTCTTATCATGAAAAACAAAAGGACTCAAATAAATAAGGGAAACAAGAGAAGTAACAGCTAACATCACAGAAACAATGATGAAAAAATTACTATGAAAAATTATATGTCAACAAGTTGGACAACCTACAAGAAATAGATAATTCCTAGAAACATACAAATGTCCAATGCTGAATTAGAAATAAATAGAAGTTCTGAACAGATCAACTAATATAAATTAGTACTTAAAACAAAAGTTCAGGATCAGATGGATTCACAGGTAAATTCTACCAAGCATTTAAAGAGTTAATACCTATTTTCCTCAAACTAACTACTCCCAAAAAAGAAGAGGAAGGAAAACTTCCAAACATATTCTGCAAAGCTACCATTGCCCTAGTGCCAAAACCAGACAATAATACAAACAGATGAAATTAAGCAAAAAATTCTTCCACAAAATATTAGCAAAAAGCATTAAAATATTAGCAAAAGGATCATTCAGCACAATAAAGTGGGATTTACTCTGGGAATGCAAGAATAGCTCAATATTCACAAATCAGCAATGTGATATATCATATAAACAAAACAAAGGTTATAAATCATATGATCACCTCATAATTGCAGAAAAAGCATTTGACAAACTTCAGCATCTGCTCATTATAAAAATTCTCAACAAAGTGGGCTTGAAGGGAAAAGATCTCAACTTAATAAAGGCCATATATGAAAAACCCACAGCTAACATCATACTTAGTGTTGAAAAACTGAGAGCTTTTCCACTAAAATCGGTATCAGACAAGGATGCCAACTCTCACCACTTTTATTCAACCTGGCTTTGGAAGTCTAAACGCTGGCAATCAGACAAGATAAAGAAAGCTATCCAAATTGGTAAGGAAGAAGTTAAACTGTCACTATTTGTAGAAGACATGATACTATACATGGAAAACCCTAAATGAGACACCAAAAATTATCAGAAATAATAAGCAAATTCAGTAAAGTTGCAGGATACAAAATGACTATACAGAAATCTGTTGATTTCCTATATACAAATAACAAAGTATCAGAAAGAAAAATTAATAAAACAAGTCTATTTACAATTGCACTGGAAAGAATAAAGTACCTCGGAATAAAGTTAACCAAGGAGGTGAATGGCCCGTACTCTGAAAACTATAAAACACTGATGAAAATAATTGAGGACAACACAAAAAAATGGCAAGATATTTCATGCTCATGGACTAGAAGATTATTATTGTTAAAACGTCCACACTACCCAAGGCAATATACAGATTCAATGTGATCCTTATCACAATACCAACAGCATTTTTCAAAGAACTAGAAAAATAAATAAAATTTGTATGAAACTGGAGATATTACAATCTCAAGTTTCCAGACATAATAAAAGATATAATAATCAAAACAGTATGGTACTGAACATAGAAATGGAAATACAGATCAATGAAATAGAATAGACAGTCCTGATACAAACCCATGGTTATATGGTTAATCGGCGACGGGGGGGGGCAGAATATATAATGGAGAAAATACAGTCACTTTCATAAACGGTGTTGAGAAACTGGATAGCTACTTGGAAAAGAATGAAACTGGAACCATTTTCTTTTTTTGTTTTTAAAGATTTTATTTATTTATTTGACAAAGAGAGATCACAAGTAGGCAGAGAGGCAGGCAGAGAGAGAGCTCGATGTGGGGCTTGATCCCAGGACAATGGGCCGAAGGCAAAGGCTTTAACCCACTGAGTCACCCAGGCTTCCTATTTTCTAACAACACACACACACACACACACACACACACACTGAATTAAAGACCTGAAATAAAGCACAGACAGTAATTTGAATATTTTTTGGCTTTAGCCAAATTTTCTAGATATGTCTCCTCAGGCAAAAATACAGTATATCAAAAGGTAAAGCTTTTGCATCAGCAAAGGAAACAAAAAAAACAAAAAGTCAACCAACTGTATGGAAGAAGATATTTGTAAATGACATGTCCAATAAAGGATTAATTTCCAAAATATACAAAGAACTTACACGGGATTCCTGGGTGGCTCAGTTAGTTAAGCTGCTACCTTGGGCTCAGGTCATGATCCCAAGGTCCTGGGATCGAGTCCCACATCAGGCTCCTTGCTCAGTGGGGATCCTGCTTCTCTCTCTGCCTCTGCCTGCCACCTTGCCTGCTTGTGCTCTCTCTCTGACAAATAAATACATAAATAAAATATTTTTTTTTAAAAAAGAACTTACACAACGCCAAACCAAATAATCCAATTAAAAATGGGCAGAGGAATTTACCCCAAAGATACAGATGTCGTGAAAAGAAGGGCCATCTGTACCCCAATGTTTATAGCAGCAATGGCCACAGTCGCCAAACTATGGAAAGAACCAAGATGCCCTTCAATGGACGAATGGATAAGGAAGATGTGGTCCATATACACTATGGAGTATTATGCCTCCATCAGAAAGGATGAATACCCAACTTTTGTAGCAACATGGACGGGACTGGAAGAGATTATGCTGAGTGAAATAAGTCAAGCAGAGAGAGTCAATTATCATATGGTTTCACTTATTTGTAGAGCATAACAAATATCATGGAGGACAAGGGGTGTTAGAGAGGAGAAGGGAGTTGGGGTAAATTGGAAGGGGAGGTGAATCATGAGAGACTATGAACTCTGAAAAACAATCTGAGGGGTTTGAAGTGGTGGAAGGGGTGGGAGGTTGGGGTACCAGGTGGTGGGTATTATAGAGGGCACGGATTGCATGGAGCACTGGGTGTGGTGAAAAAATAATGAATACTGTTTTTCTGAAAATAAATAAATTTAAAAATAAAATAAAAAAATGGGCAGAGGACATAAATATACATTTTCCCAAAGAAGACATAAAAATGGACAGCAGACATATGATAACATGTTCAACATCACTATCATCAGGGAAATACAAATACAAAATAAGAAGATACTAGCTTACTCCTGTCAGAAAGGCTAGAATCAAAAAGACAAAAAAAAAAAAAAAAAAACACGTTGTCAATGTTCTGGAGAACAAAGAACCTTGTACATGGTTGGTGGAAATGTAAATTGGTATAGCCACTATGAAAAATATTATGTTTCCTCAAAAATTAGAAATAGAAATACCATACTATCCAGTGATAGCACTACTGAGTATCTATCCAAAGAAAACAAAATAAACATCTGCAAAGTTATAGGCATTCTTTTATGTTTATTGCAGCATTATTTATAATACCCTAGGGAATGAGAGTAACCCAAGTATGATAAGGAAATTGTGAATTGACACAATTCACACACACAGGGATATTATTCAGCCATATAAAAAAAATGAAATCTCGTTATTTGCAACAACATGGATGGAGCTAGAGAGTATAAGGCTAAGTGAAGTAAGTCAGGAAAAACAAATACTGTATCATTTCACTCATATGTGGAATTTAAGGAACAAAACAAATGAAAAAAATGAAAAAAAAAAAAAAGGAGACAAACCAAAGCAGAGACTCTTATTTATAGAGAACAAATAGGTGGTTACCAGAGGGGAGGTCAGGAATAGGTGAAATAGGTAAAGGGATTAAGAGTACACTTATCTTAATGAGTCATATACAGAATTATTAATGAGTGATATATAGAATTGTTGAATAACTATATTATACACCTGAAAATAATGCAACACTGTATATGAACTATACTGGAAAAAATAAAGTAAAAAAGATAAGATATTAGGGGCACCTGCGTGTCTCACTCATTTGATCGCCTGCCTTTGGCTCAGGTCATGATCCCAGTGTCCTGGGATTCAGCCCAATATTGGGCTCCCTGCTTAGTGGGGAAATCGCTCTCTTTCTCTGCCTCTTCCCTCTGGCTTGTGCTCTCTCTCACTCATTCTCTTTCTCAAATTAAAAAGCTAACAAACAAACAAACAAAACCCCAAAACCTTTTTTTTTTTTTCAAAGATAAGATTTTGCCATTTGTAACATGAATGGAACTAGAGGGTATTATGCTAGCTGAGATTAGTTAAAGACAAATATATTATTTCACTGATTTGTGGAATATTAAAAACAAACAAACAAACAAACAAACAAAAAACCAATGAACAATAAGCCAAAACCAAAAACAGACCTATGATAAAGAGTACAAACTGACTGTTGTCAGAGCAGTGGTAGGAGGGAAGGCGAAATGGGTGAAGAGGACTGGGAAGGGCAGGATTCCAGTTATGGAATGAGTCATGGATGTAAAAGTAAAGCATAGGAATATAGTCAATGGTATCATAATATTCTTGTATGATGACTAGGTATCTACTCTTGTGGTAGATTCTATATCTAGCATGATATAGAATCATTATGTTGTAAACCGGAAACTACTGTGACCTTGAGTGTCAACTCTACTTCAGTAAAAAAATGAGCAAGTTTATTTAAACAAATCTAAGCTTTCAGGAAATCTTTCCCTCATGCCAATCATTTACTTAGTCCTCTCCCCTCTTCAAATTTCTGTTGCTTCTTCCCAAGACATGACATGCCTGATTTTAAGATACTTTTATTCCTTTCTTCATGTCCTACTTTCTTTCTTCCACTGTAAAGTTTCTTCTTAAGATGGTGCATATAATTATATATTTTTCATTTGTATTTATTCTTATTTGCCAACCTGGAAACCACATTGTATATGGATTATTATTTATGTAAGACTCTGACAACATGTACCCTATGTTTATAATTTCCTCAAGAGTCTATCTGCCCTAACTCAGGAATAAGAGTTCAGTGAAATGAGCTTATCCTCTTAAAGAGGACATGAATATTTCATAAAATATGTAATCCAAATGTTAGGATTCTTAAATGTACCATATTGATAAACAGGAGGAAATCTACTGTAAATACAGTGAGGTTATACCCATATAACCTAATATTATTTATACCTTGTGCTCTGTATATTTTGTCATATATACATATATTAAATTGCATTAATTATAAATCCAATTAATTAAACTAAATTTAAACTAGAATTATTGAACAATAAATTTGGTTCCATCTACATGTTACATCTAATTTGGTTCCATCTACATGGTTCCATCTAACATGTAGATGGAACATGTAGATGGAACATTATTCTGTAATTTCTTTTCTCTCAGTTTTAAAGCATAATAATAAAGGCATAGAAGGAAATTTAAAAATAAAATTGATTCACCATTAATCCATCCACTCGGATGCAATTGTTTCAAATTATTATTAATAATTTTTCCCACTTCCTGCTCTCTATTCCAAAGAAGAGGCAACTTCACATTCTGATCAGAAAGGGGCAGTGATTAGTTCATGGAGAACTTGTTGTCAAAGAAAATTAGAAAAACATTGTGCATGTAAATTATTTCTTTCTGTCTTTCCCTTTTCCATCTTTGGATCCCACATCATCCTTCTACTGATCAGCCCCTCCACAGGAAAGGGCTTGAAAATGTCCAGGCTTTTTATGATCTCCAAAGAGGGCATGAGCTCTTCCTTGCTAAATGGAATTTGTCACCTTTACTTCATCTTTCTTTCCTCTTGAATCTTTTACTTCTTTACTGCTAATATCACCTCTCTTCCTCCCTTTTCTCAACTTGAATTTAGATTTTTTTAATTAAAAAGAAAAGTTTTCTCAGCATCTGTGCTTCAGACAAAATGAAGAACAGTAGAGAGAAGGACAGCACCAAAGAGTGTTATGAATAGACTTCAGGATTTTGCTGCTACTGTTTGGATTGAACACAGCAGTCCATTTAGAGGTAGTCATTCTAGCCAGGAAGGGGTATATTTCTCCATTTGGGCCAAAAGATAAGGACATTTTCATAGCAAAGAGAAATTGCTTTGAGACTTTCCAGGAAATACACTATAAAAAAAAAGAGACATTAACACAGAAAATGTAGTGAGAGAAACTTTCAGTATTTCTGCTGAATAAAGAGCTCTTGGGCTCAAATCATATTAGTGATCACATTGGTGCCTTCAGTTATGAATGACTGAGAGGTGACTAATGGGTCATGGCCAGAGTTTGAGACCTCATACCTATATCAACAGACCCATTGTAGCTTATTTCAACATTTTCCTCTATGTGAAGGCTGTTTGCTCCAGATTCTTAAAAGAGAAGCATGAAGGCACTTACAAAAAAATATTTCTAAATATATCCCTGAAAATATTACTGAGGGCCAATGAAGCTTCTGCTCAGAATTTTCTGACTCTGGCCTTCAGAAATGCTCAAATTGATGAGATGTCTCCCCAGAGAGATCAGAGAGAAAACAGTAAGCTTTCCCAATAAGAAGGTTGCCTACTCATTTCAATAAAACAAATACTTCAGATTACATGGTTCTCCTGATTATATCCCTCCAAAGGCTCAGTTACACTAAAATGTGCAGTCTCTTTATAAGATTCTAAAGGTTCCATATTATGCTATACCTGCTTACCTCAGTAAGCTCGTTTTCCTCCACTTTCTCCATTTTTTATCTGCTCTGGTCAAGGTGAATTCCCAAGATAATATTCCAACTCATTATTGTTTTTTCAGGATTTTCTGTTTTCACATTTAAAGATGAGGTCTCCAGGGATCCTTGTAGACCTTGAAAAACTGGAATAATTGGTCACTCAGCTTCTAAGAGTTCTTGGAATATACCTAGTTCCCTCTCTAGGTCTTTGCACTTGTGAGTCTCTTTGCTTGGAATGATGTTTCCTCCTATCATCACACAGCATGTGTTCTCATTTTTTTTTTTTTTTAACTTTGCTGAGACTTCTTACCCTTCTATCTTAGAATAGCCTTTATCTCTATCACTTCTATCCCTTAAGTCCATACCTCTTTTTCTACTTTTAACACCTACTGCTATCTCTGAAATTATACTCTGTTCATGTCTGTTTACTGTTGGTTTCCTCTATGAGAAAAATGAATCCAGTGAGTGTAGGGACTTCGTATATTTTGTTCACTTCTGTTTCCTAGCATCTAGAAGAGTGCTTTGAACTTAGTAGGTACTCAACAAATATTAGTTGAATGAATAAGTAAATAAAAATTGAGAAGAAAGTTTATTTGTAAATGGGTAACAAAAATTAGCTTCGTGTACTCAATTTACTTTGTAAATACTTTGTTATCAATTTGGATAAATGACATAATTTGCAACAAATAGGAAACCAGAAATAATCAGAACATTGTTTCCCAAAGAGACAACTGGTAGAAATTCTTTATAATTTTAGAGTGTAAGGAATTCACAAATTCCTTATGTGCATAAATTTTCCCCCAAAACTATTTGTCATGCTGGTAGAATGAATGACCTTTATTGTATTATATTTCTGAGATTACAAATGGCAAGAGTGAAGGCATATAAGGCATCAACACTGTAACCAAAGTCAGTCTTCCATTCTGAGTCATATTTTGACCAGAAACTAGGGGTGGGGGGGGGGAGAAAAGAAAAAAAAGAAAAAAGAAAAAAAAAGCCCCATGCTGATTGTATGCAATGGAGTGAAAGGACCTGGAAGAGATTAGTGAAAGAAAATTATATACAGATACTTTTGTTCTAAGTGCCTTGGCAAATTTCCTTTAATTGCAAAGCTGGGATCCTGATAAATTGATTTTAAAAATGTGGTAATGGTAGCAATTAATCTCTTCCTCCCCAGTGGTCCCACAGCACTTGGTATCTGCCTTTATTGGAGCACTTAACAATCTATCTTGAATAAGAGATACTTATGAAAGGCTTTTCTTCATCCAGTAGACTTGCAGCCCAGAGCCAGTGGGCTCTGATTCACTCTGTGTGTGTGTATATGTGTGCTTGTGTATGTGTGTGTGTGTGTGTGTGTGTGTGTGTGTGTGTATTGCTATAACATTTATAATTGGGATGCAGTAAGTAGTCAATAAATGGTTGGGTTGATAAGAATAATTGGAATCAAGGAGAGAGAATGGAATCTGTATAAAAAAGATGAGAGAGTGCTTGTTATATACCCCTCTCCTTTCTTTTTCAAGAGAGAGTTGCAGAGGTATTGAGTCATTAAATAAGTGGCTTCAAAGGTTTTCACCTCTTACTTTGGAGTGTATGATATATTTCCATTTCATCATATCTTTGTTTCTTCCTCCATTTTGGCAATCTATTAAGCTTTTATTTTTTTTAAAAAATGTCTTAGATGGGTAAAAAACGTGCTCTCTTTCAGTTTGAGTTTCCCTGGCTTTTAGTAAGATTAAGTTTTTCCATATTTCTCTTTTTCCATAAACTATATTTTCATATATTTTTGCCCTCTGGGAGGCTTGTCTTTTTTCCCTACTGATTTAAAAGAGCTCTTTATGCAACCTGGATATTTATCCAGAATGTTAATGACGTCTATGCTAACTCATTTAAACAAAACATTTCTGTTCATTTTTATGAGGGTGAAAGGGGTAACGTTTTTCTTCAACTTTTTCTGTTTTACATCTTTCTTAAGGAAGCCCTTCTTTACTATGAAATTATAAGATATTTTCCTATGTTTCTCACAATATGTAGTTTAGTTATAGCACTTTGATCCATCACAAACTGAGCTTGCATGTCTGAGGTACAGTCTGACTTTATTATTTTCCTAATGAAAAGCAAATTATCTGCATATGATTCAATAGTCCATCCTTTTGCTAAGAAATTTGAAATGTCATGGATCTGGTCTATTCCCATACTAATAAGATCTCTATGTCTCTCTTTCTCCCTCCTTCCTTCTCTCCCTCCCTGCCCTCTTCCCTCCTTCCTTTGTTTCTACTTTTGGTAGAAATAAATTGAATATACTTAAATATTTTTCTTCCATTTGAATTTGTGAAACAGTTATTGCAGTTATAAAATCACTTTTTCTGTTTTGATTAAAATGCATTAAAATCAATTATTATGGAAAATTGTTTTGTCTATAATACATCTTCTTGTTTATGAACTTGGTATGTTATTTAATTTATTTGATATCCCATTTGATAGTTTCCTTAATGTAAGCCTTGAACTTCTTAGATTTTATTTATTTATTTATTTAGAGAGAATAAGTGGGGGGGGAGGGGCGGGGCAGGAGGAGAGATAAATTCTCAAGCAGACTCCCTGCTGAGCAGGAAGGTCAATGCAGGGCTTGAACTCACAATCCTGAGATCATGACCTGAGGTGAAATCAAGAATCCTATGCTAGACTGAGATACCCATGTGCACTTTGAGTTTCTTCTATTAGGTGTGTTCTCAGGCATTTTACACTTTTAAAAAAAATATATTGCAAACAGGATCTCTTTCTGTTTTTAAATTTAGTTACTTCTGGCATACAGAAAAATTATTCATCTTTTAAAAATATAATTGAGCATGAATGTGTCCTTTTTACTGAATTTTCTCATGTGTTCTTATACATCTCTTAGATGACTTTCTTTTTTTATAGGTAGGTGATTATATATGCACATAGTTACAGTTTTGGCTCTTGATTTCTGTTACTTATAACTTTTTTCCTTATTCTCTTTCTTTGACTTGGTCAGCTAGTATCATACTGAATAGTAATGGTACTAGCAGGCAAATTTGACCTGTTCCTACGAAAGCATTATCTGTTTAACAAATATTTATTAAACTCCTACTGTATGCCAGAAACAAGCTCTTGTTATTATATAAAATAAGAAAAATTCCCTGCATTATAATGGAACTTATATTTTCATAGGAATGATACAGAATACATAATGCCCACAAAAATATATAAATTAAATAAAATGTTAGAAGGTGAAATTAATATGGTTAAAGAAGACCCAGTGAGGATTATGGGGTGGTACAGTTCAAACCTCAGAGAAAATGATATTTGAGTAGACCCCAAAGGTAGTAAGAGAGTTAGCCATGTGGATGGCTATCTGGAAAAAGAACATTCTAGGCAGAGGGAATGCCAGTGTAAAATCCCTGGTATGAGAGGCTGCCTGGTGAAATTGAAGAGCAGTGAGCAGGCCAGTGTGGCTGTAGCAGAGTGAGAAACGAGGAGAAAAGGAGATGACGTTAGGCAGGTCACGGGGGGAAGATAACAGAAGGCTGTGGAAAAAAGGACACTAACTATAACTTTGTGAGGAATGAAAAGCCACTGTAGGGTTTGGAGAGACAGATGACATTTTCTGACTTATATTTTGAAAGCATCACTCTGGTTGCTATTTGAAGGTTTAGTGATAGGGATCAAAGATTTTGTAAAATCAGAGAGACCACATAGCAGATAATTTAATAATGCAGGCAAGATATGATGTCATCCATATGAAAAATGGCCAAAGTATGGATATATTTGAGGTAGAGTACACAAGATATCCTGCTGGCTCAGCAGTGAAATGTAAGAGAGAAGCCTCAAGGCTGCCGTCCTGGTGGTCCTTTTTTTTTTTTTTTCTCTCTCTCACAACTGAAACTTGGGGTTCAATCAACTGAGATTACGCAAATGTGGAAGTGGGATAGAAGTATATTTTTTGTTATGGCAAATTCATGATGACTGTGATCAGCCAGATGAAGTGGTTGGATATAGGTGGGTCTAGGGATACAAAACTGGGAATCATCAGCACATATCCTGATCAGAACCTAAAGTACAAATGAACTCTTCGAGGAAGTGCAGGTGGGAAAGAGTAGTGACCCGAGGAATTAGTTATGAGGTACTCTAATGAGCAAAAGGGACCAAAAGGAAGGGGCCAGTGAGGTAGGAAAACACCAGCAGAGTGTGGTGGAAGCAAGTGAATAAAGTGTGTCAATGCATGGGAAGAACAACTTTGTCAAATACTTTTTTTTTTTAAGATTATTTATTTGTTTATTTATTTATTTGACAGACAGAGATCACAAGCAGGCAGAGAGTCAGGCAGAGAGAGAGGAAGGGAAGCAGGCCCCCTGCTGAGCAGAAAGCCCCATGTGGGGCTCGATCCCAGGACCCTGGGATCATGACCTGAGGCAAAGGCAGAGGCTTTAAGCCACCCAGACGTCCCTGTCAAATACTTTTTATTTGAAATGTAATGGAAATTTAAAATTCCTATTTCAAAAGAAACTTTATCAATTTTTGTTTTCACAGAAACTTCTCATGGCACAGAAATGCCAGCAGCCAGATGAAGACACCTGTCCCTATCTGCATGTGGAGCCATAAGCAGTCATTTTCTAACTTGGCAGCACTCCTTCAAGTGACATTTCCAACACCACCTAGTGGACCAGGAAATTCAGTCAAGCCGGCAGCACCAGAGGTGGGCCTGATAAAATCCCTCTTGGCAAATTCTTATTCAAGAAATAAGAAAAAATGGAAGACCCTGGGCATAAATCCCGAGATGCTATAGAGAATTTTTTGGAGGTAACTGCTGATTTGTAAATATGCAAAGTTTTCAAACCTTGATTTTTTTGGATAGGAAAGAAAATAATAATAATAAAAGGAAAGTCTTACTCTTTTTCTATTATAACTGCCCATATAGAATAAAGAGAATTGAGGAAATTAAGTTTAATGACATAAACCTCTCTCCTCTAGAAATCTATTTTCCCTCATTATGTGGGTATTTCAAATAATTGGCTCCCCAAAATGACTTCTAGTCTGTCTCCTTTTCATTGCTGGGTAGTTTTCCTGTTTCTCACTTCTTTACCTCTTTCCAACAAATAAATTATTGAATAAATAGAATATTCCAGGTGCTTAGGATGCATCAGTAAAATTTATAGACATTGTCCCTGCTCTTGTGGAACTTAGTCTGGTGGGAAGATCAGTCATCAAATTAAAATTTATACAAAGTATTATATATTTGCAGTAATAACATGTGTGATAAAATAAGGTACTATATCATATTAATTTTTAATAGGTCTGTAAGTTCAGGGATGGCTTTCCCAAAGGAAATAATATTCATAATAATTTCCTAAAGGAAATAAATAATAAGATTTATCCTTATCAAAAGGATAAATAGTAAACAAAATAATCCCAAATATAGGAGCCTCCTAGAAAATGAAAATAGCCTATGTGAAGACATGGAAAATAAGCAAAACAATTTCAAATATAGTCTAGACTTAGACCCATAGTCAACATGTCAAAGTGCATGTGTACTCTTTCTGCAGTCTCCTTTCCAGAAGAAAAGAGCATACTGTGAAACACCAGAAAAAATGTCATCAATGTAAAAAAGCAACCTGAATGTATTTGAAACCTAAAGCTTAGATGATCTGTATAGCTAAAAAAGCAAATAACAGCAAATATATCCAAAGGGGAGTTAATATGGCTACATTTACATACCATTTTGATTTATATTAAACATTTCTTTTGAGAGAGAGAGAAGGGGGGAGGGAGAGAAGTGTGTGGGAATGGGCAGAGGGAGAAGGAGAGAGAAAATCTTAAACAGGCTCCACACCCAGGGCAGAGCCTGATGCAGGGCTTGATTTCACAACTGTGAAATTATGACCTGAGCCAAATCAAGAGTCAGGTGCTTAATGGACTGAGCTATCCAGGTACCTCTCGATTTATATTATATAAAACATTTTTCTGTCCAAATGTAATTACTTGCATCCCCAGTATAGAAATACATTTGTTAGGGTATAATTCTGTCATGAGAGAGACTTAAAAAATAGAAGCTTAAACAGGGTGGAAGTTTGTTTTTCTCCCCACTAACAGTCTAAGAATACCAGAATTAGGATGGTAGCTCTATAGTATGAGGGTACAGACTCCTTCTGTCATTTCGTTCCATATTCCCTAGAATGTTGCCATCACTCATCAGCATGTTTCAAGATGACTCATAAAGGAGAAAAATAAAGATACAACATTTCCCTTTAAGAGGCAAAATCCAGAATTTTCTGATGTTATTTCCGGTATTAAATCATGACCTAGATGGACTTGGTCACAAGGGTCTACCTAGCTTGGTAAATATAGTAATCATTCTGGGCTGTCTTATGCCCAAGTGAAAAAAAAAAAAAAAAAGAAAAAGTAGTATCAGATAATTGGGGGAAACTAGCATTAATCACCACTATGGGAAAGATGAAAAGCATTATGATAACCTAAAAGATAGAAGAATGAGTGAGACTAGTTTCCTGGTCTGAAGGATGCCAGGATCCAATGGATAAGAGAGGACATAGAAATGTTGTGGAAGAGAGGTAGTGTTTTAACGGTGAGGAAAGGCCATACATTGATTCTCTTAGTGTGTGTGTGTGCGGTGGGGGGGGGGGGGAGGGTATCATTATAGAAAAGATAACAGCTAAGTTGGATTCTAAAGTATATGTCAGATTCCAACAGGAAGAGAAGGGTAACAACCTTTCAGGAAGAGGAAAACATGTTGCAGCAACTTCCTGATAGATCGTAATATGCTTACTGCTGTATTCATATTTTATCTGTAATCAGAGGATTAAGGGATAATCTTGAGTCTTAGTCAAAATAATCAGCTTTATCCATCTTACTATAAAAGTGAATTCTGAAAGTTTTTGAATCAACTAGAGCATTCCTGAGTGGCAAGATAGCAATTGATAGACATAACAAAAAGATGAAGCCAAGACTTTTCTTGGAACCATTACCATTAATCCACAAAGTATGTAACCATAAACATGACTTTTACTTTTACATTCTAAAGACATTCCCAAAGTAAGGTAAACAGTGAAGTAGGATCTGTCAAATAGTCCATTTCAAGAACATCACAACTCATAAAAATTGAATTAACTAAACTTTGGCAAGATGAGAAAAGAGTGATCATAATTTCCATTAGAATATTAATTTATGGTTTTTAAAAAAGTGTATTTTACATACATTACCAGTTATACTTAATATAAGTATGGCTACTATTATTATTTTAATTTTAAGGGTGAAACTATGAAAGCCAAAAGACGTTAAGAAATCAATATCAAATATGAAGAGTTTTTCATAGATGAGATTCAAACCCAAGACATAACAAGCTCATATGTTTACTCTTGTGTGAAGATAAAATTGTCTGTGTATTATCCTCAGGTAGAGGGTAGAAGTCAGAATTAAACATAAGAGTTAAATGCTAATTGTCTAAATATATTCCCCTTTAGCTCTTTCCTAATCTTGCCATCATGAAAGGAACAGAGATGCAAAAGTAATTTAAATAGATTAATGTAGTTGTTGAGTATTCTAGAAAATTTGGGACTGTTGTCTCATTGTTTTAAGTTATGTGTAGGTTTTTCCAAGAATGGCATTCTAGTATATTCTTTTTTATATATATAATTTTTTATTTTTTATAAACATATATTTTTATCCCCAGGGGTACAGGTCTGTGAATCACCAGGTTTACACACTTCACAGCACTCACCAAAGCACATACCCTCCCCAATGTCCATAATCCCACCCCCTTCTCCCAAACCCCCTCCCCCCAGCAACCCTCAGTTTGTTTTGTGAGATTAAGAGTCACTTATGGTTTGTCTCCCTCCCAATCCCATCTAGTATATTCTTATATGAGATTTATTCTATAAGGAGATAGTTTAATAATTCAATTTGGTCATGATATTTTAAAAACTGTATTCCTACAAAAGAATATTGATAGAAATGTTGTAATAATTCATAGAAACACTGTTAAGTCTAATTAATTGGGGATAGTCTACTTTGGACAATTAGTTAAAAGTATGAACTTAGAATGTTTCAGTAAAATATCACTTATTTATTATTTTAGTAAACAGCCATGGTTCAATCCATTTGAAGTTCTGAGTATATTTTAACAAAACTTTTCAATTTACAGAGCACACAAACCATGCCTAAAGATTTATTAAATAAATCTTCAATATTCCTATTTTTAACATTTTAGGTGATTTTTTTTTTGAGATTTTATTCATTTATTTGAAAGGGAGAGAGAACATAATAGGGGAAAGGGTAGAAGGAGAGGGAGAAGCAGACTCCCCACTGAGCAGGGAACTCCATGGAAGGCTGGATCTAAGGACATCCGTATCATGACCTGAGCCAGAGGCAGATGCTTAACTGACTGAGCCACACAGGTGCCCCTAAATCTTCTCTACTCTATGTAATATATCCATTTGCTTAAGAAATCATTATTCCTTAGTACATAATTTTTGCAAAGGCAAATTTTAGCCAAGGCAAAAGTTTATCATTTAATTTACTGAAATGAGTGGAGTTGTCATGTATTGAAGTCAATATACATCATGATGCCTTTGAAATATGATACTAATGGTAATAGTTACTGCTCATTGAACTATATATGCCCCCTCTCCACATACACATATACGTGCTTATGTATATATACCGATTTCAGTTACACTGAAATGTAACTGAAATGTATTTCAGTTACACTGAAATAGTTACACTGAAATGACTTGGCCCAAATCCCATAGTTTATAAGTGAGGGAAGCACAATTAATCCCAGGTCTGTGTAATCTTAGAATATATGTTTTTTTCCACTACATTACTATTTCTATATCTGCTTGCGACTGTCTCTAAGAAAAGTTGTACCCTCACAAGGACATCTGTGTTGATAGCAGTGTTCTATTTCTTAACTCAGGTGTTAATTACACAATTGTCTGCATTATAATTATTACTCTGTACCTTTTTTTAAAATTTGCTTTTGCTCTTCTCTGAGAGATATAATAAAATGATAAAATAAATATTGCATCTTTGAATGGAAAGATCATTGTGACAGAGCAATTTATTGTATAGGTTGGGTTTTGGCAATAATCTGTTCCTATGTAAATTGAGGTTGGGCCCTCAGTTTATAGGAAGTCATTTGCTACTGGAATGAGGCAGAGCACTGTGGGATGACCTCATTTATGTTAATTTAGAGCATGTAGATCTGGGGTGGAGAAAGTAGAGAGTGAGTGAAAAAGGAAAACATTTACTGCCAATGATATGTATCTAGGCGAATTAGCACTCATTTAATCCTCCAAGCAACCATTAACAGTGGTTAATGTAATGTCCATTTTAGATGATTTCCTTACATTTCCCATGAGTGGCTAACTGTTGATTTGCGCATAGATGTGTCTGACAACCAAGTCTGAGTCGTTTTTGAGGAGCATGTATTGAACAGTTAAGAGTGGTCAAATAAATTGATGGGGTGGGCAGTAATCTTGGGCCCCCAAATTATCGATACCACATTCCTTTTTGAGAATTTACCTAGCAGGTTTCTGAAATTTTACTTATCAGAGATCTGAAATACCTGTTATCTGGAGTAGTGTGGCATTAAATACCAATGGCAGAATGATTGGCTCCAAAAGGATGACAGAAGAAAAACTGTCGTCCATATGTGGTCTGCCACCTCCATGAGTGGGAGTATATTAGTCATTTTAGTAAACTCTGTTCTGTGATCAGCCCTGGGTCCAAACTCTCGTGTTTCATTGGTCACTTCAATTAACCTCGCTGGCAGTTAGCTGCTTCTTCATGCAAAAAGAGAAGATGATTGCATGTAAACACATTTGGGCGATGTAAAGACCTTTACAGACACTAGACATTCTCATTTTGGGATTACGGTGCCCAGTTTGCATCAAGGCCAGCTATTTTGACTATACCAGTGTTTTTCTAATTGAGATTCATTTCACTTATGACTTCTGCCCCAGTTATATAGAATATAATAAAAGGAAAATGGGTTTGCTAAATTAACTTCTGAGCAATCTTCCTGAAATGTGCACATGGGCTAAAATGAGAGTGGAAATAATAAAGTTTTTGAAAGCTACGCTTCTGATTTTGTATCCAGCTTTCATTCACCTTCTGCAGTATGCCAGATTACTTTAGTTTGGGTTTATAGAGTCTTAATTTGGGGAAAGAATCTCTAGATAAGAATCCAACGTAATTTGGCACTAGGCTATTTACTCCTCTGATCTTTTCCTGCTCATAATTTGTAGAAGTGGTTTTCTTTACCAGAATAGGATCATTTTCATTATTTATATGCATTCCAGATTGCTCCAGGCAAGGTGTAAATAGACTTCCAAGAATATCAATTGAAGGGAAGATAAATACGGAGTCACCACCTTAAATATTTCTCTTGTCACACAAAAGCTCTAGCTAAAGGAATGTGGCTGCAAAAATGATTATGTCGGGGCCGGGAGTGGGAGGTTAGGGGAGCCAGGTGGTGGGTATTCTGGAGAGCATGTATTGAATGGAGCACTGGGTATGGTGCATAAACAATGAATTCTATCACACTAAAAAGAAATTAAATTTAAAAAATTTTAAAAAAGGTTATGTCATTTGTTACTTCCCTTTGACTCAAAGCCAATGAAGAATAACCTTGCAATGTGACTAAGATGTCATGAAGTAAAGTTTAGAATGTTATTTGTTTAAAACACTAGCTGGACAGTAAGCTGAAGGCCATAAACACAGTTACCTGAAGTATAAATTTGCTTTTTGATTTTTTTTAATTAATTTTTTATTTTTTATAAACAGAAGCCAGCATCCAAATATACTGGGCCCTCTGAAGCATCTCTAATATTTACACAGTAATCTGATTTGGGAGGCTCCTTGCTTTTCTCTTTTCCATTGATTTAGTCACCTACTGGCAACCTCATGAGCTCCAGAAAGGGACAGAAACCCACTCCCCCTACTCCCACTGAAGCAATTTGTGCTGAAATCACAGAGAATCAGATGGAAAGACTTCTTGGTGCAGCCAGTGCACTCTAAAGGAACTAGGGGAGCAGACTGTTCACCATGATGTACTTTCTATTCCTCTGTGCAACCTGGGTTCATATTCCCCCTGGGAGGCTAGTTGAATCACCTTCTTGGAAAGAGTCATCATTTTGATAGACTTCCCTGCCAGGAAGTTTTATTTTCAACCAATATTTTACTTTCTTCATTTTCTAGTTAAGTCTCCTTGGATTATTCTTTGTGGCCTTGGGGGAAATCCTGATATTCTTAATGGTTATCCCCTCTAGTTAGATCTGAATTTAAATTTAGCATCATTTTGGCTCTTCTTATGCTCCAAACTACTGGCATGAAATTTCTATGTAAAATGATTTCTTGTTAGTTTGGGACTTAAGTGTTGTTCTCTTGGTAGTAAATTTCATTAATCTTTTAAATGAAATCCAAGATTTCTTAAGCTTGGTATTACTAAAGCTATATGGGATTATGTTTTGGCTATTTCCTTAATGAGATGGCCTTTGCAACAATAGACCCTGTGACTACTTGATTGCTTTGTCACATGCTAAATATCCCTTCTTATTTCCTGGACATCTCCGTTAATATTTATGATAATAATGAATTATCAATATTAATAATTATAATTATTAATAACTAATGATGAATTCCAGATTTGCCTTTCATTTAAGATGTTCTATCCTCAGGCAACCCATAATAATAAGTTGATTAGTTTTCACTATCTACTCATTCTCAGGATAATGAGTCTGAATCACATTGGAAAAAGGTCCCTTACTCTTAGGCACAAAAAGGAAGTTTAGAGAGCAAAGCAATTAACCTATAAAGAGCTCACACTATGTACCAAACCCAAGAAACTGAGGAAATAATTTCTTGATAGCACCCAGAAACTTGAGGATTCAGTGATAAGACAGTATCTCCTATCATTTCATCTTCTTAATAATTCAAGCTAGTTATTATTACCAACTTTCTCTCCATTCTTTCCATTTTATAAGTGATGAAATTGAGCCATTTGTGTAATACCATTCAGTTGAAGAGTATTGGATCCCTTATCTGCCTTAACTTCATACAGAGTTCTATTATACCATATGGAACTCTCTCTTCACTTCTAGGTCAGTAAAGCTGGGGTGGGATA
The DNA here is from genome assembly GCF_964662115.1 of Mustela nivalis. Lineage (NCBI taxonomy): Eukaryota > Metazoa > Chordata > Mammalia > Carnivora > Mustelidae > Mustela > Mustela nivalis. The sequence continues at coordinate 87,958,303 of NC_139028.1, read as the reverse complement.
TGTCTCCATCCTTCCCTGGGTGCCATGTATTTGAGTATGCTAAAATTTCCTTTATCTCCCACATGCTTCTATATATTTAGAGGTCTTTCAAGCAATCATTGCACCTAACTATATGCTACTCCCAGGTCCCTGACCATTTTGTCCTTCCTCCGGCATTGTAGACTTAATCACAAAGGTAACACCAAAAGTTTTCAGGAGAACCATACCAAGATATGAGACTGATATATGAAAGATAAACTGTGGCTTATACTTTTTCCTAGGATGATTCAGAGGACCCACTTCTACCAACTCAGGCGGAGATATGAAATAGATACCGCAACATAATCTAATAAGTACCCATCAGTGAATCAGAATCTCAGGGTTCTCCGTATGGAGTGTGTGACCAGAGAAAGTTTCTCTACCTCCTTTGGTCTCAGATGAAGTGTTTTTATTATATTATCAATAATCATAGACCTTCTCATGAATAACTCTCTGTCCCTATGTTCCTAGACCTGCACCCATAATGCAGTATATAAAGTCAGAAAATTGAACTGAAGCCAATGGATTTGCTAACTAAAGGAGAGGAGAGGAAAAAAAAAAAAGTAAAACAGAAATGGGCATGGAGGAATAGTGTTTAATATTTGGCACAACACTAAAAAAATTTCCTTTCCATTTTCCTAGAGTTTTGCAGCTATAGCTCCCATCCACAGTACTTGAAGAAACAGCTCTAATTCTTTCAGCAACTCTAGGGTTGGTAACCAAGGAAGAAACAGAAGAAAAAGGGTCTTGTTATCCCTCTTTTGTCCTGGGTAAGAATAGCTTTTGAGATTAAAAACCCTGTGTGTGTTTTGCTATCTTGGTCAATTTTACTATTTTGTTATTCAGTTATTATATGCTTTTTGTCATAAAAGCCATCACAGAGTTTTGTGGGTTTTGTTAAATTATGGAACTAGTTATAATTTAAACTCAAAATCTCTCAAAGTTGAAATGTGTTCCTGCCAACCTATATTTCAAACTTGGAGATATTATTGTGTTTATTCAGAATAAAAAGATTAGACAAATTTGATAAGATAATCATGATCCCAGGAAGGCATTAGAGGGGAATCAACTTTGCTTTCTTACTTGAATGTTCAAGTCTTCTTTGACATGAATTGTGAGAGGAAAAACTACATAGGCCTAGGAAAGGTTAGCAGGAATTTGTTAGTAGGTACATGTCCCTTCCTTAAACTATTTTCATTTTAGTTATCCTACATTGTGGAAAGTCACTGGAAGGTTTGGTTACATGTATATAGAAATATATACAAATTTATTTGTATGTTTTTGTCTGTATCTAGTGAAACAGTAAAAGAAAATCTATTCCTGGAATAAAGGGCTCAAGTCAAATTTGTCACACAGTTGAGGGGCTTTTTGTTATTTGAGTCATCCCTGAATGACCTGTGTACATATTACAAAACCCTAAAGAGTTAAAAGTGTTTGTTTCACAGGAAATTGGAAGAAATTTATGTGCGCAAGTGAAGCTGAAAGGTCGAATGTGTGACTCACATCTATTGACAGATGGAATGAGCATAACATAAGCAGACAGTGACTAGAAAACAAGCCGGTTGTGTGAAAGTATTTTTAGAGACTAATTTCTACCCAGCTGTGTCATCTATGAATGGGAGAAGTTTGAGAAAGTTACCTAGGGGTGTTTGAGCTCAATCAAGTGAAAGTTAATGATACTGATTTGGCTTAAATATTCACTTCAAACTTTGATGTGCAAATGAAGCTAGTATTTGAACTAATATCCAGGGAGGTTAGGTTGTCCTTTTATTAAAATGACATAATCCTTTATATTAGGACCTCATGTTAGTGTGGAAACCTGAGGTCCAGTCCCCAAGTCATTCCCCCATTTGGAATAGTACTAAATGGTGGATATAGTATAAAAACAAGTTTTCCTGAGAACTCTTATAACTAAGAGTATGACCTCTGAAGTAAGACTTTGTGGTGTGAGTTCCAGCTCATCAACTTAATAGAAGCTTTATTTTGGGCACTTTTACATTTCAGTGCCTCAGTTTCCTTTCCTTACCTATAAAAGGTGACTAATCATACATGTTATTCATTAATGAACCCATCCCAAATGACATGCTGTTTTCTAGATCAGGGGTAAAAATCACTGCTCTCATGCAGCTCTCCTTCTAGTTGAGGAGGGATAGATAAACAAATGAATATGTAAGAATGAGTATATCAGGTAGTGATCACCTTGTAGAGAGAAAAGTAAAGCAGGAAAGTCCTTTATTTATGGAGAGTGCTATGTAGGGGGCTGTTGTGAACTTAAGTCATCTTGAAGAACATGCCAAATTAAGTAACAGTCAAGTCCATGGGAATTAATATTTGTCTCTTTCGCGAGCCTAGCAAGTTAGCATACTTCTTACCCCAGGCAATGACTGATTAAAGGATGAGAGCATAAAACCAAATGCTCCAATCTCTGTGAATTCCAGGAGCTGTATTAGAGATACTGGAAAGATTCTGGGGAATCTGAATCTGGAATAACTCATGCTGAATATTTTGGCAGCCATGTTAACACCTTGTGGAACTTGAAAATAAATGCCATATAGAGCCAAGCAGAGTCAAAAGTAGAGACTATATCTTTATGACACCTTCTGAGTTTCCACCTCAAATCTTATGTACCTTTGACAATTTTGATTGTATAATGCAATTGTTTCTCTTCACTGATTAGATTAATTCAAGTTGTGTTTTCTGTCATTTGCCACCAGAAACGTTCTCACAAACATAAGTGCAATGAGGAGCGGGCACCATTCCCTGGCAAATAGAACATGCATCTCAATCTTGCCACGGAGATAACTGATATTACTTATAAGGAAATGGAAGCATTTTTCCAAATAGGTCAATCCATGGTATAGGTGAAACTTCTTAGTTTTCCACCCTGGATCTCCCAAGTCATAGCAAGTCACATCAACTTATAGGGACTCTAAAATAAGAAAATATTTGTTCAAAAAGGGAACTAAAATTACTAAGCCCAACATCCTCTTGTTTTGAATAAGGAAATTTAAACTTAGAAAAATGGAGATATAGTTCCCCTAAACTAAAACAGTAGTTTGTGCTAAAACATATTTAGACTCTCTTGATACCTAAGGTCCACAAACGTGTTTCTCTTTCCATTTCAGTATTTTTCTGCCTCCATTTTCTTCTATATTCAGCTCCCCTTTAGAGGGGAGTATGATAGTATTCCTTTTGCTGAATTCTATCTCCATAGAAGCAAGAACCTTGAAAGGGTAACACAATGGTTAACCACTGCCATCATGGCTATTACTTGTCACTCTATGTTTTGTAGTATAGTCTTAGTACTGACTTCCGCAGTAAGGTACTTCTCCGTATGACCTCTTTATCTGCTAGATTAGCAATCAGCTACACCTTCTTCCTTAAGTTACACTTTATACAAGACAAAGTTTTAAAAGTCCCATGATTTTTCTTCTTTGTTGCTGATTATGTGGTTTAGGAAACTTATCTCATTTCTAAACAATAAGATATTTAACTCTAAATCCTTAAGGTACATAAGTCAAACAATCATATTCATTCTTTTATTCTTTTGATTATGGCATGTGGTATGTTTGATAGAGATGCAGCAAGAAATGCATTCATCTTGTGAAATAAAGGGAAAACTAAGATATAGCTGGGAAAATAGAAGGGAAAGTCTTATCACTCAACATCAATTACAGGAAAAATTGTCAATTACAGACCCCAACAGAAGAATCAACAGGAAGGAATGATCAATTATAGGCCCCAACAGGGAAAGATGTACATCGCATCTCCGACAAGATATTGACTACCTGCAACTCAGCCAATGAAAAACTGTAACCCTGGACCCATGCTTTTCTCCAAAGGACTTTTTGTTTAAAACACCTTCTCCTAACTTCCTCCTCCTCCTCCATAAAACAATTGTTCCTCAACTTAATTGTACTTGCCTATGGTTTTGTCATAGCTAAATTGCATTTCTCTGTTATTTCTAAATTGCATTTCTCTGTTATTTCCAAATAAGCCCATTTTTGCTGGTGAAATAACTTGTAATATGAACAATCTCTTAATAGTTGTCTGTGTTTGTACATGCTCAATATCTTTGAGGCTCAGTTTCTTTATCTGTAAAGCAGAAATAATGCTTTCCCTGTCTGGTATCCAGGGTTGCTCTGAGTTGCAAAAAAACAAAAAACAAAAAACAAAAAACCACAAACAAACAAAAAAAAACAAAACCAAAACAAACAAACAAAACAACCCCACAAAAAACAGACTTTATATAAGATAGAGCTTTCAATGCTAAATAAACTCAGTGCTTCACTATTATTAATCATTGCAGAATTTCTTTTTTTCTTTTTTAAGATTTTATTTATTTACTTGACAGAGAGTGATCACAAGTAGTAGGCAGAGAGAGAAAGAGGAGGAAGCAGGCTTCCTGTTGAACAGAGAGCCCAATGCGGGGCTCCATCCCAGGACCCTGGGATCATGACCTGAGCTGAAGGCAGAGGCTTTAACCCACTGAGCCACCCAGGCGCCCCATCATTGCAGAGTTTCTTACCACGGTTTTCTGAAATGACGAGTGGTAACTGAGGTCTTGATGAGCACTGGGATAACACAGTGGAACCCCTCAGCATTGACAGAAATCTCTGTGCCTATGAATTTTCAATGAGAAAACACCAATTTTCTTTTTTCAGCTGTGTTCCTCAGTGTTCTCTCAAGTTGCTATGAGAGGTAAGAGGAAGTCCAATAGGACAGTGCTCTAGGTTCCTCTGTTTCCCTCTACACCCAAGTAGCCCACTTTTATTTATCTTTTTCATAGGGATTCCTCCTGAAATACAGTTCCAAGAAAGAGCTTTTAGGTATTTTACCTATCCTTCCCTCTACTCCCACATGACAGAATTTGAAAACACTGGATGGAGTCCACTTATTCCGTTAATAGAAGATGAAACTAAGGTCCACAGGAGATGAATGATTTTCCAAGGTTACTCATCTCCACTTCCAATCAGGGGCCAAGTAAGGATTAAAACCCAAGTCCTAGCTCTTTGACCTTACCATCCCGTCACCCAGCTCTCATCCTGTGAATGAGAAGTTTTTCAAATTCAGTACTGTCACTTTTGATTTTATGTGTTTGGGGACATGGTATATGAGCTATACTACCAGACTGACCCACATGGTACTAGCAATCCTGAAAGTATGGCCTCAAATTATTCTCTTCCCACCGTTACGGGCTATAGCTAGTTATTATGCAGGTTGAGGCATCAATCTTAAATTTCTATTTAGGAAACACTTTTCTTTCTTTCTTTCCTTTTTTTGGGGAGGAGAGAGAAAGAGCAGGAGTGAATGTGGGGGAGGTGCAGAGGGAGAGGGAGAGAGAGAAACTTAAGCACGCTTGATGCCCAGTGCAGAGCCCAGCATGGGCCTAGATCTCGTGACCCTGTGATCAAGATCTGAGCCAAAATCAAGAGTTGCATGCTTAGACGACTGAACCACCCAGGAAGCTCTAGGAAATTCTCTCTAAAATTAAAATTCAGAGACCACCTCTTATTTTCTGGATCATCAGTAATTTCTTCTAATTTATACACAAATAAAAGCAAATAGAACTAAACTTTTTTACATTACGATCTTTTTTGTTTGAAACTTTCCCAGTCCCTCACTAGTAAAGTGACCACGGAGTTTATTGCCCAGATGAGGACAGTTTTGAGAATTAAAAGAAGCACAGTAATTACTCTAGGAACCTCAGTGTAAATTGGAGCTCTTTTAGACAAAGTGGGAATTATAAAATTGTAATTACCCTGCTCATATAACATCCTACAGAAGTGTTTGAAATCAGTAAAGGTGAAATATCAATTAATTGGACATGACTTTCAGTCGTTAAATATTTAAGGACTGGCACTGTTGTTTTTCCCCCAGAAAGAATGGCAAAAACAGCAATAAGCAGCTTCAAAATTAAAGCACAAGAAGGGTAAGTGTATTCACCTTTCCCCTCCCCCCCCATACTTCATTGTTTCAAGTAATTCCTCCCCATTTTGGACACAAACTCTAAACGAAATTTATTCTTATGGAGAAATAGGACTACTTTCCTTTCAACAAACCTCTATCAAAGAACATCCTTGATAGAAACTATGCAATCAATTTAAACATGACTAAGATATACCTGATAACTTCCCGCTCTTCCTCTTTCAAAGAGAAAACAAAACAAAACAAGGCCAAAAATTTTAAAGAATGAAAGACACCTGACCTAAGTGAAGGAAGTAAGGTCTCAAGACATTTTAATATTTGTAGTTATATAATGGTAACTTATATTCCAAGAGTATGGATACCTTCTTTGACTAAAAATTCTGTTCCATAGGATGAACAATTATCTTGCTGGTACTGATTCATTTCATGTAAACTACTTCATTATTTTTTTAATAATAAAAACAAAGCTTATAATAAGGGGTTTATAGAATCTCTTAGCCTATTACAATATATCTGCAGTATTGCTCTTGGTGACTTTCAGTGACTGCTTTGATAAAAAATATGTGGGATAGGAAAATCTAAGCCCACAAAAGGGATAAAATACTTGAAATACTGTAGAGGAATTGCTTCTCATAGTGATTCTCCACGGTTGAACTTTTCAGTGGGAACTTCATGAAAGCAAATAACTTCCCTGTTTTCTTTACTGTTGCACTTCTTAAGTCTGTCATGGTGCCTGACATTTAGTAGGAAGTCAGTACATATTTGGTAAACACATACAGTCATTAATGAATGAGGATAATTATATATTTCATATTTATACTTTTTGTGGGTTTCACTATTCTAGTTGGATCTAGAGTTGAGTAGGTTTAACACTTACACAAAAATAAACAAACAAAAAACAAAACAAGTTTCTAGTATTTCAAAGTCATGGCCTTCTGGCTTATTAATAGTACATTTCTTCCAATTGTAGGAGTTACTTAACTGTAAATTTCAACCTAGGACAGTCAGACTATGCTTTTAAAACTATTTTTCATGTGGAAAAAATTTCCACTGGAAAACTGTCAACTATATATAGCATTTATTGATATTTCTTTACCTTAAATTCTCTGGGCCAAATTCGTTTGTGGGTCAGTGTGCCAAAACTCACTGTAAGATCCCCATTTACAAGTGCTTATACAGAATATGTCTTATACTGTCCCAGAAAATGGGGCATCTAGTAGGAATGGCCTTACAGAAAAATAAAACAGTAACTATGTTCTTTACTTAACATTGTTCTTTAATGACCTTTAGCCACTTAAAAATGTTTTCATCATTTTCCACTTCCTTCCCTTATACAGAGATGAAGAAGAAAAGCAATGACTTCTAGGTAGAAAATTTAATTTTCTCATCTAAACTTAAGGCACTCCAAACAGACAATGGATACTTCTAGTGGCCCTGAAGATAAAAGGATACAATCTATTTTTAAAGTAAAATAATTTTCACTGACAATTACTAGCTTGATTTTAACCAGTTTATAAGCATTAATCTTATGTTATTCATCATCTTGTTCAGTTTTCCTTGTTCACAATTTGCAATATTTATCTAGAAATCCCTTATTATATTTAAGGAAGTGGTTTAACTCATGGTCAAGTACATAAAAACACATAAATAAACTCAAAATAGGTTAAAGATCCAAATGTTAGACCTGCAACCATAAAAATCCTAGAAGAGTGCACAGGCAGTAATTTCTCTGACATCCATTGTAGCAACATGTTTCTAGACATGTCTCCTAAGGCAAGGGAAACAAAAGCAAAAATAAACTATTGGGACTACATCAAAACAAATAGCTTTTGTACTCAGAAGGAAACAATCAATAAAATTAAAAAAAGGAAACCACTGAATAGAAGACAACATTGGCAAATGACATATCTGATAAGGGACTAATATCTAAAATATATAAGGAATTTGTACAACTCAACAGCAAAAAGCATACAAACAATCTGATTAAGAAATAGGCAGAGGACCTGAATAGATATTTTTCCAAAGAAGATACACAGAAAACCAATAAACACATGAAAAGATGCTCAACATCACTGATCATCAGGGAAATGCAAATCAAAACAACAATGAGATACCACCTCATACCTGCCAGAATGGTTCAAATAAAAAAGGCAATAAATAATGAGAATTGGCAAGGAAATAGAGAAAAGGGAGCCCTTATGTATGGTTGGTGAGGATATAAATTGGTGTGGCCACTGTGGAAAACAGTATGGGGGTTCCTCAAAAAATTAAAAATAGAAATGCCATATCACCCAATAATTCCACTACTAGATATTTACTGAAAGAAAACAAAAACACTAATTCAAGAAGATACATACACCCCTGTTTATTGCAGCTTTACAGTAGCTAAAGATATGGAAGCAACCTAAGTGTCCATCAGTAGAGCAAAAAGGAAAATGTGGTGTTGTATATACATACACACACATCCAGACACATACATATAATAGAATGTTATGCAGCCGTAAAAAAAGGATGAGGTCTTCCCATCTGTGACAACATGGATGGATATAGAGGGTATTATGCTAAGTGAAATAAATCAAAGAAAGACAAATACCATATGATTTCACTTATGTGTGGAATCTAAAAAATTAAGTGAATGAAAAAACAAAAAGCAGAATCAGATCTATAAATACAGAGAACAAATCAATGGCTGCCAGAAGGAAGGAGGTGGGGGATGGGCAAAATGGGTGAAGGGAAGTAGGAGGTACAGACTTCTAGGTAAGGAACGAATAAGTCATGGAAATAAAAGGCACAGCATAGGAAACATAGTCAATGATATTGTAATAGCATTGTATGGTGACAGAAAGTAGCTGCACTTGTGGTGAGCATAGCATAACATAGACTTGTTGAACTGCTACACTGTATACCTGAAACTAATGTAACATTGCATGTTAACTAAACTCTAATAAAAAAATTAAAAAGTTAAAAAAACATAAAAAAAACAAAACAAAAGGTTTCTTCAAACAACACATACCTTATTATATGAAAAACATTTTCATATTTTCTGTTTTATGTATTAGAGCCACCTCAGTCTGATGGACTTGCTTAATTTAATGGTAGTAAGTACTCTTAGGCATATTTTCTGTTTTATTCTGACATATGACATTCCAATTATTTGAAAACATAGTCTTTAAGTTATTCTATCTACCAAATTGGCCTATGATAATGCTAATGAGTCATTAAAAGTACATTCGACTAAAAAGTACACTACATATTAGAGAATTTCTAATAGCCACAATATAAAAATAATAGTTGTTTTTATTTTATGATAGATTATATTGATATATATTACAAAAGTCATTAATATTATTATTATATTTCAGTCCTATAAAAGAATATAACATTACATAATGCTCGTAAATAAAACACGTAATGAGAAATATGCCTTTTTTTTAAAGATTTTTTATTTATTTATTTGACAGAGAGAGATCACAAGTATGCAGAGAGGCAGGCAGAGAGAGGAGAGGAGGAAGCAGGCTCCCTGCTGAGCAGAGAGCCCGATTCGGGACTCGATCCCAGGACCCTGAGATCATGACCTGAGCCGAAGGCAGCAGCTTAACCCACTGAGCCACCCAGGCGCCCGAGAAATATGTCTTTAATTTTCAGTTGTTTCTGTGGTAGATTTTCCAAAATGACCACAACATATCTTATTCTCCATGTTCTTCTTATACTTTAACACTGACACTTCCTTGTATTATGATAGGGGGTCTCTGATCCATTTGAGTCTGTGTAGGCCTATGTCTCTGTTGAGAGTGATACTACAAGATGAAGTCCTATCAGGCAAAACAATTTCTTCCTAGAATCTCATTCTAAGAACCCAGTCACCAGTCTCTAAAGAGGAAAAAAACATGACATGGGAAGTCCACAAATGAGTGTGCTGGGTGACAGCCCTCAGTGAGGTCTGGCCAATCGCTACACCTGTGAGTGAGGAGCTTTACATGACTGTAGTCCAGGCCTCTGACCATATCCAGTCTTTAGGTCTTTCTAGCTGAAAACTCAGACATTGCCAAGCAGAGATAAGCCATCTGTATTGTTCCTTTTCCAAAATGTTGAACCATGGGATAGATGAGCATAATAAAATTAGTTTTGTTTTTACATAATTGCCTGGTTTTGCTTGTTATGCAGCAATAACATACAGTAGCAATTTTCAGTTCTATTCTATTTTCAAAATATTGCAAGTTGACAGTCTTTCTGGAAAAAAAAAACACATACTATTGAAGTATGTAAGAAAAGAATTACCATTTTTTAAAAAGATTTTATTTACTTATTAGAGAAAGAGAGAGAGAGCTTGAGAAGGGGGAGGGTCAGAAGGAGGAGCAGACTCCCTGACGATCAGGGAGCCTGATATGGGACTCAATTCTGGGACTCCAGAATCATGACCTGAGCCAAAGGCAGTTGCTTAACCAACTGAGCCACCCAGGGACCCTGAAGATTACCATTTTGAATAAAAATTTAGGACTAGATGATAGATAACCTAAGTCTCATTAACTATAAAATATTTCTTTCCAAATATTGTTGAATTATCACATTATCTAGTTATCTTTGGAAGGAATTTCTGACTTTCCTGGAATAATGGAACTATAGAGACAATAGGGCACATATAATGCATGGTGAAAGATGTGATATATAGCCAAGTTTACTGGCAGAAATAAAATGTTTGTGTTCCTAGTATGGACATCTAGGAAGAACAATTGGTTAGTTAAAAAACCAAACTGTGTCTACATACACTTTGAAGCACAATCATTTTTAATTTAATAACAGCACAGGTCTGACTCTATGAGATTATGTCACTCTTATTTGCAGTTATATGCTTAGTAACTAATAAAATAAATATTTATCTGTGAATGAGGACAATACGGCCTGAAGCAATTCATAAACTACTTCTCTCTCTCCCTCAACACTGTCTTGTTCCTGTTAAAAAAAAAAGTATAACATGGATGAAAGCTTAATTATAAAAATTAAAATGTCTAATCATTATTATAAGTGATTCTAAAGAAAGCAGGGTATTGTCTTTAAAAGTAAATAGGTTTTCCTGATTTATAGATGTATAAGGACTTAATTTTTCACTGATTACTAGATTTATTTTACTTTATTACACTTTGCTTAGTCTTTTCCCTCTCTATATAAAGAATAATCTATAAACATATGTATCACTTTCGTATCTAAATGTCTAGAAGAAAATAATCATAACTTTATCCCTGTGATTCTAGCATTTAAATAAAACATTGCCACTTTATTTTTAAAACATCATAAATTTGAAAGTAATTTATTATTAATTGATTTAGAAGTACAAACACTTCTAGAACATATAGAAATCAGAAATCGTATTTCATTATTCCAGTTTCTTCATAGTCTCTGGTGTTTTCAACTCTTAATTCCTACTATGCAAATATATTGTACTTTTTCTTTATGTTGAAGAATATTTTTGAATATGATGGGAAATATGAAAACACAAGATGTTGCATTACAGAAATACTCTATTTAAAGCATCTTTGTGGATTTAAACACTGTACTCACTGTACAGTTTGTGTGTTAAAAAATTCTGTTTATAGGAACTGTACAAGGCTATTTTAACAACCATGTTTCCTTTTCTCTACTGTAAGTCTTTGAGATGCCCAGCATTCACTATTGAATGATTTTTGAAAAGGGATATGTCTACCTGACACCAAGCAGTTTGTTTTCTGAATTAATTATCTGGATAATTCAGTATCAAAGCAGTTATTTCAATAACAACATATCATACTAGCTTATTTAGCTCCTGATCTCTTTGGCCAGAGAGTTAACAGGAAGGAAGAGATGGGAAGAAAGCTCGAAAAGAACTCAGACAACTAAACCATTGCTGTTGATTAAATAACTGCTTTAAATGATTGGAGCCAAACTTTTGTGCCAGCTTAAACAGAGTTTATTTTCAACAGAGTTTATTTTAAAATAAATTTTGGAGGTCAGATCTTAAAGCATTGCATCTTCAGATGTACCCTGACCTAATTTAGTCATAACTTGTGTGGTACTGTTAAGTGGAGTAAGCGGCCTTAAAGGGTTTTAGTTAATACAGGGTTAGTGAGAAATAAACTTTAATTTATTTATAATACATATAATACATACATATAATAATACAGGGGCACCTGGCTGGCTCAGATGGTTAACCATTTGCCTTTGGCTCAGGTCATGATCATGGGGTGCTGGGATGGAGCCCCACATTGAGCTCCTGGCTCAGCAGGGAGTTTGCTTCTCCCTCTCCCTCTGCCTGTGCCCCTACTCATGCTCTCTTTCTCTCTGTAGCTCTCTGTCTAAAATGAATAAATAAAATCTTTGAAAAAAATAAAATTATACAGCATGGATGGTCCATTTATATGAGAAGTAAATAATGGAATGTTGTTATATTTCTATATATCAAGGAGAGCAGGGGGCAGATGAGGAAGAGAGAGAGAAGAAAGCCCTTTGAATAAGAGAAGTGGAAGCTTCCATCCCAGAGATAAAGTTTTAACTTCTCCCAAGACTGGGGAGAGCAGGAATTTTAAAGAACTACATGGTTAGGATTGGCAGTTGACACAGCATGATATGGTTATAGAAGCAATTCTTTCAAATGATAGCCTCAACAGGGTAAGACTTCAGCCTCCTCCGTATTTAAATCTTTGCTGGTAGATAGCTCCCAAATTACTAAAACTGACATCCCTATATTTCACCAGTAAGAACTCTTGGGCAATTAAATCATATTTAGTGAAAAAGAGAACCATGTGACCTCTTGTATCTTCTGATTTTGAACCAAAATTCATACTGTTATATATATATGTGTATACATATCTACATCTATATCTCTCTGGAAATATGATAAATAAGTAGGTAGATAGGTGGGTATCCCTGAGCTTAGGTAATCAAAATATATTGATAATGAAGATTCTTTAGAGTATACATGCAAAAAATATTCCAGATCATAAATGTGTTCATTTTTCCTATTGTGAATGTTAGTTCATCTCAGACACTACAATATTGTATGTACATATTTCTTCAGATTCACTTTCATACAGTGTAAGGAAATTCTATGTATCTCCAAATCAACTATCTCAGGCGGCTTGCTTTTATAATTTTGTTGCTTCAGGGGAGGTGCTAGTCCCATATAGGCTACCAAGAAATCAGATTTAAATATCATACCAAACCTAAAAAAAATGGTATTCTGTTGATTGATACATGCATCTTATATCATCAAATAACATAAATATGTTTTTCAAACTCTGGTGTAGAAAAACACATAAAGGGTTTTTTTTTGTTATGTTTATGATTATATGAATTAATACAAATGATTCTATTTTCAAAGACAATAAATTATTTTCCACATTTCCCAATTGTCAACAATGTGGGTACCCATTTTATAAAACGAACACTGACATTCAAAGACCTGGCTCTTTACAACTCTTACTTTTTCACATATGCATTATTTGACAACTTGAGCTTTCTTTATGCACCCTGAATTAGTGTTCAACTTTGGAAACCAAAGAACAAATGATAGCACATGTATGAAAAATTGTTGCTAAATGTTAAAACCAAGGAGAGATTCTATGATTCTATATTTTAATCCCATGTACATAGAAATTCTCTAATAATGTGCAAGTCTTTTGCCTATTTGACTTTGCCACATGATTTTTGAGGCATGGAAAGCACAAAAGCTGCCAGTTTCTCAATATATCTCTCTTAACCTAATATGAACAGTGTAGACAGCATGAACTTTAAAGTCAGGAAAATTTTGGTTGCAAATCCTGACTCCTCTACTTATATGCAACCTTGGCCCTCCTAGACAGTGTCTTAGTGCCAACTTTTCAAGGAGCTGTGAGGGATTAAAGGAACATATTAAAGTGGTTTATATGGTACGTATTTATGGGTCAAACCAACATTCTCTTCACACTTCAGACTGTGTTCCATCATGAATAGAGTATTTTCCTCTTTTTTTCTGCTTCTCTCAGTATTACCCATTTTGAAGAGTTTCAGGATCACCCCATCTCATTTTTAAAACTCATCTCAGACTATATGCACACACACACACACACACACCTCCTATATATGTGTATACATTTATATATATACATATATAAATACATTTTTCCTTTATTTATTTGTTCCCAGCTTTATTGAGGTATTAATTGACGTATAACATTGTCTAATTTAAAGTTGTATATTTATTGATTTGCTATACTTACATATCATGAAATAATTATCACCACAGTATAAAGTAACACCTGTATCATGTCACATAATTACCATTTATGGTGAGGGTATTTAAAATCTACTCTCCTGGCAACTTTCAAGTACATAATACAGCATTACTAGTTATAATCACTATGATATACATTAGATCTGCAAAAATTATTCATTTGTAACTGGAGAATGTACTCTGACAATATGTATGAATATGACCTAGAACACAATGGGCTTGATCCACATAATTTATCCTCAAATGGTATAGGTATGAACTGCATGGGTTCACTTATATGAAGACTTTTCAATAAATATAATATAGTAGTATAAATGTATTTTCTCTTACATTTTTCTTAACATTTTTTCTAGCTTATTTTATTATATGAATACAATATATAAATATATAATATATATGATATACAAAATATGTGTTAATCAACTGTTTATGTTATCAGTAAGGCTTTAGGTCAACAGTAGGCTATTAGTTGTTCTGTTTTGGAGGAGTCAAAAGTTACATGTAGATTTTTGACTGAAACAGTGGTCTGTACCCCAACACCAGTATTAGGCAAAGCCACCTGTATTTTAAAAACTTTATAGTTGAGCCTCTTAGAACTCTGTCTACATACTCATCTTGAGTCTCTCTTATAAATGCTTATTTTATGGTTGAATTATCATTGAAAGTTACATCTTTACAGAATTTATCTTACTGAAAAGACTGTTAGTTCTTTGAGAGTAGAGATTGTGTCTTAGCCAATGACTTATTTTAGGCATGTTGGCTGACTAATCCAGCATGAAACAGGGAGGTTAAAGACTGAAGAGCACTTTTAGGGATCAAAGGACTTGCCTGGGGAGGCATAGGAAACATGTTCTCTGTACACAGACTACTATTCACTCAATAGTGGCGATGTGGCTAGATGGGCAATAGAATAACTCCATGTATTTATTAATGAGAAACCCTCAGAGTGTGCTATTATTTTACGTATCGTTTTTCCCACTCTAGATAGGAGCCTGAATAGCTCCAGAGAAAGAAAAGGAGGGCTGAAAGTCTGACTTGACTATTTCAGTGAGGAAAATCACAGTTAAGAAAATTCTTTTAAAAAATACTGCATTTTCTGGTTATTTATCCACACAGCCAGTATTCATAGGAGGCACAGCTAGACGTCCATTTCACCTGTATCATCAGGGGAGCTGGGCAAGGAGGCAGGGACGTGAATTTAGATCTGATTTTCAAATGACTCAGCCCCAACCTCAGCCTGGCTTTCATGGAGATGCTTGAGTGACTCATTTTTCTGGCACGGTCTTTGTTAACTCCTGGGATCAGAAGAAGTATCCTGTTTACATAGCCTCACATATGGTTGCTCACTCGGTTTTTCATTTTGAAGGAATGGGAGATATTTGCCTCCATCTTTGCAGCTGTTTGGTGGTTTTCATTGACAAGAAAAATGATTTCATTATGGTCCCCCTCCCACTCTATGTCTTACCTTCTCCTTGCCAACCAGCTGACCCTTCTCCCATAGCTTTTCCTGTCATCTCTCAGGGTAACTTTTTTTCTCTTTAAAGAAAGGGTTGAAGGCCTGGAGTGTTTGCATTGGCTCCTGTAGCCCATTTCTCATATACAATCTTTTCCTAATCTGTAGGAATGGATTCTAATAGAATTTTCAATTCTTGCAGTCTGAACAGTGTTCCCCCCCCCCTTTTTTTTTTTTTTTTTTAGAAATCATTCTTAGGCTTAAATTCAGATGTCATAAACTTTGGACCTTTTCTAAAGTAATATTCACTCTGGGAATGAGTAATAGGCTGGCAGCATGGGGGTCTCTAAGGACAACCTCATCAAAGATCTAGTCAGAAAATAATCAGGATCCCTCCCCCGCCCCACCCCCAACAACCTGTTTTCCCTAAAGCATTCTGATTTTGCAGTCCCTTGCCCCCACACACGCCCTAACAGAATGAAAATGACAAGCAGGAAAATACTCAGAGGCTCACCCACCTATAGCTAGCTGCCTCTGATCACTGCAGCTCAGTCTCATCTAACAGTGGTCTTTGGGGACTTGGTCCCTATTGCAACGTCATTATTGGGAACCGCTGTTGCAGTGTTTCCAAGGTAAAGGAAAGCTTTTTCCCTGATGCTTTGGACAAGCTGTCTTGATTCAGCAGGAGAAATCTGAAAATCATGATGTTTGCACACTTTCTAATCCATTATTCAAATCTATAGACACTCCTAGCATTTAGAGAGGAACCTCCTCCCCACACCCTCTCGAGAGAATCACTTGCTCAAGTCACTGATACAAGAATCAATCCCTTCACTCTTTAAAAGATGTCATCCTGCCCCACCCCCCTTTCTGGCTTCCTATGCATTCTGACGGTTGCCAACTGCAGTGAGTTAAAGATATAACTTAAATATAGCATGATGTGTTTGTGGCTGTGGAATACCTTCACATTCTAAAATCCACTCCCCCACACCCCACCACAGCCACCAATGGCCCTTTAATTAAAATCCAAACTGTTATGTTCTATCAGAATGAGAGAGTGCAAGTGTTAATAACAGACTGGTTTTAGCATTACAATCTGAGGAATAAAGCCACACATGTGTGATCACACAACTCTAAACAACCCCTGCACTGGAAAAGGAGAAGCACGTTATTTATAAAAATTAGGTTTCTGCTTATAATTAGTCTTCTCTGTGAGTATAGCTCATGGAGGATCATAATGGTCAAGTGTGATGTCACTGTTGGAGTATTCACGTGGAGATAAATCACACACGCCTGCACGTCTACACACATGCACACAGATTTGGCAATGGCTGCAAGGTGGGTGGGTTTCCTTTCAAAGGGTTAAACAATGAAAAAAGAAAGGGAGGAAAACAGTTAACACTTGTACCTAGCCATGGTACAAGTGTACCATGCTAACTAATGGGAAATCAGGTGGGTTTATTTAGTATGAATCTAGAGCACACCATCTCTGTTTCTCACCAAACCAGCTTCCACAATGGAAGCTGGAAGAATTCATGTTACAGCACACATAGAAAGCTGGAAGAATTCATGTTACAGCACACATAGAAAAGACCTCCTGTTTAAGAACCTAAAGGTTTGTTTGGACTCGGTTTCTCTTCCCATTAATTCTACTCCCTTTTTCCTGATCACCCCTTTCTCTAGAAGAATTATCATATGAATCATATGATTCATTTATTTATATTTTTATTAGGATGACCAGTTTTTGCTGGAGGAGGAGTACTGCTTTCCCAACTAACAATATTATTTCCTTTTATCCTTTGCTACTACTGTCTCTTGTTGAAAAAAATAAAATGTCTTGCTTTTACATCACTGACACTTACTAGTCTGAGGTGGTCATGCAGGGCAGATGTAACCTAGTTCTGGGCAACTACCAAGGGGAAGGAAAAGCTTATATGTAATATTTATTTCCTTAATACAGAGCTCAGTAGTTTGCTATGCATTTCACACATGAAACTTTGTTGAAATGAAACAATCACATTTTCTTAAGAGGAAAACGAAGGTAGTGATTAGATTTGAATGTTTTAATTATATTCATTTGATAAAAGGGCTCCCTTGCAGTGACCTAGAGAAAAGTGAAAGGTAAATATAAATGCTGCCTGGGAAAATTAAAATGGGTATTGTCAGAATGTGTAAAGTGAGGGTGTATAAGTGCAAAAAACAGATGCATACAGTGTTGTGTTTTATAACTCTCTATGCATAATGGTCAGGTTTTTGCTGTTCCCCCCCCTTCCCCCAACATCAGCTGAATATCAGTTTGTTTAGCTAAATAGGTCTTGGTTATAAGCCTATGGATATATCATTATTTCTGAAACTTTTTAAAATAAGATAATTTACTGTACTCTTTTTTATCATTGTTTCATTCACTTTCTATTAGACCAACTTGATAAACTATAGAATTTTCTTTTTCTATCCCAATTTCCTACACAGCATCATCCTTAGTGTCTAATTGTGAACTTACAAAGGCAATTTATACTAACCAAATATTTTTAAAAATATATACAAATGCCCACACATATTCACACTTCCCCAATTTTGCCACTCTATACTAAGTAGCTTAAAAAAAGAAAAAGTCATAGATATTGTCAAATTACTTAGCTAAGTTGTTCTAGATTTTCTCATGACTATTTTCTTAGAAATTTTGCAAGAACCCCTCTTTTTCCCCACTGCTCCTGCCTTTCTATGCTTTTGGGGAGGGAGATACGTTTCTTACTAATCATATTTTCCATGTCAAAGTTTCATTTGTTTAAAGGAAAGAAAACCAGGATAGCAAAGACTAGGCCTTAGGGAAACTGACTACAAATACAAGTTGAAAATTTAAACAACCACTTTAGAAATCAGCTAAGTCTAACAATGGGATAGAAAATGGGCAGTCTCATATCTTGCTTATGGGGATGAAAATTGCATTTCTGAAGAAAGATGTGGCAATACATTATTAGTATATTTGAACTTACATATCCCTTTACTCAGAAATCCCTCCTCTAGGAGTCAATTTTGAAGGGGAAATAAGGTTTTGGTACACAAAGATACAACTATAAGAATCTCACTGTGATTTACTTCTTGTAATAATAAGACAATGAAAAGAAATTTAG
Organism: Mustela nivalis; assembly: GCF_964662115.1. Lineage (NCBI taxonomy): Eukaryota > Metazoa > Chordata > Mammalia > Carnivora > Mustelidae > Mustela > Mustela nivalis. The sequence continues at coordinate 87,939,531 of NC_139028.1, read as the reverse complement.
TGTCCAGTCATAGAAAATTATATAAAATGCAACAGTTCCACATCATGTAATATTACATAGCTTTTGAAAGTTATTCCATGAAAACCATGTAATGATATAGAAAGGTAAAGTATGTATTATGTGAGAAAACATTTGTGACATGATATTATTGTTTAATAGAGTTTTGTTGATATAAAAGTTCACATGTGCATAAAGGATTTGATACTTTATATATTGTACTGATTTTTTTTTTCAACAATGCCTGTATGGAAAAAACTAAAAATAAATCTTGTTTAGATGGATATATGTTTTTACATATATTTTTTAAAGATTTTATTTATTTTATTTGACAGACAGATCACAAGTAGGCAGAGAGGCAGACAGAGAGAGAGGAGGAAGCAGGCTCCCTGCTAAGCAGAGAGCCCGATGTGGGGCTCAATCCCAGGACCCTGGGATCATGACCTGAGCTGAAGGCAGAGGCTTTAACCCACTGAGCCACCCAGGCACTCCTGTTTTTATATTTCTAAATAAAAAATTAATATCACAATGGTAGTGATAAAATGTTATTTGAAAAAAAAAAAAAAACTAGTTGGGAGGGAGAGGCAAGACAATGGAGGAGTAGTAGACTGAAATGACATCAGGTTGCAGGAGTTCAGCTAGATAGTTATCAAACTATTCTGAACACCTACAAACTCAACAGGAGATTGGAGAGAAGAGCAGCAATTCTAAGAACAGAATATTGACCACATTCTGAAAGGTAGGATGTGTAGAGAAGTGAATCTGAGGCGACAGGAATATAGACCATGGAGGGAGGGACTGGCTCCCAGCGAGTGGTGGAGCAGTGGAGCACAAAATCAGAACATTTAGAAGTCGGCTCCACTGAGGGACATTTCTCCAAAAGCTAAGCAGAGGTGGAGCCTCATGGGGACAGTGTGGTCTCAGGTCCCACAGGGTCACAGAAGGATTGGGGGTGTCTGAGTGTGGCAGAGCTGCCAGGTATTGGAGCAGGAAAGCCGACTACAGAGACAGAGCCAAGGAGTGAGCTCTCAGTTTGGGGTTACCTTAAACTGTGATCCGTGGCACAATTATGCCATTGCTCTTTGAGTAGGGACCCCACAAGTGGCAGATCCAGGGAGACTCACCTTCCTCCACTGGAGGCAGGAATCTGCTGAGTTTGGAGACTCCAAATGGGGCCATGCATCAGAGACAGAAATGCTCGGTCACAGAGTAGGTGAACACAGAGTGTGGCCAGAGACCAGGGAGAGAGGAGTGATTGACCCCTTTCTCTGAGGGTGCACTGAGGAGTGGGGCCCTGAGTTCTGGGCTCCTCTGGGCTGGAGATTGGGAGGCCACCATTTTCATTCCTGTCCTCCAGAGCTCCACTGAAAGCCTTCAGGGAACAAAAACTCCCCAGAGCGAACTCAAGCAGATTTCTTACCCTGACCCTGGCAAGGGTGGTGGAATTCCACCTCTGCAAAGACCTTTGAGAACTGATGCAACAGGTCGCTCCCCCAGGAGATCATCAAGAACATCTAGCCAAGATAAAACTCACTGATCAAGGACAAGAGAGGAACTCCAGAGAGAGGCAAAAGCCATGCATGGAATTCATGGCTTTCTTCCCATGATTCTTTGGTCTTGCAAAGTTAAATTTTTAAAATTTCTTTCTTATTCTATTTTTTTAACTTTTCCTCTTTCCTCTTTTAATGTTTTTTAACTAGTTTATCTTAACAATACCTTTCTAAAAAAAACCTCTTTAAACCTTCTTTATTATAGTCATATTTTACTTTCATTGTATTTTACCTTATTTTTTTTTGTATACATATAGGGTTTTTTTCCTAAAATTTTTGGAATACATTTTCTTCTAATAGATTAGAATATACCCTAAATCTAGCATAGGGCTTTTTTCTAGTCTCCAGCCTGATCACATTCTCTTTTTAATTTTTTTCTTCTTTCTTTTTCCAATCAACTTATCAATTCTGTTTTTAGATTTTTTAAAAATTTTCATCTTTACAGTCATATCTGAACCCTTCATCATGTTTACTCTTATTTTTATATATAATGCTTTCCTTTCTTTAAAATTTTGGGAGATAGTTTCTTCTAGGAGACCAAAATACAGCCAAAATCAAGTGGGTGGCTGTGTTCTATTCACCAGCCATATATATATATATATATGTATATATATATATATATATACACACACACACACACATATATATGTATATGTATATGTATATGTATATGTATATGTATATGTATATGTATATGTATAAAATTTCTTCTCCCCCCAGTTTGGGGTCTCTTCTGATTTGGTTAGCATACATTTTTCTGGGGTCTTTGCCACCCTTTTAGTATTTTAGTCTCTCATTCATATATGCTTATCTGGATAAAATGACAAGGCAGAAAAACTCACCACAGGGGGAAAAAAAAGAACAGGAGGCAGTACCAATGGCTAAGGACCTAATCAGACGAGATCGGGCACATTCAGGGTGGTATGGCTGTAGACTGGCTAAGGACCTAATCAATACAGACATTGGTAATATCTCAGATCTAGAGTTCAGAAGGATGATTCTCAAGATGCTACCTGGGCTTGGAAAAAGGCATGGAAGATATTAGAGAAACTCTGTCTGCAGAAATAAAATCCTCTCCTGGAGAAATAAAAGAAATAAAATATAAGCAAGCTGAAATCAAAAAGGTTATTAATGAGGTACAATCAAGAATGGAGGCTCTTACTGCTAGGATAAATGAGGCAGAAGAGAGAAATAGTGATATAAGAATTAGTGATACATACTGATATAGTGATATGTCACTAGATAGTGATATATAGTGATATGTCACTAGATAGTGATATATAGTGATATGTCACTATAGTGCTATATAGTGATATATGACGGAGAATAAAGAAGCCGAGCAAAACAGAGACAAACAACTACTGGATAATGAAGGGAGAATTCAAGAGCTAAGCAATACCATAAGATAAAACAATATTAGAATAATTGGGATCCCAGAAAAAGAAGAGAGAAGGGGATAGAAGGTATATTGGAGCAAATTATAATAGAGAATTTCCCTAATATGGCAAAGGAAACAAGCATCAAAATACAGGAGGCACAGAGAACCTCCCTCAAAATCAATAAAAATAGGTTCACACCCCATCATCTAATAGTAAAGCTTACAAGTCTTAGTGACAAAGAGAAAATCCTGAAAACAGCTGGGGAAAAGAAGTCTGTAACATACAATTGTAGAAATACTAGATTGGCAGCAGACTTATTCACAGAGACCTGGCAGGCCAGAAAGAACTGGCATGATATATTCAGAGCACTAAATGAGAAAAATATACAGCCAATAATACTATATCCAGCAAGGCTGTCATTGAAAATAGAAGGAGCAATAAAATGTGTCCAGGACAAGCAAAAATTAAAAGAATTTTCAAACAATAAACCAGCCCTACAGGAAATATTGAAAGTGGTCCTCTAAGGGAAGAGAGAGCCTACAAGTAGTATACCAGAAAGGAATGGAGGCAATATACAGTTACAGTCACCATACAGGCAATACAATGGCATTAAATTCATATCTTTCGATAGTGACCCTGAATGTAAATGGGCTAAATAACCCAATCAAAAGACACAGGGTATCATAATGGATAAAAAACTACAACCCATCAATATGCTGTCTACAAGAAACTCATTTTAGACCTAAAGACATCTCCAGATTTAAAGTGAGGGGGTGGAAAACAATTTGCCATCCTAATGGACATCAAAAGAAAGCTGGGGTGGCAATCCTTATATTGGACAAATTAGATTTTAAGCCAAAGACTATAATAAGAGATGAGGAAGGACACCATATCATACTCAAAGGGTCTGACCAACAAGAAGATCTAACAATTTTAAATATCTATGCCCCTAACATGGGAGCAGCCAAATATATAAAACAATTAATAACAAAATCAGAGAAACATATTGACAACAACAGTAATAGTAGGGGACTGTAACACCCCCTTCACTGAAATGGACAGATCATCCAAACAAAAGATCAACAAGGAAATAAAGGCCTTAAATGACACACTGAACCAAACAGACATCACAGATATATTCAGAACATTCCATCCCAAAGCAACAAAATATACATTCTTCTCTAGTGAACATGGGACTTTCTTGAGAATAGATCACATCCTGGATCACAAATCAGGTCTCAACCAGTACTGCATATTTTCAGACCACAATGCTCAAAAGCTAGACCTCAATCACAAGAGGAAAGTTGGAAAAAAACTCAAATACATGGAGGCTTAAGAGCATTTTACTAAAGAATGAATGGGTCAACCAGGAAATTAAAGAAGAATTTTAAAACATCATGGAAACAAATGATAGTGAAAACACAACTATTCAAAATCTGTGGGACATAGCAAAGGCCCTCCTGAGAGGAAAGTATATAGTGATACAAGTCTTTCTCAAGAAACATGAAAGGTCTCAAATACACAACCTAACCCTACACCTAAAAGAGCTGGAGAAAGAATAGCAAAGAAAGCCTAAAGCCAGCAGGAGAAGAGAAATCATAAATATCAGAACAGAAATCAATGAAATAGAAACCAAAAGAGCAGTGGAACAGATAAAAGAAAATAGGAGCTGGTTCTTTGAAAGAATTACTAAGGTTAATAAACCTCTGGCCAGATTTATCAAAAAGAGAAAGGACCCAAATAAATAAAATCATGAATGAAAGAGGAGAGATCACAACTAACACCAGAGAAATACAAACAATTATAAGAACATATTATGAGCAACTATATGCCAGCAAATTTGACAATCTGGAAGAAATGGATGCATTCTTAGAGACATATAAACCCCCAAAACTGAACCCAGAAGAAATAGAATACCTGAACAGACCCATAAGCAGTAGGGAGATTGAAGCAGTCATCAAAAATCTCCCAACAAATAGGAATCCATGGGGCTTCCCAGGGGAATTCTACCAAACATTTAAAGAAGAATTAATACCTATTCTCCTGAAACTGTTCCAAAAAGTAGAAATGGAGGGAAAACTTCCAAACTCATTTTATGAAGACAGCATTACCTTGATCCCCAAACCAGAAAAAGACCCAACCAAAAAGAATTACAGATGAATATCCTTGATAAACACAGATGCGGAAAGTCTCCCAAAAATACTAACCAATAAGACCCAACAGTACATTAAAAGGATTATGCACCACAACACAGTGGCATTTATTCCAAGGCTGCAAGGTTGGTTCAACATCCGCAAATCAGTCAATGTGATACAACACATCAATAAAAGAAAGAACAAGAACCATATGATTCTCTCAATAGATGCTGAGAAAGCATTTGACAAAGTACAGCATCCTTTTTTGATCAAAACTCTTCAAAGTGTAGCAATAGAGGGTACATGTCTCAATGTCATCAAAGCCATCTCTGAAAAACCCACACCAAGTATCATTCTCAAGGGGGAAAAATTGAGAGCTTTTCCGCTAAGATCAGGTACATGACAGGAAAGTCCACTATCACCACTGCTATTCAACATAGTACTAGAAGTTCTAACCTCAACAATCAGATAACAAAAAGAACTTAAAGCATCTGAATTGGTAAAGAAGAAATCAAACTCTCATTCTTTGTGGATGATATGACATATTATGTGAAAAACCCAAAAGACTCCACTCCAAAACTGTTAGAACTTGTATAGGAATTCAGTAAGGTGTCAGGATATAAAATCAATGCACAGAAATCAGTTGCATTTCTATACACCAACAGCAAGACAGAAGAAAGAGAAATTAAGGAGTCAATCCCATTTATAATTGCACCCAAAACCATAAGATACCTAGGGATAAACCTAACCAAAGATGCAAAGAACCTGTACTCACAAAAGTATAAACTACTCATGAAAGAAGTTGAGGAAGATACAAAGAGATGGTAAAACATTCCATGCTCATGGATTGGAAGAATATTCTTAAAATGTCTATGCTACCTAGAGCAATCTACACATTTAATGTAATCCCTATCAAAATACAATCAATTTTTTTTCAAGGAAATGGAACAAATAATCCTAAAATTTATATGTAACCAGAGAAGACCCCAAATAGACAGTGGAATGTTGAAAAAGAGAGCCAAAGTTGGTGGCATCACAAAGTTACAGACTTTAAGTTATATTACAAAGCTGTAATCATCAAGAGAGTATGGTACTGCCACAAAAGCAGACATATAGATCAGTGGAACAGAATAAAGAGCCCAGAAATAGACCCTAAACTCTAAGGTCAACTAATCTTTGACAAAGCAAGAAAGAATGTCCAGTGGAAAAAAGAGAGTCTCTTAAACAAATGGTGTTGGGAAAATTGGACAGCTACATGCAGAAAAATGAAAGTGGACCATTTCCTTACACCACACACAAAAATAGACTCAAAATGGGTGAAAGACCTCAATGTGAGATAGGAATCCAACCAAATCTTTGAGGAGAACACAGGCAGCAACCTCTTCTACCTCAGCTGTAGCAACTTCTTCCTAGAAACATCGCCAAAGGCAAGGGGAGCAAGGGCAAAAATGAACTATTGGGGCTTCATCAAGATCAAAAAATTTTGCACAGCTAAGGAAACTGTCAGCAAAACCAGAAGACAACTGACAGAATGGGAGAAGATATTCGCAACTGACATATCAGATAAAGGGCTAGTATCCAAAATCTATAAAGAACTTACCAAACTCTACACCCAAAGAACTAATAACCCCATCAAGAAATGGGCAGAGGACATGAATAGACATTTCTGCAAAGAAGACATTCAGACAGCCAACAGACACATGAAAAAGTGCTCCACATCACTTGGCATCAGGGAAATACAAATCAAAACCGCAATGAGATACCACCTCACACCAGTCAGAACGGCTAAAATTAGCAAGTCGGGAAATGACAGATGTTGGAGAGGATGTGGAGAAAGGGCAACCCTCCTATACTATTGGTGGGAATGCAAGCTGGTGCAGCCATTGTGGAAAGCAGCATGGAGCTTCCTAAAAAGTTGAAAATAGAGCTACCCTATGACCCAGGAATCACATTACTCACTATTTACCCTAAAGATACAAATGTAGTGATTCGAAGGAGCATGTGCACCTGAATGTTTATAGCAGCAATGCCCACAATAGGCAAACTATGGAAAGAACCTAGATGTCCATCAACAGGTGAATGGATAAAGATGTGGAATATATATACAATGGAATAGTAAGTGACCATCAAAAGAAAGGAATCTTGCCATTTGCAATGACATGGATGGAACTACAGGGTATCATGCTAAGTGAAATAAGTCAATTAGAGAAAGACAATTGTCATATGATCTCCCTGATATGAAGAATTTGAGAGGGAGGGTGTGGAACTTGGGGGGGTAGGAAAGGAGTAAATGAAATAATATGGGATTGGGATAGAGACAAACCACAAGAGATTCTTAGTCTCACAAAACAAACTGAAGGTTGCTGGGGGGAAAGGGGGTATGGGGAGGGTGGCTGGGTTATGGACTTTGGGGAGGTTATGTGATGTGGTGAGTGTGTGAAATGTGTAAGCCTGATGATTCATAAACCTGTGCCCCTAGGGCAAATGATACATTATATGTTAATAAAAATAATTTAAAAACAAAAAATACAGAAGTAGGGACACAGGGATATGATAAATATAGAGGATACCTATAGGTATCCTAGAGGATATGTGTTGGGGCAATGGGTAAAATGGTAGATACAGGTTTCCAATTTGGGAATGAATAAGTCAAAGGGTTCAAAGGTACAGAGTAGGGAATACAGAGAGTCAAAGATATCATAACAGAATTGTATGGTGACAAATGGTAGCCACACTTGTGCTGAATGTAGCATAACATACAGACTTGTCCAATTACTAGGCTGTATACATGAAATTATTATAACATTGTATGTTAACTATACATCAATAATAATAATTAATTAATTAATTTGGATACATGATTTAAAACTTCCAGATGTTTTCATTCACATCAAGTTTAAGGTTAGAATACAGGTTAATTAAACTGAGGAATTTACATTACAGGGGAATAAGATTTCTGAGAGACTGAAAACTGTGTGGATCCTGGACTATTTAGTAAAAGAATTAGACGGATTTTTTTTTTCATTTCTAATATCTCCCTATTAATGTCTTGCCTACTGAATTTTCAGATTGTTTTAGTGGAAAATAATATAGCGTTCCCAACCTATCCAAAAACCCTAAGGAAGTTTCCCAAATAATACTAAAATACTCTTAGACAGCAGGAATTCAGCATAAAGTACAATATTTACATGGGAAATTATAAAATTATTTAATATTCAATTAAATCTGTACTGTAAGTTACAATACTGAAGAGTATCAGGTATGTTCTTAAATATCAAAGATATTTAAGGAATTAAGAGATGTTTAAATAAACAATGAAATAAAATAAAAGATAGGAAAAGGATTATGAAAATTGGAACTGGTTGGTAGTGTCCCTGGATCTGGCAAAAGGAAACATTTGGGACCCATGGAGAGTTAAATCTTGAGAGAAAAGGTGGTAAAAATGATAGCAATAATGCAAACATGTTAAACAACTGAGAAGAAGATGATACCCAATGGGAATCAACAACTCCGTTATGACTGCAGAGGACTCAACATCCTTCTGTATGAACTTGAGGGCAACTGAAATATTTTTTCTACTGTGACCATGTGAATCTGTTAAAGCTGATCTTCTTTTCAGATAGTAAATATTGAATAAAAACTTGCACTTGTTTATTTGAATTAGACTAAAACTTAGGTTTTATACACATGAGTCTTAATAAGACACCCTAATAACAGTTTTTGGGCAAATTCTAGTCCTTAGTTCTTCATTCATAAAAAAAGAATAGTAAGGATTCAACCATAAGGATCCCCTTTAGTATATGGGCAATAAAATAATGTGCTTCAAATATTTCCCACTTAAAAACTCACTTCAATTTCTCAGGCTTTGGTTTTCTTTTTACTGAAAAGGAAAAATGTGATGTCTAAGATTTGTGGTAGTTCCAGAAGTCCAGGAGTAGTTCCAGAAGTCCAGGAGAATTTCACACAGAGGTAAGTCTTGATGAGACCTGATGATGAGGATAGACCATATATTTTCAATTGGAGTTATTTATTTATTTATTTATTTATTTATTTACCGAGAGAGACATTTCTCGATATCTGCAGATATTTTTGACAACTCTCACAAGAAGTGGAGATAGAGTGGGGAACTCAACTGGAGGATGGGGGACGCTACTGACATCTAGTGGGTACAAGATAAGGATGCTGCTAAATAGCCTACATTGCACAGGGCAGTCCGCACAACAGTTACCCAGGCCCTAATGTCAGTAGTCCTGAGGTTGAGAAACCCTGGTTAGAGGGCTCTTGATAGAGAATGTTGATAATGTTGAGGGCAAGTTTTATTTTACAAATCTGCGATTCATTTTTATTGGCATAGTTTACAAGTCCAAAGATGAATGAATCTTAATCTTGATTCCAGTCTGGGTTTAACTTGTTTACAAGCTTTCTCTTTTAACGTCAATGTTTTACTTTCTGTCACCAAAAAGGTTGGTGATGGTGTACAAAGAGGTGTTAACTGAGTATTCTTTATGTTGCTTTATGTTATGTTTCTGCAACAAAGCAGAAAATGGTTATACACATAAATGCCAATGTGCTTAATGATCTGGTTAAACAAGTTCAGTTGGAGCTTGTCAGATGAAAGTTATTCAGCTGGTTGACCTGTCCATAAACATATAGAGGCTGAGAGACTGTGGAAGGCTGGCCAAATACTAACACCAGCTGGGGAATGACTTAATTAGATGACCGAAGGGAAATCCTGAGAAATGAATCTTTAAGGTAATGATAATTCTTTGTTCATTTGCTGGTCTGGGAGCACCCATAGAGTGACTCTGAGTAGAACTTGCTTAGAACAGTTACTGGCTCTATAGGTGTTTTCAGCACAGTGTCAGAGAAAGCATTAGGTCTGAGGACAATTGTTTAAATTCCAGCTTGACTACAGACTAACTTTGCTTTCCTCAATGTAAAATGAGGTTAATAATGAATAAAACCATACAAGGTATTGTATATATTAAATGATATAATAAATGCAAAATGTTTAAGTTGTTCTCATGTTCCTGGAACATAAACAAGATTAAATAAATGATATCATCTCACACATATCAGGCATGTAATGAATATTAGTTCCACCTGCCATTCTTTAAGAAACTCTTTTTCCTCAGGTCTCAAATTATTAATTTAAGATTTTCTGATCTGACTAAAGTCTTCTAAATTATGCTGGAATAATAGATTCATTGAAATACTGTCATCACTAGTCTTTTCTTATTTATTGAGAAGTATGTGCACTTTGTTCATCTAGAATGCATTGAAAATATCCCTATTAAAGAATTGAAAAAATAAATGTTTTCTAAATTCAGTTCTGTGTAGGCTCAGGAACATGATGATATAGCATGGCATTGGCCTCGTGGAAAAAGGGTAAGTGTTGAAGTTCCAGAATAAAATTTCAAATCCAACACCACATTTAATTAACTCTGATTATAGATCAATTTCTTTATGTTCTTCAAACTTTTCATTCATACATTATAGATAACATCTGCTTCATAATGTAATTTTAGACGTTATATTTAGTATAGTATTTAGAATGTTTTGTACAGTGGCAAGCACAAAAGCAATATCAAATTAACTTGATTTCATTAACTGATGTGGGAAAAACAACAAATACATAAACATGTAAAACTTTTAATTAATACCTGATATCAAGTGTGCAACAACTATCAATTCCTTTTTTTCCTCAAATCTAGATATTATTTAAATCAAGCTCTTGTTATTCTCTATATTGAAGGATAGAAATTAATCTATAGCTAGGTTTTTACTGTGCCTGTGTGACCAATGCAAGGTTCAATGAATGCAGAGGAAGGATAAAACAAATCTAATAACATATACAATGTATTTACTAAAGAGCCATCAGTTGACTAAGTTTTCACATTTCAGTTGGAGGTTTTAGCATCATATTGACCCAGATAAGCATGCCTAGATTTATTTAAAATTGGCTCCTCTTAGCCTTTCATTTACTTTATGATACAAGAATGATTATGATTTTTTTTTCTTTTTGACACTTGTAAAAACAAACATGGAACTACATAAAGCAAGAGGGAAGTAAGTAAAGCCATGTATAAACTGGCAGATGTCCCTCAAGAGTACATGGCAGTATAATTCAAAATGTCTAACAGATAAGGAAGTGAAAATATTGGGGGAAGGTTTTATATGTTTATATTATATTTCCTGAGCACCTTAAAAAGCCCATTTACTTAGAGACAAAGGAAAGGATGAGATTGTTTTAGACATTAACAACTGAACACTAAAATATTGAACCATTAGAAACTAGAGACAACTTGCAAGGAGCCAGTTGTCATATTATGTCCAACAGGAGAGTATAAAGCAGATGATGGAACATTTGCTATGTATTTTTAGTGGAGGAAGGCATCAACCATGCCAGAGGAGACCTAAAAATGCCCCAACTGTAAATGGATCAGGTTTTGTTATCTCCCTCTTTCTCTCTTTCTTTCTCTCTCTTTCCCACCCCCTTTCTTTTCTAGTCTGAATCTGGAGAGAAGGTACACAATCTGTCCCAGCATCTGTTACTCTGTTTCCCCTTTGTTCATTGTTTTTCTGTTTTCTTTTAACCTTGTGAGCTATAAAGCAGTTTTTATATTCTATCTCAATTAAGGAAATAATCTATTTTATTAACCCACACAATTTATGTTAAAGATAGAAGCCTCAGCAAGATGGCTGTACTGCCTACCTCTTCCCTCCTATTAAGACACACTGGAAATGAGATGGAGTAAGGATGGCTGTGCTTCAAAATCACCAAATGGAATTACATGAGTTTTAGAGTCAAACAGTTCTGGTTGAAATTCCTGGCTTTTTTCACTTAATAGCTGTGTAGCTTAAGCAACTTTCTTAACCAATGTGAGATTTGGTTTCCTTATCAGTCAGTCATCAGGAGTCAGTAGTTCCTATCTCTCAATTTTATTACAAAGATTATAAATTAACAAGTCAGGAAATAACAAATGTTGGTGAGGATGTGAAGAAAGGGGAACCCTATTACACTGTTGGTGGGAATTCAAGCTGGTATAGTCACTCTGAAAAACAGTATGCAGGTTCCTCAAGAAATTAAAAATAGAGCTACTCTATGACCCAGGAATTTCATGGCTGGGTACTTACCCAAAGATGCAGATGTAGTGAAATGAGGGGAAACCAGCACCCCAATGTTCATAGCAACAATGTCCACAATAGCCAAACTGCTGAAGGAGTTGCGATACATACTTTAACATATGAATGGATAAAGAAGATGTGGCTCATATATACAATGGGATTTACTCAACCATCAGAAAGGATGAACACCTACCATGTACATCAATACAGATAGAACTGGAGGGTATTATGCTAAGTGAAATAAGTCAATCAGAGAAAGACAATTATCACATGGTTTCACTCATATGTGGAATATAAGAAATAGTGCGGAGGAGCACAGGGGAAGGGAGGGAAAACTGAATGGGAAGAAATCAGAGAGAGAAACAAGCCATGAGAGATTCTTGACTTTGGGAAACAAACTGAGGGCTGTGGAAGGGGAGGTGGGTGGGGAGATGTGGTAACTGGGTGATGGGCATTAAGGAGGACATGTGATGTGATGAGCATTGGGTGCTATACACAACTGATGAATTACTGAACACTACATCAAAAATAATGATGTAATATATGTTGGCTAAATGAATTTTTTTTTCTTTTTATGTTTTGTATGTTTTTTTATTTGCTGCAGGTGGGGTTTTAACGGTCGCTTGCCCACACTCTGGATTATTTCTGATCCCACCACAAAGAGCCCTCAAATCGACTAATGTGAGAGATTAGGAATGAAGACCCCTTATCCTACCATCTCACCGAGGAGGTCTCCTTTTTGACAAAAAAAAAAAAAAAAAAAAAAAACAACAAAAAACAAAAAACAAAACCGTCTCAAGGTTATTGCATGAGCCTGGATGAATCCCACTGTCAACTCTCCTCGGGCCGAGCCGGCTCCTCTCGCTCCCACCGTGGGCAGGGAGGAGCGGGAGAATGCGGCCCCAGCTTCTCCCCCTCCGCTCTGCTCAGTACCGGGGGAAAGCCGACGGCGGCAACCGCTCACCTTCAAGCTGTCTCCCCCCTCCAGCCTCGGTTAAAACCCTTTGCGCATAAGGCAACGTGGAAGCTGGTGTTTTTACTAGTCTCGCTGTTTTAAAGCACCATTATGAATTCGAGTTGCACAGTAGTTAACAGTACCTTTTATATATACATCTCCTATCTATCATATATATATAAACTGTAAACACGAGGTAACAGCGGCTTCTAGAAACTGATTTTCTTCAAGGTTTCCTGTATGGTAGGCACGTGAAATACTGTGTAAAAGGGTCTTGTGTGTTCTGTCTCCCTGCTGCTAGTTGGGCTCTGTTCTGCAGGACCAGGAATGGTGCTGGCAAGACCGCTCAGTGGTTGGGAGGGAATTCTGCCGCTGAGTGTCACTGTTTCTGTCCCCTGCTTGTGCTCCTATCTGATCAGGCTAGAGACAACAACGAAAAAAAAAAAAAAAAAAAAGATATATAGTTTTAAAAAAAAATCCAATATATAGATTTCTATAGAATTTCCTTTTTTCCTTTTCTCCGATCCCTCCTCTCCCGGTATTGTTACTATTTCTTGTTACTGATTTTTTTTTTTTAATGAATTTTTTTTAAAAAAGAATAAAATAAATGGATTTCTGGAGAAGATAGCAAACTAGTAGGATCCTAAACTCAAGTTGGTTCATGACTAGAACTATATAACGCCCACATCAGTGTATCTAACTTAGAAGATAACCTGAAAATTGACAGAACATACTCTCCACAGCTAAACATAGAGAAGAGGGCACATTGAAGAGGGCAGAAAGTATGCAAATGAGGGAAGGAAAAAAAAAAAAATCTGAGACTGTGGGAGGGAGGGCTACTGCAAGTGTGGAGAAGGGAGAGGAGCAGACTGGGTTCCGCAGGCACAGAGGATCTGCACTGGGAAGATGAATCATAAAATCTGACTTTGAAAACCAGAGGGGTTTAACTTCTTGAGTTCTTACAGTCAGTTGTGCTTAGCACCTAGAACTTTGAAAATCAGCAGACTTGACTAAGAGTATACCCTGTGACCATGCTCTTCTATAGAATTGCCCCCTCCAATACTACCTTGGCAGCTCTCCAAGTTGGTTCTAGGTCTCCTCCAGCAGCAGACTTGAGCAAACTTTGCTGACATTGAAAGTCCTACCCCCACACTTTTCAGTGGACTCACCTCTTCCAACCCAGCCTTGGTAAGAGTACATCCAAAGGGCTTTGTGCAAGCAGTCCTGAAAGGAGCCAACACCACTCCAAAGTGAGTCCTGCTCCAGAGAGAGGGGAAGAAAACCACACATATCAATTAAACTGCAGGTCCAGCAGTGGGCTGTGGGCAGACATCTGGTAGGGATGCAAGTCCTTTCCAACAATGAAAGCTTCCCAGAGGACAATACAGGTTGAATGTCTTGCAGTAGAGTGCAATTACAGCTCTGTCAAATTCCTGGCCTGACCCAGCTCAAACCCAAAGTGGCCCAGAGTGACTTATTAACAAGACAGGGAATAAACCCTATCCACAGCAGGCAAAGAGAGTCATTGTAGATGACTGGATTGAAGGCAAACATGGCTCAGCCACAACAGTAAAGTACATGCAACATATAAGAAATACCCCTGAAGTGCCAGGTTCTGGTTGACAAGGAACATTGCATTTCAGGACACCACAGGTCATCTTTTTCATAAGGCCACTACTTTAAAGACCTGGAAGTGTAGCCAACTTTCCCAATACATAGAAATAGAAAAAGTGAGAAGACAGAGGAATATGCCCAAATGAAAGAATAGGACAAAATCACAGCAAGACAGATAAATGAAATAAATATATGGAATATGCCTGAAAGAGAATTTAAAGTAATGGCCCAGAAGATATTCACTGGACTTGAAAGAAGAGTGGAGGATCTCACTGAGACCCTCAACAAATAGAAAACATGAAAAAGAACCAATTGGAAATGAAAAACTCAATTGAAATTAAAAATATACTAGAGGAACAAATAGACTAGAAGAAGAAGAAAAATGGATCAGTGACCTGGAGGAGAGAATAATGGAAAGCAATCAAGCTGAATGCAGAAAGAAAAAAGATTAACAAAGAATGTTAATAAAGGGAAATCAGCAACACTGTGGAGCATAATGACATTCACATTCATAGTGACCCCAGAAGGAGAAATGAAAAAAAAGAGGGCAACAAATTTATTTGAATTAATAATAGCTGAAAACTTCCCAAAACCTTGGGAAGGAAGTAGAAATCCTGATCCAGAAGGCAAAGAGATTCCCCAACAAAATTAACTTAAGGAGGTCCACACCAAGACACATAGTACTCAAAATGGCAAAAAATAGTCATAAAGAGAATTTTAAAAGCAACAAGAGAGGAGAAAACAGTCACATACATGGGCAACCCCATAAGGGTATAGACTGATTTTCCAGCAGAACTTTGAAGGCTAGAAGAGAGTGGCATGATACATTCAAAATGTATCAAAATGGGGGGAGGAACCCTGCAATCAACAATACTCCATCCAGCAAGGTGATTAAGTCAGAATAGAAGGAGACATAAAGAGTTTCTCAGGTAAACAAAAGTTAAAGGGAGTCACGACCACTACACCACCCCTACAAGAAATGTTAATAAGGACTATTTGAGGGGAAAGGAAAGACCATAAGCAGGAGCAAGAAAAGTAGGAAGCAAAAGGAAAAAAAAAAGGCAGTATAATTAAGTATATCCATAAAAACCAGTCAAGGGATTCAGAAAATAAAAGGATATAAAGTATAGCATTATATATTTAAAATGTGGCAGGGAGAGGAATAAAAATTAAGTGCTTGTAGAATAGATTCAAACTTAAGTGACTATCAATTTAATATAGATCGTGATATGCAGCAGATGTTCTATATAAATGTAATAAACCAAAAATCAAAAAACCAGTAATAGGCAAAAAATAAGGAAGAGGAATCCAAGCATATCACTAAAGAAAGCCAACAAACCTTCAGAATAGATAGCAATAGAAGAAAGCAACAGAGAAGAACTACAAAAAACCATAAAACAAATAACAAAATGGCAATGAGAAAATATTTACCAATAATTACTTTGAATATAAGTGGATTAAATGCTCTAATCATTGTATAAATAATGAGTCTTGGAACACTGAAAAAATAAAATAAAAAAAAATAAAGACAAAAAACAGCAACAACAAAAATAAATCTAAAAATCTAAATTCTAAATCTAAAAAAAAAAAAAAATGCTCCAATCAAAAGACATAGGGTGATGGACTGGATAAAAAGTTAAGACCCATCTATATGCTGTCTACAAGAGACTCATATCAAATACACAGACTGAAAGTTATGGAATGGAAAAACATTTATCATGCAAATGGAAGTCAACAGAAACCTGGTGTAGTAGTATTTGTATTGGACAAAATACACTAATTTTTTAAAGGACTTATTTATTTATTTGCTAGGGAGTGAGTGAGAAAACCCAAGCAGGGAGAGCTGCAGAGGGAGAGGGAGAAGCAGGCTCTTCTCTGAGCAGGGAGCCCAATGTGGGGTTCAATCCCAGGATCCTAAAATCATGACCCGAGTTGAAGACAAACACTTAACTGACTGAACCACTCAGGCTCCCCCAAAGTATATTTTAAAGTAAGTACTGTAATAAGGGGCAATGACAGACACTACACAAACATAAAGAAAACAACAACAACAACAAAACAATAAGATAAAACAATTGCAAAAATGCACCCAAAATGGGAGCACCCAGATACATAAAGTACCTATTAACCAACATAAAGAAAGTAATCCATTGTAATACAATGAGAGTAGGGGACTTTAACACTCCATTTAACACTATCTATCAATAGATAGATCATCCAGACAGAAAATCAACAAGGAAACAGTTGCTTTGAATACACATAGAAGCAGTTGGATCTAATAGTCATATA
Organism: Mustela nivalis; assembly: GCF_964662115.1. Lineage (NCBI taxonomy): Eukaryota > Metazoa > Chordata > Mammalia > Carnivora > Mustelidae > Mustela > Mustela nivalis. The sequence continues at coordinate 87,922,484 of NC_139028.1, read as the reverse complement.
TAGAACTTTCCATCCTAAAACAGAGGCATACACATTCTTTTAATATGCACATGGAGAGTCCTCCAGAATAGATCATATTAGACTACAAAATAAATCTCAACAAACTCAAAGAGATAAAAGTCATACAATGCCTCTTTTCTGACCACAACACTATGAAACTATAAATCAACCACAAGAAAAAAAATCTGTAAAGAACACAAATACATGGAGGTTTAATAATGTGTTACTAAATAAACCAAGAAATCAAAGACAAAATAAAAACGTACACAGACATAAATTAAAATGAAAACACAATGGTCAAAAATATTTGGGATGCAGCAAAGGCAGTTCTAAGACGGAAGTGTATAGCAATGTGGGACTACCTCAAGAAGTAAGAAAAATATCAAGTAAACAACCTAACCTTAGACCTAAAGGATCTAGAAAAAGAAGAACAAAGGAAACACAAAACCAGTAGTAGGAAGGAAATAATAACAATTATACTGGAAAAAAATGAAATAGAAACAAAAAAAACCCAAAACAAACAAACAAACAAAAAATCCAAAAAAACCCATAAAACAAACAAACAAACAAACAAAAACCCACAATAGAATAGATCAATGAAACCAGGAGCTTGTTCTTTGAGAAGATCAAGAAAATTGATAAACACTTAGCCAGACTCATCAAAAGAAAAAAAAGAAGAGATAAAACAAACAAATAAACAAAATCAGAAATGAAGAAGGGGAAATAACAAACACTACAGAAATACAAAAACTTATAAGAATATTATGAAAAACTATATGCCAACAAATTAGACAATCTAGAAGAATGGATAAATTCCTAAAAAAAAAAATGCAACTTTCCAAAACTTAATCAAGAAGAAATGGAAAATTTGAGCAGACTGATTACCAACATTGGAATTGAGTCCATAATAAAAAAAACTCCCAAAAGACAAAAGTCCAAGACCAGACAGCTTCACAGATGAATTCTACCAACAGTTAAATAAGAGTTAATGCCTATTTTTCTCAAATTATTCAAAAAAATAGAAGTGGGAGGAAAGCTTCCAAATTCCAATGGCTATGAGACCAACATTACCCTGATATCAAAACACTCCAAAAGAGAGAGAGAGAACTACATGCCAATACCTCTGACACACATAGGTACTAAAATTCTCAACAAAATATTAGCAAACCAAATCCAACAATACATTAAAAAAATCATTCACACTATCAAATGGGATTTAGTCCTGGCATGCAGGGATGGGGTAATATTTGCAAATCAATCAACACGATATATCATACCAAGAGGACAAAGGATAAAAAGCATATGATTCTTTTAAAAGATGCAGAAAAAGCATTTCACAAAGTACAACATCCATTTATGATAAAAGCCCCCAACAAAGTAGGTTTAGAAGGAATATATATCAATATAATAAAGGCCATATATGAAAAACTCACAATTAACATTATACTCAATGGTGAAGGACTGAGAACTTTTCCCCTAAGATTAAGAACAAAACAAGTATGTCTATTCTCACTATTGTTATTCAGCAGAGTATGGGAAGTCCTAGCCACAGCAATCAGACAACCAAAAATAAATAAAAGGTATCCAAACCAATAAGGAAGAAGTAAAATGTTCACTATTTGCAGATGACATGAAACTATATGTAGAAAACCATAAACACATGGTGCTGGGAAAACTTGACACCTATATGCAAAATAATGACACTGGGCCACTTTCTTACATCACACACAAAAATAAATTCAAGGTAGATTAAAGACTTAAATGTGAGACATAAAACCTTAAAAATCCCAGAAGAGAACACAGGCAGTAATATTTCTGACATTAACCATAGAAACATTTTTCTAGATATGTCTCCTGAGGCAAGGAAACAGAAACAAAAACAAACTACTGGGGTTCCTATAAGGAATAGGGCAAAAGACCATATGGGAAGGGAGGGAGACAAACCATGAGAGACTCTTGATTCTGGGAAACAAACTGAGGGTTGCAGAAAAGAGGGAGGTGGGGGAATGAGGTAACTGGGTAATGTGATGAGCACTGAGTGTTATACACAGCTAATGAATCATTCAACACTACATCAAAAACTAATGATGTGCTATATGTTGGCTAACTGAATTTAAATAAAAATATTTAAAAATTATAAAATAAAAAATAAAATTTAAAAGAGGAAAAAAGTCTCTTATACATTAAAGAAACCTCAAAATAAAAAGACAATATACCTAATGGGAGAAAATATTTGCAAATCATACATCTGATAAAGGGTCAGTATCCAAAATATGTAATGAATTCATATAACTCAATACAAAAATTTAAAAAAAATCTAGTTAAAAACTGGCAGATGATATGAATAGACATTTTTTTAGAAGACCTATAGGGCCAACAAATATAAAAATATGCTCAACATCACTAATCATTAGGGAAATGCAAATCAAAACCACAATGAGATATAACTTCACATCAGTCAGAATGGCTAAAATCAAAAACACAAGTGTTGGCAGGGATGTTGGAAAAAAGGGAGCCCTCATGCACTGTTGGTGGGAATGCAAACTAATGCAGCTGCTGTATAAAACAGTATGGAGTTTCCTCAAAAAAATTAAAAATGTAATTACTATGTGATCTAGTAATTCCACTGCAGGGTACTTACCTAAAGATAATGAAAACACTAATTTAAAAAGATATATGCACCCTTATGTTTATAGTAACATTATTTACAATAGCCAAGTTATGGAAGCAACCCAAGAGTCCACTGATAGATAAATAAATAAAGAAAACATGGTATATATGCATGTAAGTACACATGTACACAAACACATGATGGAATATTACTCACCCATAAAAAAGAATGAAATCTTGCTATTTGCAACAACAGGGATGTATCTAGAGGGTATAATACTAAGTGAAGTAAGTGAGTAAGAGAAAGACAAATCCATATTACTTCACTCATATATGGAATTTCCAATACAAAACAAATGATCACAGAAAAAAAAAAAAGAAGATTCTTAAATACAGAGAACAAACTGGTTGTTACCAGAGGGGAGGGGAGGTGGGTTGGTGAATGGATGAAATAAGTGAAGGAGATTAAGAATACACTTATCATGATGAGCACTGAGTAAAATATAGAATTGTTGAATTATGCACTTGTAACTAATATAATATGGTATGTTAATTATACTAGAATTTAAAAAATTATATATATATATTTTTTTAAGAGAATAAAAACAATCAATGTCAATAGACTTACATTGTATATGGGATAGTACAGTTGCTTAATAAACAAAATCTACCATTTTTATGTGATAATATATGGTCAACATATTATCATTTTAATCTTCAGTTAAATCCAAAAATATTGATATCCCAGCTAATAGTGGAGGTGGACCCTGAGGAATTGAGGACAATGCTAGTAGTAATTAAGGAATCAACTATCCAGATACATTCATTTTCATGTTATGTTACTCATCTTAACTTTTTATTATCTATTTTGGCTTTGCCATTTGCCCCAACTGGAGATGCCCTCTTTCAATTCTGAACTCCACCACTCTCAAAAATGTTAGAGAGAAATTTCTAGGCATGTGCAGCAGCTTATTTCTAAGAAATAATTATTTGGAGAGGGAAAGCTCTTTGTTAGCAAGAATGTCCAGTCAAATGAATTTGGATATGGAATTGAGGTGCTAAGGCATAATTAAAAAAAAAAAACACAGCAATTGAAATTGTGTATTTAAATTACTCTGTATAGTAAATAAACATGAAATTCAGAGGAGAATGTAGAAGAGGAGAAAGGATGTGAGAAAGTACAGTGGAAACCAACAACAAGACAGGTGGTTATTCTGCAAAGCAAGATGGTCCATGAGAAATTTCTGGTGAAGAACTAGAAGAAGAACTTGTATTAAAAAAGAATCTAATGTTTGATTTTATGTTATCTTCATTGCTTAAGGACATTTTCCATCATTATAAAACCTCAGCAAAATCAATGCACAACATGTCTTCTGTCAGAGGTTTGTACAAATATCACAAAGAGGTCAATTTATATATTTGAGCTGGCATTAATCAAAAAGAAGAGATAATTCATGGAAGTGAGAGAATCCAAGAAATTCAGTAAATGAAACACAACCCCATGAGGAATTTTGGAGAGGGTATTAGACTTCTCAGAGAAAGTGAAAAAAGGGGGTCATATCATTTTAATTTTTTTTTATTAATTTTTTATTTTTTATAAACATATATTTTTATCCTCAGGGGTACAGGTCTGTGAATCACCAGGTTTACACACTTCACAGCACTCACCAAAGCCCATACCCTCCCCAATGTCCATAATCCCACCCCCTTCTCCCAAACCCCCTCCCCCCAGCAACCCTCAGTTTGTTTTGTGAGATAAGACAGAAATCTTAGCTGGCTTCTAAAATATAGACATAATTCTTGAGAAAATAGTAACCTTTGGGAAGCAGAACACCCCACTTCATTCTCAGATGAATATTATATATGATTATATATATATGTATATATATATAAAATCAACATTAAAAATCACTAATCTAAGAAAAATAACTTTTTCCCATAACGAAGTAAATCAATACTGATTCAGATATACTATCTGAACATAGGCAAGTTCTTTAAAATTCACCAAATCTAAAAATCTCTTTTTTCAAAGGATACCATTCCATACTTTCAAATGGGAATGGTTACAGTGAATAAATCTAGAACAATAGACAAGATCATTTGTGGAAGATTGTGTAAGATCCTTGTATAAGAACTATATGCAAAATCATTTCTGGCACTTAAATATCTGGTTTTGTAAATTTCCATCATAGAAAGGATGTTTATTTTTAGTTTTATCTCAACCAGTGACATCCAAATCCATCACAGAAAAGAACCTGTACATATTTTACGAACTATTTTGATAAATTCTAGGAGCAGAAAATGTGATCTTTAGGACATGGAGTCTCAAAAAACCAACAGAGTTAGAGGCTGTAGTGACCAAGTTGGCTAATTCAGCACTGGCACTAACTGTATTTTCTCTTAAGCAATATTTCACTTAAATTGAAACAGTCTAATTATGAATGTATAATAATTAAGGAGCTTATTTTGCTTGTCAAAATGATTGCTCTTGGTTCCATTTATCCCATAAAAACATGAGATTAAAATGTTTCTCTATATCTATGAAACTTCTGAAATGTGACATTTGCTTTACCCAAGCTGAAGGTCAAAATCAAGTGAAAATATGGGCATAATACTCTGAAAATTACTAAGTTTGGTTGTGACCAACTTTAATTCAGGGTCTCTGGAGAAATAAAATAACAAAACAAAAACACAAAACATCATAGGAAACACCCTGCAGCTTAATCAATGATCAGCTCTTGCACATAAGTCAAAGATGCACTTAATTGCACCAAATCAGGAATAACTGACGTCAAGCGCTGGCTTGACTTCTTACTGGTTTTACACCCTGTTGCCTGCAGTGACAAAGCAATAACAAATTCTGTTCCTCTCAAGGCACAAACTTTATCTTGTGTTATCCTTTTCTATTTGTATGCTTCCCTAATTTATGCCAAAGGCTAACAGATAAGTCTAGAGAGACTTTAACAGCAAAGTTGATTTCTATGTTGTTATTAGCTAGAGATGACAATAATGTAGTAATTGATCCTGCATCATTCAGTTCCTGCTCTTTATACAACTTGGAGTATATGATGTTATATATTCTATCACAAGGGAAAAACAATTATTTCATATAGCACTGAACCAAGGACTTTATACTTTTAATTCTTATTTTCTTCATTTGTGTATTTCTGTGTAATACCTCTGTCCTTATCTTTGGATCTATCAACTCTAAAAATGAAATAATGATTTATTTCTAGAGTCTGAACTTTTGGAACAGTCTTTTAAATGAGTACTGGGAAAGTTAGGTGAGGTTCAGTAATTTTACACTGAGAGGGAAATGATTATATAACTTTTACCCTAGTTATTTAAAATTGTGTATGAAAATATATGCTCTCCCTTTTCCCCATATGTAATAACCAAGAAAGAAATACATTTAAAAATATTAATTTGCTTCTATAGCAAATAGATATGTAGCCAGAGAAATCAGATGTTAGGGAATAGAAGCAGAATAATGCTGTGCTTATTTTTTAATTTTTTATTATTATGTTCAATTAGTTAACATATAGTACATCATTAGTTTTTGATGTAGTGTTCAATGATTCATTAGCTGTGTATAACACCCAGTGCTCATCACCACATGTGTCCTCCTTAATACCTATCACCCAGTTGCTGTACTGATTATTATAGTTACTTCTTTAACAGTTTCTCAAGTTGCTGAACAGTATTGACCTGTTCTTCAGGATAGCAAGGAAATACTATTATGGAAGAGAAGTTGTGTATTCCATGTACACCATCAAGAATTATCCCTCTTACTTCCTACCTGTCACCTATGAACGTTAATGTAAGAGCTCAGAAATCTTAAAATGGGATTTTTTTTTTTTGACTCTGGAAGGCAGATCCCAGCTGTTTTTTAAAAAAGAAATGTCTAAAGAAAAGCATTTTGAGAAAAGACTGGAGCTAGCAAAGAATGTGGGTTTGAGAATCTGATGTAGTGTTTCTGAAAAATTGCCAAGCATTGAAAGTTGAAGTTGTAGAACAGAACTTGTAGGTTACCTAGCAGATGGAAATTGCTACCAACTTTCATTCTTCATGTTTTCTACATGTTGATCATTGATGTTTTTGAAATACCAAATGATTCTGATTTGTCAAACTGATTTTCATGGTCAATATCTGTGTCATTTGTTTATATTCTTACCCAACGGTAAATTCCTTGAGAACAGATCTATCTCATTCATATTTCTAATATCCCCAAATAACTATCATTATATATGAAACAAAACTAAATAATACATATTTGTTTGAATCAAGAGTGAAAAGTTTGGTAATGTTAAATAGAACTTTCATGTTTTGTGTAGCTGATGTACTCCTATTCTTGGAAGGTTGGGAAGCCTTATATAGCATATGTGGAATGTTGACTAACCAGAATGCTCTATTACCTTGCCAGATAACAGAGTTAGACAGATTTTACAAACTGGTGACCCACATGCCACATTTGGCCTACAGACATGTTTTGTTTGGCCTAGAGAGGGTTTTTTTTTAAATTTTCAAAGTAGTTGCCACATGTAAAATTTGATAGATTTTACACTTTAAAGATCCAGATTTCCTACTTTTCTTGGAAAAATCAGAATAGCTGGCAGTTCTGGGCAACGTTTTTGCATAGTGATAATTGCTGAGAGCCCTATGACAGGATACCATCTACTTAAGACACTTCATGAAACCCCAGGTTCTCCACAGCCTTATTCTGGCAAACACTCATTCTTTTTCTAGGTTATGAGTGTGTTTATAAACCTCTCAGGTAAAAGCTGTGTATCTTTCATAAAAAGGGAAAGTGATAGTGGAGAAAAAGAAAACAAGGGGAGGACTTTTTTATTTCTTTTTTTAAATTTCACAGCACACATTAAAAAATACAACCCAACCCTTATTTGAACTGTTTTGCTTGGTAGTTTGATGTGTATGTTCATTTCATCTCCTACTGTTTTTGACCTAGTAAAGCTCTCCTTTACATTCAGTTTGAGTTATGCAGAAATCTCCTGGATGGTGTTTCTAATTCCTCTTTCTTCCCTCTACAACCTGTTCAACAAGATATAGCTTCCCATGGGCCCTGAGAGAGTCCCTGTTGCTGACTTAATAAAGTTTATAGTCTATGGATTGCTATTCAAGCTCTTTCATGATCTTCCTTAACCTGAATCTGTAACACTGTACACTCACTCTGTCTTCTCCTATACCAGCATTGGAACTACAGTTTATCCTTACTTTCGTTTACATTCTTTCATATACCCATAGGTCCTTTTAATTTTCTTTTAAAATTTTATTTTTTTTATTATTATTTTTTCTTCTCAACTCTCCTGTCTCTGTACTCTCCTACTTCCTTGAACCCCCTCATAATTTCTCATCCTAAAATATTCTTTTTTACAAAATCCTATAGTAATTTATCTTCAGATTTCTAAGAGAGCACACCATTTTGTGTTGTGTTATAGCCATTTTTGCTAAGATCACATTCGATAACAACCATGAAAATGACAACGGTTTTCATTTATAAAAATGAAAGAAACATGCAGGTAGCGCAAGGTTGAGCAAATCAGTATTTTGAGTTTTTTGCATACATTATCTCACAGAGTACTAGAATTTCCCTGTGAACTGGTATTATCACCCTCATTTTACAGAAAAGAAAATTGAAACCCAAAGAGGATATATATTTCCCCCCAGCTTCATTAAGATATAATTGACATATAACATAGTGTAAGATTAAGGTGCAAAATGTGAGGATTTGATATATGTATACATTGTAAAATGATTACCACAATAAGGTTAGTTAACATGTCTATCACCTCACATAGTTGCCTTCTTCTTCCTTTTTTTTCTTTTTGTAGTGAGAATATTTAAGATCTACTCCCTTAAGAACTTTCAAATATACAATAGAGTATTGTTAACTATAGTCACCATGCTGTACAACAGATCCTCAGAATTTATCTATCTCGTAACTGGAAATTTGTACCCTCGACTAACATCTCTTCTTTCCCCCCATGCCTCTTATTCCTGGAAACCATCATTCTACTTTTTATGAATTTGGCTTTTTTAGATTCCCATAGACATGAGATCATATGGTTTTTGTCTTTCTCTGATTTATTTCACTTAGCATAATGCCCTCAAGTTTCATCCAGGTTGTTGCAAATTGCAGAATTTCTTTACTTTTATGGTCAAATAACGTTCTTGGCATGGTATATGTGTATACACATGCAATGTACACTTTTTTCTTAATGCATTTATCTGTCAGTGGACATTCATGTTAATTCCTTGTTTTGGGTATTGTGAATAATACTGAAATGAACATGGGTGTGCATTTCATTTGAGATAGTCTTTTCATTTTCTTTAGATATACTCTCAGAGGTGGGATTGTTGGATCATATGGTAGTTCGAGTTTCAATTTTTTGAGGAACCTCTATACTGGTTATTGTAATGACTACTGATTTTCATTGCCACCAACAGTGCATGAGGGCTCATTTTTCTCCACATCTTAGCCAACACTTCTTTTTTGTCCTTTTCATAACAGCCATTCTAAAAGGTGTGAGATGATATCTGGTTGTGGTTTTCACTTGTAATTCCCTGATAATTAGTGATTTTGACCACCATTGCATGTAACTGTTGTAAATATAAAAAATATTTGTTTTTCAGAAAAATGGGTAGTCAGGTCCTTTGCCCATTTTTAATCAGATTTTTTTTTTCTCTATGCTACTATGAGTCCCTTATATACTTTGTTATTAACTCTTTATCAGGTATATGGTGTGCAAATATTTGCTCTCATTTCATAAGTTAGCTTTTGATTTTGTTATTCCCTTTTCTGTTCAGAGTCTTTTTAGTTTGATATGGCCCCACTTACTGATTTCTGCTTTTGTTGCTTGTGCTTTGGTGACATATCCAAAAAGTCATTGCCAAGACAACATCAAAGAGGTTTTTCCTTATATCTATTTATAAGATATCCAGCTCAGAGTAGCTGTTATTTCCCCAAATGCTTATAAACTTAAGTGATAGAGCTTGGATTTGAACTCAACTCTGGGGTCACGAGTCTAAAGTATAATAAATTTCTTCACAGAACTTTGTCTGTTGCTTCTGTGTGACCAAACATCTAACAGAGTTTAATATGTATTTTTAAGTTAACAAGTGAATAAATAAATGAATAGATAAACACCTAAAATATTAAAAAAATAAGAGTTTGCCCTTCACATTTCCTCCCTATTTCCTAATTTTCAGCGATATGGAAAGACTGTAATAGAGAGGCTTTATCTTCATATCTTTCAATCTCTGGCTTAGGTTTGATGACTATTTTTTCTTCTGTGCTGATTCTGAAAGGTTGAGAGGATCTGCTATCTCTATAGTACTAGGTTAATTCCTCACAGCTACTAGAGAGACAGAAGTACTGCACATATATATATATTTTTAGAACTAATAGGTAATTGCTAATAGTTAATAGGTAAGATAGGTAAGTATAAGACACATATCAAACTTTACTGCCAAGAATTCATCATAAAAAAGAAATTCTCAGAAGTCAAGAATATTAAATATGCTTATTGACTGACCCCCTGAATTAAGGCAGGATTAGCAAAGGAAATATCAAAAGTAGTTATCATAAAATGTCATAGCTGTTTGATGTATACATAACAGTTCCCTTTAACAGTAAATTATTTCTTGGCTACTTAGAATGACACCTTTAGAAATATATTTCTTATGATTTTAGACTTTAGAAGACCTTTGTCCAACCTGAAGATCATATGAGATATTTAAGACATTTTTGATGATTCGCAGAGCATGTTAATGGACCATGAGAGAGAAGGACTGACTTGGCTGAGAGAAGTACTTAAGCATAATGGTCTTGAGAGAAGACTCAAGTAGAGAAGGTGGGCATCGTGAAAATATTTAATAGAGGAGTGCTATGAAGTGGAGAAAATGGATGAAAGTCACCTGAAAGGATGCCAAGGGCAAACGACTGATTTTCCAATTTTGGACAAATTAAGTCTCTGTAAGGTAGAGAGCAAATTTGAGCCAAAGTCTGTGGTGATTTATATGGGAGCAAGTTTCACTCTATCTTTTCTATCATCACAGACCCTCAGAAACTTCAGTTACACAAAAAAAGTTTATTCTATTTCAGCACATTGCAAAAGTTAATACTTTAAAATAGAAATTTATTATTCCTGCTTTTCCCCCTGGATTCATTTATAATCTCAAGGCCCACATTTTTTTCTTTCCCTGACTTCTAATACATCTAAAACATCCATGTGGTAGCCCATTACCATCTGGGTACTTGCAATTCATAAAATGTGCATATAGTTCACTTCTGGTTTTCTCTATTATTTTTTAGAAGAATTTTCCTAAAGACTAGCAGAGAGTTTGGGGGATTTAACATGTGTGATAAACTTGTTGCCTCTTAGCCACAGGTTCAAATGCTGCCCAGCCTCTGGGGGAGGGCAAATCAGCAGCAACAGATGCTGTTTTCATCCCACTCATTCCAGTTTTGACACAATGATTCAGAATATGTGCCATATATTAACCATTAGCTTACCTCCACTCCAAATCAATGGTTACAACATGAAAACTCTACTCTTTAGCAATCTTTTGTGTCCCCTCCCCCCACACTGGGAGAACAGGAAAAAGTAACAAATCTTCATGGTTTCCTTTCTTACATTACAGTGTTCCTTCTTTAATATTCTATCAGGTTCTAATCTATGCAACCTACATTCTTAAGTTTATTTTTTCATAAAAAACCTGATATATAGAAACATAGCTGTATTGCATTAGGTATTAAATCTGAGGTGATAATCAAAAGACATAGATACAACTATGTAAAAAAACAAAAAAAAAAAATCCCTCAAGCAGAAAGTCTCTAGTATAGTCATATGTGAAATATATTCAATTTTGATCTTCCATTTCTACATTCCATACTTCCTCATCATGCTCTATGCTCCAGGAAAAGCTGCCACCAGGAAGCTGAACTTTATGGACTGCTTCAGTAAAATCATTTGTCACCCCGTTTCTGGTTGAGATTAGCCCATGGGAAGCACAAGCATGGGATTATAAAGTTGGAAGACATGTGGTTAGGGTAATTATTTTCATAGTAATTCCCTCTGCTTATTTACTATGGGATGGCTATATCCCTCTCTCAAAATGATATTTGTAAGATAACGGTTAGATCTATGTAATAAAAACTTCTACTTCCTTTATCAAAGTGTTTCTATGTTTAACTAAAAACCTTTCCTTCATCTAGTTGTTTTAATGGAAAGCTATATAATAAAATAATAAATTACTGACCCATAGTGTCAGAAACATTGCTCTATCACTACTTGATTGTGTGGGCTTAAAAGTGATGTGTGACCAGTTAAGTTTTGGGGAGTTTCATTTTCTCAAGGAATTGGAGAGTAGGATAGAAGTTTTGTAGACCACTTAGTATTAAGATTATATGGTTCTTGGTGAATCCCTATGATTCATATGGTATGGGTCAATTTGTCATACTAAAGCTATCAGAAAAATTCAAGGCTGGGTGTTATCATAGAATCCTCTTGTTTCATGGAGAATCTGAGGATAGAGAATTTTTGAGAAATTTGCTTTTGAAATGAAGACATTTTTTGGTGAGTTATTTTTGGGCTTAACTTCACAGCTACTCTTCAAACATACCAGATGAAATTCATTTGAACATATCATAATCCAAATTGATTATTATATTATGGAACTAGTAGAAAAACATTAGATGATATCACCAAAAGAGTGAAAAAGATAGTTGGGGTTTTTTGAGATCTCATAGTAATCCTTACTATAAAATTGGCTGGCAAAAATAGATTTTGTGTAGGTTACACAGATTTAATTCTATAATCAAGCCTGATAACTAATCCTCTGCCTAAAATAGATGTACTGCTAGTTATCCTAGAAAACATTCCAATTGATTTTATTGTTTTTTGTAAAGATTTTGGCAAATGACTTTCAGTTAAAAATAAAAACAGCATTTGTGACATCAAAACAGAATGTAAGTCTTTCCTTTTTAACTGAAAGGTTTAATTGTCTCTTTTAAAGATAGGATGATAGTTGATTTATGGAAGAGACGTTTCTTGATGATAGTATTTAGGATTAAAAGCTTTTATCAGAGTAATCTAAAGGAACAATTATACTAGTATTTGAACCTTTCCTATACTGTCTCTGTTTAATTGCTATACACTACAAATTTGTGTAAGTAGAATGTAAAAAGAGTTCAAAACCAAATGCCTCGTGATAAATTATTTTAAATAGGATATAGATGAATTTCTGGAAAATTATAAATTAGTGTCACATATAATTAATAAAGTAAGTCAACTGAAATTTGATTCATGTCAATTTGCTCTTACTTCTTCATTGGTAAACATGATGGAAATACATACCTGCTTCTCTGAGAGGTGTCTGTAAATGCTACTCAAATGAGTAAATGTCTATGACTAAGAAAAGTCTTAAATAAGAACACATTTGTCATTTATTTAGTATAGATTTATTTTGTATATTTCAAACTGGACTAATTGTCTGATCATGTTTTAAAACTAAAATATAAGCCCAGTCCATTTTGGAGGGTGGTACGTATTACTGAAATTGACAATAATTAGTCTAGATTTAGACATATTTTTAGATTTAATATCCTAAATTCCTGGCAGCCCAGTCACCTTAATCAAATTTTTCAATGTAAATTTGCTTAAATTTTGACCTCTGTGAAACAGTCATATCAAATAGTACCTACTTGACAGAGTATTCTGGCCATTAAACGAAAAAATGCACATAAAACACCAAAGAATACAATACTGGACACATAAGAGATACTAAAATATTGGTTGTTGTTTCTGTTTTTGTTATTCTGGTCCTAGTAATATAAGCAGATTGTTAAAAAATTGAAAATGGTTCCATTTCCTTATCAGTCTGGTAACACAAAATTATCGAAAATCCTTTGTGTATCAACTCACATATTTGATATTGACTAGAGTGTGGTTTTCTTGCTGGGCAGGACAAATGTAACATATTCTGTAATATATCTTAGTGGGAAATTAGTTTCAAGGGAAAGATCTATCTTTATGTATAAGAAGGTCTGGCCAACATTTGAGCTCTGTGTAAAATGCATTCATATATCTTTAGCTAGGACAAAGACTACAGAAAATGTTAATAGCAAACTGCAAGGTCATGGAAACTTTAGGACTTGCACATAAACATGCAAAATGTTCCTAAGAGACAACATATTTGGCAGGTTCAGTTTCTTGAAAATTAGACAGAAAAATATAAATATCTTTATACTTACAGATGCAAGTGGGCCTTGGGAATTTGATTTTTATTGCTAGAGTAAAGGTAGTGATAGGATTAGATTTTTCTCTATTGTTCACTTCTGTTTAATGAAACTGCTTACAAGACTCCTTCTTTATAACTCTCCTTTGGAGTTAATGGGGTTTTCTCAGAAAAATAAGCTCAAGAGACCATGTTAAGCAATTTAACTTAATTTTGGAAAGAATTTGGAAAGAATATACTATGTAAAAATGAAAAAAAAATCATTATAGAAATAAAATATTGTACCTTCTAGTTTTGGAAGGATTGTAGACATTATGGATTTTATGTTTCTCAAGTAAGGGAATAACTAGAGATCCACATGGGTTTCTCTTATGAACAAAGAAAGAAGGGAATAAACACTTATTTCACAGGCGTGCTAGGACCTGAGGTGTGAAGTATTGTGTTATTTTGTTTAAACATATAAGCAACCATGTTGGGTAGGTACTACTATCACTAATAATATGGATATTTCTAAAAATAGAAAGATGAACTCACTTGCCCCAGGTGCATAGCTAGGGGATGACTGAGCAGAGATACTCACTTGGGTTTATTTTATTTCATAAAATCTTTCCATTAAAAAAACACCACCCTACATTTAGGGACCCTGCAGTCCAATCTCCCTGAGGAAAATCTTGATAAATACTAATTTTCCCTTCCCAAGTTACATTTGGAAATATGGTGAAAAAAGTATAAAAAATTATACATGTGTACATGCACACATACACACATCAATAAAGGCTATTCAACTGGCAAATTTATATGACCAAGAGAAAAGTTAGTTTTTGAAAACTCCCTTTAGGCATTCTTTTCATCATTTTGTCTGAGAGAGACAGTGATTAGAAAAAGATAAACTTTAGAGAGTAATCACTAAGAACGAAAACCAGTAGCCAGGAGTGGCCCTGAGGTGGTCCAGGCCTCTGCCCATAAAAAAGAGTGCCCTGAGGGCATGGCTGTCTGCTCTGTCAGGACACTTTGGCTAAAAGTGACAGAAAATCCAAATCACACTGGCTCAAAAAATTAATACTGTTTTGACTAATCTAACAGAAAGTCCAAAGGAACAGACATAATCAAGAGGTTCTGGCTCTATCTCCTATGAAATCCTTGGCTCTGTGTGTTTACTTCATTTTCAGAAGAGGGAGAGAGCCTTTGCAATTCACATCCACTTCTCACAATAGGCCAAAGAAAGGCTCTCTCTTCCCACATTTTCCTTAAGACTATTTCTACCAGAATCTCCCAGCAAAATCTAGGTTCTGGTTGATTCCAGCTGGCTCAAGGCTGGTACCGGAAGGAAATGTTAAGGGCATAAATCAAATAGGGCCACCTCTGGAACAAAATTAGAATTTTTCTAGGAGGGAAGAAGGGATTAGAACATCAACATTTTCCACTGCACCAACTAGTCTGACACTAAGACCACTGCATATGTTCCAGAATGGTTTTAAAAGAACTTTAAACTCAATGAATTTTGATGGACTTTCTGATCAAAGTCAGTATGTAAATGTAGCGTTAGAGTACATGAATAAAAGAAAAGTGATTTATTGGTGAAGATAATAGAAAAAACTCTCTTCACTAAAATAATAGTTTTAAAACATTACCTTCCAATTTAGAAATTATTCATCAATTGTTTAAATTTAAATGCTTTAGCAAATGATTATCTTTATTAATATTATTTTAAGTATAAGATAAATAATAAAATTCTGCTTGTTTTTTAAAAATCCCACTTTCTGAATCTTAGGAATTTTGTAGTGGCAATGCACCTAAATTTCAGAGACAGTACTTTAAAAGTAAACAAAACATTTAAAGACAAAATTTATAAACTCAGAAGTAAAATATTTATCACAGAATAATAACATAGAAAACAAAATTTATAACCCAGAAATCCTCTCCAAATTTAGAAACACTAGTCTGTTGGAATTCTTTTTCTAAAACAATGACCCACTAAATCATGTTTGTTGTTAATATTTTAATTTTGGATTTTTAACTCTAATTTTATTATAGATTTTATTTTAATTTTAGAAAGATCCTAAATACCTAGACAGGTTACATGAAAAATATTATAATCATTTGTTATCTTATCATCTCAGTAATAAGCATTGGTAATATTTCAGTAGTATATTTTAAAATTTATGCTTAAATATGATTCTTCCTTATAAAGAAGTTCTCATCACACTTTATATTTTCTGTTTTGTAACTTAACAACTATATTATGATTATTTTCCCAAATAATAAAATGTTTGAAAATATATTTAAATTGTTAAAGTTTCATTAAAGCTATTGTTAGATTCTCAACATCACAGAACTTTCTCTGAATTGGTAAAATCAAGCAATTTCTAAGAGCCATGTGGTATTGCCACTTATAATATGTGATAATAATTTGACACCACTGGGCAGATCTGATTTTCAATTTTTTTTAAGATTTTATTTATTTATTGGACAGAGAGAGAGATCACAAGCAGGCAGAGAGGCATGCAAAGAGAGAGGGGGAAGCAGGCTCCCTGCTGAATAGAGAGCCCAATGCGGGGCTTGATCCCAGGACCCTGAGATCATAACCTGAGCCAAAGGTAGAGGCTTAACCCACTGAGCCACCAAAGTGTTCCCCGTTTTTCTATTTAAAGTTTTTTCTTTTTTTGTAATTTAATTGTTAGATTTTTTTCCCTCCTCACAGCAGGATGGAATATTAGTTCTTTCATCTCAAAAATATTAATTTCCACTCACAACTCCCCTGAAGTATGGAAACAAGCAATGGGAAATCTATCCGTGTTCAGGATGTCCTTGAAATATCTTATAATTTAGCAATTGAAAAATATTTTCTGGACCAAATTGGGTACTGTTAACACATTTTCAAATAAAGACCCACAGATATTTTCAAAATTGTATTCTATTTTATATGACACTCATTAAGACATCTACAAATGGAGCAACAATTATCAAGACAATTTGTAAGTTCCATTACTTTTCCTATCTCAGTCTAATATTTTGCTCCTTTCTGTATCCTGTCTCTCCTTTTTACAAATAAAAAATTAGGATTATCTCTGAAACTGTGTGCCTTTTCATCTACTATAGAAAAAAATATTAGATCTTCTAAAGGAAATACCTCTGCTTTGATTCGCAGGCTGATTCTAGCCATGAGTCATGAAAATTGCTTTCATATATGGTAAAATAAAATACTATTGATAGGTTATCTATATATCCTATGACCTTATCTCAATTTACTTTACATTGTTGATATTTCTTAAATTTCACCTTCCTGCTTGACTGTGAACAACTCTAAAACAGTGATAAGGTCTTGGTTACATTGCTAACCTTGACAGTGTTTTGAATTCAAGATAGTAATTTTTAAATTAGTAGCATTCAGGAACAGGGAAAGAAAATAAATAGTCACAAAAATGTAACAAACATCTGTATGATTCTATAACTTTACCTTTAAGAACAACTTGCAGATCTACTCCATCTAAAATCTCAACACTTAATCTCCCTGATTTATTTTTACCATCCCTTCAGCATTATTTTAATTGAAATATAAACTCTACCAAACTTTTCTTTGAAAAGAAAAATTCAGTACACACACAGTAAGGCTAAACATGAAATTATCAAAACATAAAACTTCAACTTCTAGCCATGAGGGAATAATTGATATTGGATTTATTCTTGAAAATAGGAACAGAAAAAAAAAAAAAAAAAAAAAAACTATTGGGAGGAAAAAGAGAAAGCTTGTTCTTTGAAACAGATAAATCTTTAGCCACACCAAAGAAAACCCCACCAACCAACCAATTACTTTCAGGAATGAAAGAGAACTTTACTAGAGATCCTACAGTTGTTCAAAGAACAAGGCAATATAATAGACACCTTTCTGCCTATATATATGTGTGTGTGTGTGTGTGTGTGTGTGTGTGTGTATATGAAAGATATGCAGTCTTTATTTATTTTTATTTTTTTAAAGACTTTATTTATTTGACAGAGAGAGAGAGAGATCACAAGTAGGCAGAGAGGCAGAGAGAGGGGGAAGCAGGCTCCCTGCTGAACAGAGAGCCCGATGTGGGGCCCGATCCCAGGACCCTGGGATCATGACCTGAGCTGAAGGCAGAGGCTTAACCTACTGAGCCACCTAGGTGCCCTGAAAGATATGCAGTCTTTAAAAGATACAAGCTATCAAATCTCATTAAAAAAGAAAAAAAAAAGATATCTAAAGAAATCTTAAGGTAGAAGAACAAAGCTGGAGGTATCATAAATCCAAATTTCAAGATATACGACAAGCTATAGTAGTCAAAGCAGTGTGATACCTGCACAAAAACAAACATATACATCAAGGGAAGAGCAGAGTCCAGAAATAAACCCATAGCTATATGGTCAATTAATGTACAACAACAGATATAAGAATATACAATAGGGAAAACAGAATCTCTTCAGTATATATTGCTAGGAAAACTGAACAGCTATATGCAAAAGAATGAAACTGAATCACTTTCTTACATCATATGCAAAAATAAGCCCCAAATTGATTAAAGATTTAAATATGAGTCCTGAAACCATAAAACTCCTAGAAGAAAAGAGAGGCCACAATTTCTTTGACATTAGCCTTAGCAACATTTTTCTAGATATAGCTCCTCATGCAAAGGAAATAAAAGCAAAAATAAACTATTGGGATCATGTCAAAAGAAAAATCTCTTGCATAGCAAAGAAAGCCATCAACAAAAAAAAGACATCCTACTGAATGGTAGAAGAAATTTACAAATGATAATCCATAAAGGCTTAATATTTAAAATACATAAGGGATTTATATAACACTAAAAAAATCCAAAAAATGGGACGAAGATCTGAATAGATATTTTTCTGAAAAAGACATACAGACAGCCAACAGACACATGAAAAGATGCTCAACAACAATAGTCATCAGAGAAATGCAAATCAAAACCACAATGAGATACTATTTGACACCAGTCAGAATGGCTAGAGTCAAAAAGACAAGCATTCAGTGACGACAAGGAGAAAAATCAGCCCTCATGAACTGTTGGTAAGAATGTAAATGGTGTAGCCACTGTGGAAAGCTGTATGGAAGCTCCTGAAAAAATTAAAAATAGAAATAGCATACAATCCAGTAATAATAGTGCTGCTTAGTTGTTCAAAGAATATGAAAACACTAATTTGAAAAAAAAGTGCACCCTGTTTTTATAGCAGTATCATTTATAATAGCGTAAGTATGGAAGCAACCCATGTTCATTGATAGATGAATGAATTAAAAAATGTAGTGTGTATGAATAAAAAAATGTAGTGTGTGTGTGTGTATCATACACACATACAATGGAATATTATTCAACCATAAAAGAATAAGATCTTGTCATTTGTGACAACATGGATGGACCTAGAGGATATTATGCAATGTGAAATAAGTCAGACAGAGAAAAACAAACAGCAAATGGTTTTATTTATATGTGGAATCTAAAAAAAACAGAACAACTGAACACACAAAGAAAAAAACAGACTGTCATATATGGAGAACAAACTGGTGTTTTCCAGAAAGAGGTGGGTGGGGGATGGGCAAAATATATAAAGGGCATTAAGATGTACAAACTTCCAATTCTACAATAAGTAAGTCATAAAGATGAAAAGGACAGCATAAGGAATATAGCATATTGTATATTTTAATAACAATGCATGGTGACAGATGGTGACTACACTGATTGTGCTAAGCACTGAGTAATGTATAGAACTGTTGAATCAATATGTCACACATCAGAAACTAATATAACACTGTATCACTGTATGTTAATTCTACTTCCATAAAATTAATTAGAATAGCTCCATACCTATTAAATAATGAATTTGTAGTTTAAAATGTTCATATCAAGAAAACTTAAGGTGCAGATGGTTTGTTGGTGACCTCTCCCAACATTTTAAGAAAGAAATAATTTCAACTCTATACAAATTCTTCCAGAAATTATGAGACTTCTCATCAGGCATATTATGAGACCAGGATATCCTGACACATAAATTAGACAAAACTATTACCAAAAAGAGGTGCCTGGGTGGCTCAGAGGGTTAAACCTCTGCCTTTGGCTCAGGTCATGATCCTAGGGTTCTGGGATCCAGCGGCATGTCAGGCTCTCTATTCAGGAGGGAGCCTGCTTCTCCCTCTCTCTGCCTGCTTTTCTGCCTACTTGTAATCTCTGTCAAACAAATAAATAAAATCTTTAAAAAAATATCTATCTATCTATCTATCTATCTAAACCAGAAAGTAAATCTATAGAATAATATGTTTTGAATCTAGTAATATAATATTACATTAACAAAATAAGGAGAAAAATTATATAGTAATTTCAGTAAATGCAAAAAGACATTAGACAAAATTCAATATCTATTCATAATATAATATTAATAAACCTTTCAAACTAGGAATAATAGAGAATACCTCAAATTGGTAAAGGTCATCTAAGAAAAATCTATACCCAACACCTTAACAATTTACTAGAGAACTAGAATGACTTTGAATTATATAAACTGCAACATTTTCCAGAATAAAGATGTGTCTCAGAATACAAAGAGTGGGGGCACCTTGCTGGCTCAGTCAATAGAGCATAGAGCATGTGAATCTTGATCTTGGGATTGTGAGTTCAAGCCCCATGCTGGAGATAAAGCTTACTTGAAAGAAAGAAAGAAAGAAAGAAAGAAAGAAAGAAAGAAAGAAAGAGGAATAACTGACACAGAATGACCAAAAGGATATTATTTTTCACAGTCTTCTCTGGGTGAATACCTAATATGGTTATTTGGGTATGATGCATCACCAGTGAGGTGGCTTTAGTGTTCCCTATTGTCAGAGGTAGCTCTGAAGTCTTCAGTCCTAACAGGCTTTCCCTACTAACCTTGTTAATGTCAGAGACTTAGGAAGGAAACCCCAACAGGTGCTTTCACATTCATACTTGTCTATTAAAAGGGGCCATTTCTAACATTAATCACAACTAAGTTTTGTCTGCCTGGATGCGTTTTGAGCTTGGTTACAGTCCCTGAATAATACTCATAAAAATTATTGTCACAAATTCCAAGACAAAAGAGAAAAGTTTGTGTTACATTTGGTAAATTGTTTTCACCTATGACCCAGATCTCATTAGCAGCACTACATAAGCATCTTCTAATAGCCATTTCTCCTATCTTGCTCCAACCAGACAACATTTTTGTTGGCAAGAAAAAGAAGGATCCAATCTGATCCTGACTTGTTTTTGCAAATTCCATTAGTTGATTTTCACTTTAATCTCCATTTCCTATCAGTCCATGTAAATACAATTCACAAAACAAATACTTTCCACTTTTGGGAAGAAATGTCACCTGATAATCGTTCTTGCACTTCTTGTTGTTTTTACCTTTTGTTCCAGTCAGCATTCCTGGACTCTCACTAACTGATACACAGATTTGAACTGTTAAATTACTAATTCCTTCATTTGGCAAACATATATCAACAATCTATGCTCTATGCTGCATTTTCAAAGATAAATATGGTCCAGTTCCTATCACTAAGAAACAGGGAGACAGACATGGGAATAAATAGTTAAGAGACCATGTTGCAATGTTCTAACAGATACTTCTAATAACAGCATGCTAATAAACAAAAAGCTATTGCAACACAACAGCTAAATGAATCTATAATTTTCTGAGGGATCTAGAGGTTTCACAAAGTAAGTAACAGCAAAAAGTCTTAAGGTCTGAGGGAGTGGAGATGGCTCACCAAGCAGAAGAAAGAACATGTGTGCAAATAGCTAATAAGAAAAATACCTAGTATGTTCACATAATAAGAAAGCTCATATAGCTAGAGCTTAGGGCAATTTGTTCATTTATTTATTTAACTAACATTTATTGAGCAACTACTGTTTATCAGGGATCATTCTTGTCACTAAGAATACAATAGTAAAAAAAATTGAGAAAAAAAATTTTTTTTTCTGCTCCTGTGGAGTTAATATTCTAATTAGGGGAGAAAAACAATAATCAACAACAAAAAATTCAGAGTGTATCAGATGGTGAAAAGCTCTATGGGGAAAATTGGAATAGAGACAGTGTACACAGGAATGTTGGATACAATGAGTAGGATGGTCTTGAAGGCCATACTGGTGACGTGATCAGAGACTTGAAGGAAATGAGAAAGTACATTTACATATTTGGGGGAAAACATGCCAGAGAAAACTACCCACAAACATTGGGGTTAAATCATGTTTATTGCATTGGACAATACTTAGGGGGCCAATATGGCAGGAGCAGAATGAAAGCATTATTAAGCAGAAGAGGATGAGGTCAGAGTGAAAATGAGGACCATGTAATGAGGGACTTGGATCTAGTTGAAAAGACTTACTCTTTTACTATGAAAGAGATGGGCAGTCATTGGAGAATTTTAGTCAAAGATATCTACTGATCTAGTGATCTGTGGGTCCTATGAAGAAACTCTGAAGGGACATGAGAGTTTGCTATGCAGGGAACAATGGTGGCTTAGACTAGGGTGACAGCAATAAAAGAGACCAAAAAAAAAAAAAAAAAAAAACTACAAAAAACAAAAAACAGTGGGATTCAGTTTTGTTTTGTTTTCTGTTGCTTGCTTTTGTTTACTTTAGATAGTTCTGTTAAGATCTGCTGATGGATCACTTAAAAAAAAAAAAAAGAATTCAAGGATGACTCTAAAAGGTTGGGCCTAAGCAAAATCGGGTGTACTTTAGGAGAAACAAATTTTGGGTAGGGTACTATTGAGAATTTTGCTTTGAACTATTGAGTTTTTAAATATCTACTAGAGATGCAAGTGAAGACATTGAGCAAACAGATGTAAGATACTCAGATATGAATTTGTGGGATTTCCATATTTTTATGGCACTTTAAGTCGTAATTTTTGATGAGACCATTACGTGATATGAGGCAGTGCCAGTGAATGAATTTAGAGAAAAAGGGAAGAAAATAGATATAAAGAATGGTACCACAACTTGGAATTTGACCATAATCCCATTAGAAAAGTAAATTTATTAGAGATTTAAAGCCAAAGATTTATATGGCTTAACTTCATTTTTAAAAGAAAACTGTGGGTAATGAACCTCAGAAGGGCAAAAAATTAGAGGGAATACACAATTATGTTATAGATGATGTAGTAGTCCAGATGAGAGACAGACAGAGTTAGTAGTAATGGTTCAGGTGTTCATTCTGAGGTAGAAACAGAACTTTTGGTAACTGACTGGATGGGGAGAGAATGCTGTAAAGAAATATTTGCAAATATTTGCAACTTAGCATTCCATAGTGATATTATTAGTAGTTATCAATTTATTTTTTATTTATTTTTTTTATTTTCAGCATAACAGTAGTCATTATTTTTGCACCACACCCAGTGCTCCATGCAATCCATGCCCTCTATAATACCCACCACCTGGTACCCTGACCTCCCAACCCCCCACCACTTCAAACCCCTCAGATTGTTTTTCAGAGTCCATAGTCTCTCATGATTCACCTCCCCTTCCAATTCACTCCAACCCCCTTCTCTCTAACTCCCCATGTCCTCCATGCTTTTTGTTATGCTCCACAAATAAGTGAAACCATATGATAATTGACTCTCTCTGCTTGACTTATTTCACTCAGCATAATCTCTTCCAGTCCTGTCCATGTTGCTACAAAAGTTGGGTATTCGTCCTTTCTGATGGAGGCATAATACTCCATAGTGTATATGGACCACATCTTCCTTATCCATTCATCCGTTGAAGGGCATCTTGGTTCTTTCCACAGTTTGGCGACCGTGGCCATTGTTGCTATAAACATTGGGGTACAGATGGCCCTACTTTTCACTATATCTGTATCTTTGGGGTAAATACCCAGGAGTGCAATTGCAGGGTCATAGGGAAGTTCTATTTTTAATTTCTTGAGGAATCTCCACCCTGTTCTCCAAAGAGGCTGCACCAACTTGCATTCCCACCAACAATGTAAGAGGGTTCCCCTTTCTCCACATCCCCTCCAGCACATGTTGTTTCCTGTCTTGCTAATTTTGGCCATTCTAACTGGTGTAAGGTGATATCTCAATGTAGTTTTAATTTGAATCTCCCTGACGGCTAGTGATGATGAACATTTTTTCATGTGTCTGATAGCCATTTGTATGTCTTGATTGGAGAGGTGTCTGTCCATATCTTCTGCCCATTTTTTGATATGATTGTCTGTTTTGTGTGTGTTGAGTTTGAGGAGTTCATTATAGATCCTGGATATCAACCTTTTGTCTGTACTGTCATTTGCAAATATCTTCTCCCATTCCGTGGGTTTGTTTCTTAGTTATCAATTTTATGTGCCAACTTGACTACCTTTAAAGATACCAAGATAGCTGGTAAAACATTATACAGTACAATATGGTGTGACTATAAGATTATGTAAGTCAAGTGTATCAATAAATATCCTAAAAACTATATGGTCCAAATGGTTCATCAAGAAGTTCCCATGACTTATTGTTGGAGATGGGAAAAATAAAAGCAGTAACTGAAGATGATTATATAAAATTCAATGGAAAAATGTTTTTACTGGGGCTCTACTTTGTTCATTGCTGATACTTTGATCCCAACCTCTAAAAGTAATTTAAGCAGATGTCTGACGAGGTTAGTCAATGTTTTGATCTCATTTTCTGCAATCAAAACTATCATGCAAATAAGAAAGTAGGGAAAGAAAAAGTGAAAAACAAAGGGATGGAAGAAACATTGTAAAATTCATTCATATATATATATATATATATATATGTATATATACATATATTGGGATTTATATACATATAAATAAATATAAATTTATGTATATATAAATAAAATGATATATAAATCCCAATATATGTATATATACATATATATGTGTATATATTTATTTATATATATATATATATATATATATCCCCAAATAAAAAAAATACAGACTTAGATAATTTTGCAAGGAGTCAGGATTATTCAGAAAATATTTTCAGAAGAAAGGAATGATGTTGCTTACTCTCTCAAAGAAGATGAGGAGCAAATTTGGGAAGGAAAGAAAGAAGTGACGGATAGGCATAATGATTTCACAGAATTTTCAGTGATATTTGTAACCTTAGCACATACCAAGAAGGTTTTTTCAGAGAAACTGTTTGGAAATTGGATTTTAGTAAGTTTTAATCTCCAAGCATACCCATTTGTTTTGCATGATGTAAGGGAGTAATATATGACTCCTCTTTTAGCATCCGTAGCTATAGCCTGGTAGCAATAGTGCTGGTTTTCAAATATGGCTACAGGTTAGAATCATCCAGGGAGCTAGAAAAACAAACAAATAAACAAAAAACAACAAGCCATGCCTGGGAGCAATGCCAGAGCACTGAGGTGGGGTAAATCTCCCCAGGTGCTGCTAATCTGCATCCAGTTTTAAAAGCAACTATGCACTAAAGAAACTCAAAAGATTAATCAGAGTTTACTGGGCATCCGGCTGGTTTCCTTGAAGATATTTTTCATGTAATACTTCCAATGTTAATGGTGACAATTAGAAGGATTCACCCAATTTCGTCAGGGAGTTGAAGAATAAGGAAAGAAAACTTCAAAATCTTTTGTAAGTTCTTTTGATGAACACAAATCTAAACATCTAAATGCCAACCCCATTATTACCTCTGCCGTTCAGGTCAGTGAATATGTTGAACGTTTTATGTGCACAGATGTGGCATGAAGCAGGCAGAGAGAACAGATGCAGACAGAAGAGGTGTCTCATATTCTTCTGAGACCTGAATTTTCATCCCCAAGGTTAGAGGCAATTTCCATCAGTTGGCCAACTTCCTACTAATCCAGATGACAGCTGATGCCCACTAACTTATCACACACAAAGGCTTGTTCTTTGGTATTCAGCATTTGTGGAAAGAATGCGATTGAAACAAAGACAATGCAACTAAAAAGAATAATGTTATTAGTGGTATGTTTCTTTGGGGATTTTTTTTTTATTCAACAGGAAAGGCAATATCTTTTTCCTACTATTTCAACATGATCTGGCACCCATAACCTCTGTGATGTCATTTCTTCCCACTTTCCTCCATTATATTCTAGCATACTAGTTGTACTTTTTCTCAAATGTCAAGTGCCATTAGACTTCAAGGCCTTTATCCATGACTCCATTTAGAATTTTATCATCAAGTCTTAATTCCTCCCCATTCTGCAAGTGTCTGCTCAAAAGTCACCTCACTGGAGATTATGTCCCAGATCATCCTATATAAAATGGTGATTCTCCAAACCTCACCTTTCCCTTTCCCCATTACATTGTTTTATTTTTCTCCCTAACATTTAGCGTCTGACATGACAGGTACTTGTTTTGCTCATGATTTCTTCTTCTGTAATACAAGCTCCACAAGGGCAAGTACTTTATGTGTTTTCTTTATTGTTTAATTCTGAATGCTGGCACACAGTGGTCATTCAATAAATATTTTTTGCATGAATTTACAAATGTATCTTTCAAACTGTTTGGAAATAATCATGTGACTCTGGCAGATTGTTCTTTCTAAAAGTGATCTCTCATTTCACATATTCTTCTTACAATGAAGCTTGGATATTCCTCCTTTTAAGAGGTAGGGTCTGTGATCCCTCCCTTAAATCCAAATGGCAGAAGTGATACTGTGTGATTTTGATCGTTAGCTTATGAAAAACAGGACAGTTTCCACCAGCTTCTTTTAAGAGCTTACATTTAAAACACAGCCATTATGTGGTAAGGAAGTTTAGCCAACCCATGAAAAGGCTCAGGAGGAGAGGAACTGAGGCTGATGCCCCACAGCCATGCTGGAGTCCTCAGAAGACAGTCAGCACTGATTTGCCAGCCATTTGACTGAACTGAGCCATTGTAAAAGCAGATCCTGAAGCTCTAATCAAGCTACTCAGGTTATGAGCTTGAAACAGGCAAGATCTGGCAAATTTCAGGTTAATGAATAAAATCACTTATTATTTTAAGCTAATATGTTTTGGGAAAATTTTTTAAAATATTTGTTATTTATTTATTTATTTATTTGACAGACAGACATCACAAGTAGGCAGAGAAGAAGGCAGAGAAAGAGGAGGAAGCAGGCTCCCCGCTGAGCAGAGAGCCTGATGTGGGGCTCGATTCCAGAACCCTGGGATCATGACCTGAGCAGAAGGCAGAGGCCCTAACCCACTGAGCCACCCAGGCATCCCGGGAAATTTTTTTTTTTTTTTAAATAACACAAGTCACTAACACACACTATTACATACACACACTATTATATACTCACATACACATTTCATGGTATATATTCCACAATCCAGCTTGAGTGTTATATGCACACTCATAAACCAGTGCTTTATATTACCATTCTATATCTATAGTTCTATAATAAAAAATATAAATGTGTATTTATGTATGCTTCCTTTATAGTCAACACATACAAATAAAAGCATTGTATACAAAATAGTACAGTCACTATAGAAAATAGTATGTCAGTTCCTCAAAAAAGTAAAAATGAAATTACTTTATGGTCAAGCAATACCACTTATGGGATTATATCTAAAAAGATTGAAGGCAGGAACATGAATAAATATTTGTACATACATGTTGATTGCAGTATTATTCACAATATAGATATGCCTCAAATATTGTGGGTTTGGTTCTAGACAATAAAATGAATATCACAAGAAAGTGACTAATGAATTGTTTTAGTTTCCCAATGTACATGTAAAAATTATGTTTATACTATACTATAGTCTGTGTGATAACGTTAGGTTTAAAAAACCATATACAAACCATAATTTAAAATTTTATATTGCTAAAAATGCTAACCATTATCTGAGCTATCAGCAAGTAATAATCTTTTTGCTGGTGGAGAATCTTGCCTCAGTGTTGCTGGCTGCTGACTGGTCATGATGTTGGTTGCTACAGGTTGTAGTGGCTATAGTAATTTCTTAAAACAAGACAACAGTGAAGTTTGCTTTATCATTGACTCTTCCTTTTACAAAAATTTTTTTGGTAGCAAGAGATGCTGTTTGATAGCATTTAGTCCACACAACTTTTATCAAACCTCTTACTGGGTCATTGCTTTATCAACCATGTGTTATGTAATATTCTAAGTCTTTTGTTGTCATTTCAGCAGTCTTCATAACATTGCCACCAGGAGTAGATTCTATCTCAAGAAACCACTTTATTTGCAACTCCTTGTCCATTAAAGTTTGATCATGGGAGTACAGCAGTTCCTCAGGTTCCATTTCAAATTCTAGTTCTCTTGCTATTTCTACAACATACACAGCTACCTCCTCCACTTAAGTCTTGTAATACTCAAAATCATCCATGAGGGTAAGAATCAACTTTTCCCAAATTCCTGTTAGTGGTGATATTTTGACCTTTTCCCATGAATTATAAATGTTCTTAATGGCACCTAGAATGGTGAATCCTTTCTGGAAACTTTTCCGTTTACTTTGCCTAGATACATCAGAGGAATCACTCTCTATGATAGCTATCTATGAAATTTTAAATAATAAGACTTAAATAATAAGACTTTAAAGTTGAAATTACTCCTTGAGACATGGGCTACAGAATCAATGTTGTGTTTGGAGGCATGAAAACAACATTAATTTCATTGTGCATCTCCATCAGAGGTCTTGGGTGACAAGGTACATTGTCAAAGATAAATAATATTTAAATTTTTTTTCTGAGCAGTAGGTCTCAATAGTGGGTTTAAAATATTCATTAAACTATGGGGTAAACAGACGTGTTGTCATCTAGGCTTTATTTTTCCATTTGTAGTGCACAGGCAGAAAAGATTTAGTATAATTCTTCAGGGCCTTAGGATTTTTTGAATAGTAAATGAGCATGGTCTTCAACTTAAAGTCACCAGCTACATTAGCTCCTAACAAGAGAGTTGGCTGGTCCTTTCAAACTTTGAAGTGAAGCATTGACTTCACTCTAGCTATGAAAGTCCTAGAAGGCATCTTCCAATATAAGGCTTTTCATCTACATTGAAAATATATTGCTTAGTGTGGTCACCTTCATGAAATATCTTTGCTAGATCTTCTGGATAACTTGCTGAAGCTTCTGCATCACTACTTGCTATTTCACTTTGCACTCTTCTTTTAAGAAGTGTGGTGCAAAAATAATGAATACTGTTGTGATGAAAAAAAAGACAGCTTCTTTTCTTAAACCTCATAAGCCAACTGCTTCCAGCTTCAAACTTTTCTTCGGCAACTTCTTCACCTCTCTCAGTCTCCATAGAACTGAAGGGGGTTAGGGTCTTACTCTATTAGACTTTGGCTTAAGGAAATATTGCCAGCAATGAGGTTATTTTACTTTCTTATCATCCGTGTGTTCACTGAAGTAACACTTTTAACCTTCTTCAAGAACTTTTCCTTTGCATTCATAATTTGGCAGCTACCTGTTTCACATGAGAAACCTAGATTTCAGCTTATTTTGGCTTTCAACATGCCTTCCTCACTAAGCTTAATTATTCCTAGCTTTTGGTTTAAAATGAGAGATGTTTGACTCCTCCTTCTGCTTGAACACTCAGAGGCCATTATGCAATTTTTAACTGGCTTAATATTAATATCATTGTGTCTCAGAGAATAGGAAGGCCCAAGGAGAGAGGGAAAGATGGTTGATGGGGTAGTCCGGACACACACATTTATCAAGTTTGTTGTTTTACATGGGCATGGTTTCTGGTGCTCCCCCCAAATTATGATAGTAACACTAGAGATCATTGATCACAGGTTACTGTAACAAATATAATGAGAAAATCTGAAATCCTGTGAAAATTACCAAAATGTGACAAAGATACACAGAGAGAGCAAATGCTATTAGAAAAAAAATAGTACCAACAGACTTGTTTGAAGCTGGGTTGCCACAAACCTTCAATTTGTGGGGGGGGGCGGGAAGCAGTATCTGATAAGAATAATAAACCAAAGCACAATAAAACAAGGCATATCTGTAGTCAAAAGGTCAAAGAAACTTAAACATCCATTGACAGATGAATGGACAAAGAAAATATGGTATATACATTCAATGGGATATTATTCAGTTTTAAAAAAAGAAGGAAAACTCACACCTATGTGGTCAATTAATCCATGACAAAGGAGATAAGAACACAATGAGGAAAGGACAGTCTCCTCAATAAACAGTGCTGAGAAATGGGCAGCTATATGCAAATGGATGAAACTGGACCACTTTCTAAAATGATACACAAAAATAAACTCAAAATGAATTAAACACCTAAACATAAGAGGTGAAACCATAACAATCCCAAAAGGAAAAATAGACAGTAATCACTTTGACATTGGCCTTAGCAACATATTTATGGATATGTCTCCTCTGGCAAGGAAAACAAAAACAAAAATAAACTATTGGGAATATATCAAAATAAAAATCCTTTGCATAACAAAAGAAACCCTCAGTAATGTAAAAAGACAATTTGTTGAATGGGGGAGGATATCTGTAAACAATATATACAATAAGGAATTAATACCCCAAATATATAAAGAACTTATACCACTCAACATACACATACACACACACTTTAATTAAAAATGGGCAGAAGACCTGAACATTTTTCCAAAGAACAGATGCATAAAAAGATGTTCAACATCACTCATCATCCAGCAAATACAGATTAAACCACAATGAGGTATCATCTTACACACGTTAGAATGACTAGAATAAAAAAGGCAAGAAATAATGACTGTTGGTGAAGAAAAAGGAATGCTTATGCAAAGTTGGTGGGTATGTAATTTAGTGCAACCATGAGGGAAAACAGTATGGACACTGTTGGTAAGCTAGTACAGCTACTCTGGAAAGCAGTATGGAGGTTCCTCAAGAAATTAAAAATAGAGCTATCCTATGGCCCAGCAATTGAACTATTAGGTATTTACGCAAAGGATACAAACATGATCTGAAGGGGCACCTGCACCCAGTGTTTATCGCAACAATGTCCACAATGGTCAAACTAGAAAGAGCCCAGATGTCCATCTAACAGATGAATGGATATACATAATGGAATATCACTCTATCATAAAAATAATGAGATTTTTCCATTTGTGATAATATAGATGGAATGAGAAACAAATCAGCAAGAAACAAATGCCACATGATTTCACTCATATGTGAAATCTAAAAACCAAAACAAACAAAAAGATTTAAATACAGAAAACAAACTAGTGGTTAACAAAAGGGATGTGAGTGGTAGGATGGGCAAAATAGATAAAGGAAATTAAGTGGTGCAAATTTCCAGTTATAAAATAAATAAGTCACAGAGATGAAAAGTACAGTAGAGGGTATATCGTTGATAATATTAGAATAACATTGGATGATGACTATAGGTGGTAGGTATCAAGTAATACATAGGATTGTTTAATTCCCATGATGTACACCTAGAACTAAGAAATTTGTAGATCAATTATATAAAAAAGGAAGAAAAATCTGATACACGCTGCAACATGGATGAACCCTTTAGATTGTGCCAAATGAAACAAGCCAGTTTGTTCACAAATGAGCAAATACTGCATGGTTCTACTCATATGAGGTACTTTAGAGTAGTCAAATGTATAGAAATAAGAATTACAATGTAGGATTCCAGGAACTGAAAGCTATAGGGAAAGGGAAGTTATTGTTTAATTGGTTTAGTGTTTCAGTTCTGCAAGATGAAAAAGTTCTGAGATAGGTGGTGGTGCTGATTGTACAACAATGTGAATGTACTGATGCACTGAAATGTACACTTAAACATTATTAAATGAAATTTACTAAAACTAATAATTTTTAAATTTAAATTTTATTTTAACTTATTTTAAAATTTTAAATAATATTTAATAATTTTTAGATAAAATATCTAATAAAATTATTAAATTGAAAATTATTGCAATGGCAAATTTTAGGTTATATATGTTTCAAATAATTAAAAAATATTACATGGAAATGACATGCATCAGTAGTGTGCATACTTCCTGTGTGGTAAATATTTGCATATTTATCACTAATATTATGAACATAGTCAAACATATCTTCAGTATGTATCACATACTTACCTTGTTAGATAGAAATTCACATGAACAACATTTTACAGGTTAACATGTACTTACAAATACCTCGAGTGTTTTATGCAAGACTGCTGCTTCTCTATTCATGTGTATATTCACATCTACATTTTAATATATACTATATATCCTATTTTTAATGTACATATATAATATATTGCATATTATTATAATAAATATGCTGTATATATTGTAATAAATGTATTATTGTGTATAAAATATATACATGCCACTTGCATACATCCATATAGAATTTTGTATAGACATAAAGTACATACAAATCACCTCCAAGATCAGCATAGTCCTTCTCCAAAATTGAATACACACACATTTATGCATGCATGTATCTGTGGAAAGAACCAAGATGCCCTTCAACAGACAAATAGATAAAGAAGATGTGGTCCATTTATACAATGGAATACTACTCAGACGTCAGAAAGGATGAATACCCAACTTTTTTATCAACGTAGATGGGACTGGAGGAGATTATGCTGAGTGAAATAAACCAAGTGGAGAAAGTCAATGATCATTTGGTCTCACTTACTTGTGGAGCAGAAGGAATAACATGGAGGACATTAGGAGAAGGAAGGAAAATGTAATTGGGGGATATCGGAGGGGGAGATGAAGCATGAGAGACTGTGGACTCTGGGAAACAAACTGAGGGTTTTGGAGCAGAGAGGGGTGGAGAGATGGATGAGTCTGGTGATGGGTATTGCATGGAGCACTGGGTGTGGTGTGTAAGCAATGGAACACTGAAAAATAAAACAAAAAAAAAGGAAGAAAATATAAAGCACAGTTCTGTACACACAGCTACATTTCCAGGGCTGCATATACATGCATGATTCCAATGTTGTCCACACATACATGTATACATCTTCAGTGATGGATATATGTATATGAATCTTCAAAGTTGTTCAAACATATGTAAACATATATATGAACACACAGCCATGTGTGCCTATACCCCTATATAGCCATAAATATTTAGAAATATATGTGCATATATATCTCTAATGTTATATTCATACTCACAGTAACATCCACTACCATGTATATACACAGGCATCTTCAGGGTTTTACACACACACACACACACACACACACACACACGACTAATCTCATATACACAGAGAGAGAGAGGTTGGGTCATGAGACCCTTCTTGAGATTTGTGGTATCAGCTTTATTATTTTATAACCTTAACTTGTGTATTATAATTTTTTTGTCCTGTGGTAAAGGGTTTTAATTTAATCAAAACCTTGGAGATTGAATAATTAAACCTGTCACCATCCACAGTTTTTATTGTTAATTAGTCATGGTGAGGTGCCATTGTCATAGGATGCAAGGTCCCTAAATTTAGCAGTGGAATATTACACTGATCACACATAAAAACAGCCTGGAGTCTCTGGGGATCAATTGCACGTCAGTAAGTGCGTTGTGGTTGAGTCCACCCTTCACCTATTAAAGGGGGTGGTCCTGAAGTTGTCAGCAACAATCTGCCTGTTCTCTGGCTGTGCATAGCAACAACAATACAACAAATCTGCCATCCTTAACCCCTTGAGAGTCCCATGATAGCAACTCGGAGGAGGATGATTCTCTCGATCAGCTCTGGGCTGCTTGCCTGCTTGCCTGGCTGAACTAGAGCTCATCTCCCCCAGAGAGACAGCTGCTTCTCTATCCAGAGCCACAATCTCTCTCCCAACCCTTTTCTTTACAGGCTGATGAAAGGGAACCAACCAGGCATGTTTTCTTCTCACTGTGCCAGGTCAGATGCCTCTTTCTGTTCTTTAAAAAAAAGAAAGAAAGAAAGATGAGTAAAATGCATAGCACGATGTTTTCTAGCACTCCAGCTGCCATATTCCTGTGTATGCATATCCTGGGCCTGAAGACATATCTGCTAAATATTAATATTAATTAGCACAGCCGCAAGATTCCTCTTAATGCCCTTTCCTCCATTTGGACTCACCCTTGAAGTGGCATCCTGCTGTAACTGAAAGAGTTCAGGTTTTGGAGACAAGTGCTTTTGGGGATTCAGAACTCAGCTTTGCCACTTAATTAGAATTATGATTTTCTCTTATTTTTCTTCTAGCTAAAATCTCAATTTCCTCATGTGTAAGACAGGATGTTTTGAGCATGAAGTAAATTTTTACTGATTGTCCTTTCTATTCCTTTCCCCATCTCAGTGAGGTGGAAAAATGTCCTTGTTATTCTTTTATCTACTTTCTCCTTAAGGTGAAGTGACTTGATTATACCATCTCACCGCTATTAGTACCATTTAATAGTGGACTGAGCCCTTAGATACATAGGGGCAGTGGAAATACTGACAACATTTGAGGCAGGAATAATAGCTTAAAATCATCTCATTAAGAGCAAGTGTTGGGGCACCTAAGTGGCTCAGTCAGTTAAGCACCTGCCTTAGGCTGGGGTCATGGTATCAGGGTCCTGGGATCTAGCCCCAGGATCTGGCTTCCTGCTCAGCAGAGAGTCTTCTTCTCTTTCTCCCTCTGCCCCTCCCCCTGCTCAGGCACTCTCTCTCTCTCTCTTTCTTTTAGTAAACAAATACAGTATTTGAAAGATAAGAGAAAAGCCAAAATTGCAGGAGTATTGAAATGTAAGTAAGGAAGGAAACACATTTAATTTTAGTAAGTTCAGTCTAAGTCTTAGAAGATGGTAGTGAGGAAACCATAGAAAGTTTTGAAGAGCTGTTAACAAAGGTTTTGTTCATTTTTATATTCACTAACTCATCCATTCATTCTAGACTTTCATACCGTGCTCTTCACTCTGGGCTGAATATGTATAGATGATGAAAATTCAGAGATGAACATGACATGTTTTTCATTTTTATGGGAATCATACTTTAGAAGGAATATGTGAAGTGAAGATTAACTTTGCCTGAACAAAGGTTTGCAACTTTGTCCTGGATTCCTGCAAACAAATGTTTGCAACTTTGTCCACCACCATTACTACTACTACTACTACTACTACTACTACTACTACTATTACTATTGCTTCTTCTCCTCCTCCCCCTCCTCCTACTTGTTATTATTATTAGGATTAATTAGCTAATATATAGTACATCATTACTTTTTGATATAGTGTTCAATGATTTATTATTCGCATATACCCCCCAGTGCTCGTCACAACACATGCCCTCCTTGGTACCCAACACCCTCCTCCCTTCTGTAACATTCAGTTTGTTTCCTGGAGTCCTGAATCTCTCATGGTTGTTTCCCTCTCTGATTTCTTCCTATTCAGTTTTCCCTCCCTTCCCCTAGGTCCTCCTTTCTATTCCTTAAGTTCCACATGAGTGAAACCATATGATAATTTTCTTTAAGCCCTTGGAATATTCTGCTTGGCAAGAGCATCTTTATTTACACGAAGACCTTTGGCATGACAAATAGTCTATGTTAACAATGTGATTTATATGTATCAGCTCCACGATTGGAGGGACTGGAGAGTAAAGTCAGTCATGTAGGTAGTCATCTGTGTCTATGTGGCTGACCGCTGATAAAAAATCTAGACACCAAGGCTCAGATGAACTTTTCTGATTGGCAACACTCTCTGCGACAGAAATAAATGCTGTCTGTATGACTCTTCTCCTGGGTAAGGACAACCGGACGCTCATCCCTGGAATTCTTTGGTATAATGTGCTATGTGCTTTGTCTCGTTGCTTATTTTAATTTGTATCATTTTGTTTTAATAAACCATAACTCTAAGTATAATGGATTTTATGAATTCTGTGACACCTTTCAGCAAATCATTCAACCTGAAGGTGATTGTAGACTTACTGAACTCTCAGAAGAATAAATAGCTGATTACAGAGAAGTTATTAATTGAGGAAATGATGCATGCTATAAGATCCAGAGGAAGGACACATAACCTACTCTGGATGGTCCAGGAGAAATTTATTAGAATTAGAGAAGTATAAAATTAGTCTCACATATGACAAAGAAAGAGGAAACATGTTGCAGGCAGGAGAAAAACAAAAAACAAAAAACAAAAAGTGATGTGGGGGAAGGGTATGGAAAACTAAGAAGTTGCAAGCAATTCTAGTTAACTAGGTAAGCTGACAAGGGGTATAGCAAGACATGACTCAAGAATGAAGGAAGACAATAGTAGAAATCTTTGGGATCCTTTGCCCTATCAGTGGTGGGAAACTATTGTATGATGTTAAGAATGGAAGTAGCAGGGCACCTGGGTGACTCACACTGTTAAGCATCATTCTCTTGGTTTGGGCTTAGGTCATGATCTCATGGCTCATGGTGCTGAGCCCTGCACTGCACCTCGGTGCTCAGCAGGGGGTCTCTTTTAACATTGCCTCCCTGCCCCCCCATTCTCTCTCTCTTTGATTCTCTAAAATAAATAACTTTTTTATATAAACAAATGGAAGTAGTATTGTCAGATTGCATTTCAGATAGATTCCTTTCAGAGTAAATAGAGAAGAGTTGAGAGTAAATACTTGAGACAAGGTGATCCTTCAAGAAGACGTTATAATATTTTACTCTAAAATGAGGAAGATTTGAAAATAGTGGTCATGCGTATAAAAAGGTGGCATGGGATGCATTATATGTGAACATCTAATTAATTAGAACTGGAGGTTGATTGATCGATTGACTGATTTTTAAGCTAGATCTAAGAAGAAATCCAGATTGTGGGCTAGTGTGATCTGGCGATGGTAATATGACTTCCCAAGACAGAAATGCAGGAGTAAAAGCATTTTCAAGAGAAATGAGTTCTGCTGTAGAAGTGTTGAGTTTACAGCTCCAGTGGAATCTCAAGTGTAAATGTTTAGTGGCACCTCATCATAACAATGAAGAACCCAGAAAGTGGCTTAACCTGTATAGCATGCAGAGGAACACTAGTCTAAAAAACTGTGATTTTATTAAATATTTCAAAGACATAATGAAATAATAGTTTTTCAGTATTACAAATCCAACATCTCTGTTCAAAATGGCTGTGGAGTAAGTAGAAAGCACTAAGTTATTTAAAATATGTATTATATTGTAATTGTTGGTGATAAGGCAGATCTCAACTATATACTAACAAAGAAACCAGCAGATATTTAAAAAATTCTATTCATAAAGGGACCAGATGATAGAAAAAGGATGACTTAGGAAAGGTTTATCCCCATAACTAGCAAAGCAAAATTCTCTCTAGTTCCTGCAGTTGCTGGACTAAGGCTATCATCTTATTATACTACCTTATCTCCCTGAGAACCAATGAATGTTTTCCCTGAAATTCTAGCAAATTCGCTTATAGGGAGAAAGTGTAGTATATTGAAGAATGCTGTATGGAATCATGAGACAGGCTTTCGTATTAACTGTTGGAAGTGAAGTTCAAAGAAGTACAAGGTCTTTCTCTGTAAGTACCAGTGATTTATACCTTGTAGGAATTAGGCTTTGGGTCTTCAATGAACAATTCTGACTGAAAAAATAAATTAATCTAAAGAACCCAGAATCTATATTATATTATATTATATTATATTATATTATATTATATTATGTTATATTATATTATATGTTACAAGTTATATTATATTATATTATATTGTATTGTATTATATATATTAATTCTATTTTTTAATCTATGATTTGACTATGGCATTGCTGCTTTTCCTTGTCCAATTCCCATTTTGAGTAGTTGGTCTGTGGAAATTAATATGGGACTCCAGATAAACTGTACCTGATTCTTGGGGGAACAATGCCCAAACTATTTCTTTCCAGGTTTACAACTCCTAATCCAGTTCTGACAGCTCATAGGAGCCTTACTTATCCTTAATGTGGTCCAGTAAGGGTCCTAGTTCTAGCACTCCCTTCCATTGTGACTCTGGATAAGTTACATTACCTCTATTAAATATTTCTCATCTAAAAGATATTTGAAGCAGAATAATTACTGAAATCTCTTCCAGCTTGTTATTTTATAAGTCAAGGACATAGATAATGACATTTGAGTCGGATCTTAAAAGAGATATTCAATTTCATCAGAGAGAAAGGAGAAATGATGATTTGGAATCTCCATTCAAAGAATGGAGAATTAAGTTGATAGGATAAATGATGATATGTAGGCGAGAGTTAGTGGGACTGGATGGCTGAACCGAGACAAAAGATGAGGGTTACAGGAATGGAGACATGAGGGACATGGGACTTAGAACACTAACAGAGCCAAAGATTCAAGTAGGTACCTGAATTCATTCTTTCTTTTCTTTTCTTTACCTGAATTCTTAACAAATCTACAGTCAGGAGTCCAAGAGATCAAGGAGGGATTCCAAGAGAAGCCTCCCAAGAAATTTTACATCAAATAAAGAATTCAGTGGTCAAAAAGCCAAGGTGGGGCTGTAGCTATATAATGGTAGAACATTTGACTACAAATAAGCCGAGGATATGGGCATTCATTATCTTCTTCCTGAAAATGCAAAATGCACTTTAGTATTTTAAAGACAGAAAATTTCTACAGCAGGAAAACCGTCAATTTTGTTTAGCTCAGCATTTCTCAAATTATTTAGCCTTGCAATAAACCCTAATTATCTGTATTCCATCAATTTACACACTAGGGTACGTGTTATTTTAGTGTAATAGAGAAGATATCTAAGGTTTAGGAACTAGGGCATCAAAAAATGTTGAGAAGCAGAATCAGGTCTCCGATGTTAGGGCAGGGAAGGGTCAATGTCTAGCTGTCCAGGGCTTTTCCTCAAAGGCAAGCCTTTAAGGTGGGAACCCACCCAAGGGAGTTTCTCCCAAAAACGTTATGTTTCTATACTCTCATTCATTCTATCTTTCCAGTTAAAGAATCACTGACAGGTCAGGATCCTGTAAATAAACAGCATTAGCTGTTTAAAGAAAGGGTTTATTGAGCCTAAAGCAGCAGGTGGAGTCCAGATAAACACATCTCAAGCCAACTTAGGCAGACCAAGAAGAAATACTCCTTTTTCAAAGTTTTAAAGTTTGCTGGCCTTTCTCTGTGCGATACACTAACATAACAGGTTTGACTCACCAGGAGATGACGCATACAGCACGGGGAGTTTGAAAAGGCACTGCTTAACCTTGCTAAGAAATGCTGGCTTTAAGAACAGCTGGAATATTGCTTTCTGATCCTCGACCATCAGCCTAGCAAGGACGAGAGATGTTTTGATGAAGAACAAAAAATACTTCATTGGGCAAATAAATCTAGTGGGTGTCGACAGAATTGAGAAAACAACTTGACTTAAAATAATCCTTTTGTATGTAAGTAAAGGTGGCACCATAGCTGCAGGAATCTGGAGATGAATATTGTATGAAGAGACCATTTCAAAGTGTCTTTTTCCACTGACATTTTAAAGAAATATTTTAAATCTGCTCTTGTAAAATCTAGTATTCATGCTTTATCACAACACTAAAACAACAGGTTGAAGTTGCACATTATCAATCTGGTGACTCAACCAAATATAGGGACCATTTCTATTTGTTGTATGAAGTGTAAGCAGTAGGAAACAGATAATAATGACCTTTGTGGACAAATACTGAACTAATTATTGGGTAGGGGAAGTGTAAATTATAAAAAAAGATAAACACACTGCCATAGATTTATTGAGCTCCTACTATGTGTAAAGCACCTGGAGAGATTTGAAGGAAAAAATTAGTAGAGAATTTAGTTTCTTTGATTTCATTTAAAGCTGATTTCTGTAAGAACCAGAAATCCAGTTGAGCTGGTTCAAAAAAGGGGATTCATTGATGGGAACATGGAAAAAAAACCATATAAGCCAAGGGCTGAAAACAATGGACAAATCAGCCTTCTAGAATTAAAAAGAAATGTTTAGGAACAAAATAACCACCTGTCTAGGTAGCCTCAGTTTTCCTTTTATGCCCCTATTCCATAGTCTTTTTTTGTCCTATAACATTCTTTGCCTTATAATGGTACTGATTTCAGTCTTGGCTTCACAAGAATGTTAAACCAGAGGGGAACGCATCACAGCCTCTCAGTTTAAATTTTCTCTTCAGAGAAAATGTGATGGTTTCTGAACCAAAAAGAAAAGAAAAGAAAGAAAAAAAAAAGAAAGAAAGAAAAGAAAAGAAGAAAAAAAAGGACTTTGGACTAGGAGAGTAAGAACTGAGTGGCAAGTTGTGCCTGTATGTAACATGTACGCCTGGTCCTTCTCTGTACTATGGAAAGGCTAAGTTTTTACAAAGAGGTATGGAAGGAGCAGACCACTGAATGTGTCTTTATAACTATCCTTAGAAATCTTATATTGAGATAAGAAAGGACTACAAAGGATAGCAAGGAAATCTGTGCTAATTGCCAAATAATCAACAATGACACCTTCTGGGGTGCAGACATGAATTTAATCTTTGGTTTAGAGAAATAAATTCAAACAGAGATGGACAAGGTAAGAGAGATTATTTTAGGCAGAAGAAAAGGTATGAGAATAGTCATACAGATGTTAATGCATAGAGAGTCTTAAAGGAATGTATTGGTTCATTTAATCTAAAATACTAAAAAAAAAATATGTTTGAGATCTTGTTCTGTTCTGGGCAATGTAATATATGTGGATATTACATTTGTTCAAAATATACACTGAGCATGTACTAGATTCCATGGACTATATTAGGAGCTATATACACTTAAGCAAAACGGTTTTTGCCACCAGCGAGCTTTTAGTAGATTTTGCCACCAGGGAGATTTTAGTAGATAAGGAGATAATTTTTTTTTTTTTCCAGGTGATGTTGAGAAGTATTCAGTGAATAATTAAATAAATAATTAACAAAAACATCAGATTTATTCTTCAAACTAGCTTTCTCCATTAAGCTAGAACCTTGATTATATTTGAAAATCTGGGTTTGTATCTTCACATTTTCAAAGACTAGAGATGATAAACTCTTCTGAAAATTCCAGCAAGAAAATATCTAAAGAAAAACTTAATAACCTTGTTAAAGTCATGCCTATTCCTTCCCTCTCTCTCTCTTTTAAACCAAACACTATAGTCAAGAAAGTAGTGTATTAGGTCTGCTAATTAGGTGCGTTTGTCAACTACATGTTGTGGCCTGGGAAGTTTTCTGGATTCATCTTATTTTACTAGCCCCTCAAAATATTGGAGTACTCCACTGCTCAATCCTGGGATCCCAACTCCTCTCCAGTTACATTCTCTTCCTTTATTATTCCATTCAATTTGAGGGTTTAAAATAATGTTTTGATGCTGCTAACTTCAAATTATTTTTTATCTATCCTTTTATGTGAGGTCTGTATCTCCTTTAACTCTACGGGCTATTTTATGGGCTTCCTGAACTTGAGTCCTGAATTGTACCACTGAGACATCTCCCACACCTGTCACATCCTTCTGTCTTCCCTTTATAAATAAGTGGTTATACTTTCAATCCTAATAGCTAGACAAAATGAAGGAATATATCCTTGATTTCTAACTTCACATGATATTTCTTCAAGCCACAACCGATCCATTAACAAGTCTTATTCACTGTAATTTCAAAATACATCCTGAACTCATCTATTTCCATCCATCTCTATTAGACCATCCTATTCAAAGCCACAGTCATTTCTCAAATGGAATACTGCTGAATATTCTCTATGTTTCTGCTCTTATTCACCTATATTCCATTGTCTCACTATAGTCAAAGCAATCATCAGGTCATATCATTTCTGTTTTCAATTTGTCATGATGTTCTTGTAACACTTAGAATGAAATCCAAATCCTTTACTCTGGTTTACAAAGCCTGACAGCATTGCTGTTAGGCACACAATATTGATCAGAAAGGAACATCACTGTATTGGAGAAGGAAAACACATCAACATGAGTTGGTAGAAATAAAATAAATTAAATAAATAGGGAGATTCATGGAAAACTGTACTCTTCTCTAACAGATTGTAAAGGAACTGAAAAATAAGAATGAATTATATTCTTCTCATCACTGAATGGAGACTGACCAATTAAATCTGGGTTCTCTGCAAATATTGAACTGCTCATGCTCCACTTAATGTTGCCTTGGTGATGGAGCACCTGTGTAATATTTATACAGTAGTTAGGAAAGCCGCATGTATATTCAAGGGGGACCAAAGCTTGGCCTCTATAGCTATACTTTAGAGGAAGGTGTGTGAAAGAGTTTGCAGAGGTTCTACACCAGAAAACAAAACAAAGCAAAACATGAAAAGAAAAGTAATGCAATTTATAGCTTAACTGAGACTTTAATAGCACTCCCATTGACCTTAGTCACAGTATTATAAATAAAGTAAAATTTTTGAGCAAGTCTGTTGCAATTTCGCTTTCTGATCTGTTGCCGAGTTAAACCTCGGAAGGAGTATGTAGGGAATCAACAACTTTGTTTTTGAACTTGTGTGCTTTTCAGATTTCATTTCATACCTTTCGGGGTTATCTCTATCATTTGTTGTTCAAATTAGAGCACTACCAAATATAAAAAAGGGTATACTAAAATTACATAAAGATGACAGGTACAAACTAGAACTTCCCAGGGGAAACCAGAATATCTATATGATTCCATATTCTTGCTCTTTGGTTATCTTGTTTAATCCATATGTACTTTCTTCTGATTTTTCAAACCTATCACATTCATTCTTATAATGGGTCATTGCAACAACATTCTTTTAACTTGGAATATTTTTCCTCCAGGTTATTATACAGAAAGAAGTTTTTTGATCTTTATGTCTCAGCTTAAAGTCCCTTTTAGGATGGTCTTCGCTGTCAGCCTAACCTAAAGTATACCAAGTCATTCTTCAACACACCAATATTTACATTATATGCTTACTGTATCTTAATTTTTCATATTTCTTTTTTTTTATAAATACATGTATAAACTATGAACTAAATTCCTTAAAGGCAGTGTTCCACCTATGAGAAGAGTAGGCACTTAGTATTTGTGGAGTAAGTGAATGAGTAAACAAAATCAAGTAGTTATCATGTTGGATCATATTTCAAATGATAGTTTGTAATTAGTTCATAATTTTTAGATTTAGTACTCATACTTCTCATTTCATGCCACAAATCTCCATTCCCTTTTTGTTTCTGGATGTTGCTTGGATTTTTTTTGTTGTTGTTTATTATTATTACTTCTGTTTTGCCTGAAATTGCCCTGTGTATTTGTTGTTCAAGAAGGAATATGTTTGTTAAATTTCTTAGTCCTTGTACTTATTAAAATTTTTCTCCTCAGATGAAATAAAGCTTAGTTGGGTATTAAAAAAATCACTAGGGTTTACTCCATTATCTTTTGGAGTTCAAATTTTTGGAGACAAAGCCTTTATGCTTTGGCAAACCCAGTTTTTCTTCTACACTGTCACTCCCACTCCTTGGCCTGAATGATTGCAGGTGGAGTTTTTCTTTATTCTTGATCTACAAAACATTCTTCTTTAGGCTATTCCTAGGTTTGTCTTAGTCAGTTTGAGCTCCAGTAACAGCATACCATATAAGACTGGGTGACTTG
Source organism: Mustela nivalis (assembly GCF_964662115.1). Lineage (NCBI taxonomy): Eukaryota > Metazoa > Chordata > Mammalia > Carnivora > Mustelidae > Mustela > Mustela nivalis. The sequence goes on along the minus strand of NC_139028.1, from coordinate 87,879,168 downwards.
TAAATGACAAAAATTTGATTTCTCATAGTTTTGGGAGCTGGAAAGCCTAAGATCAAGATGCCAGCAAATCCAGTGTCTCGTATAAGATGGTGATCTTCTTGCTGTGTCCTCACATAGCAAAAGGAAAAGGGAGCTCTCTGGCATCTCTTTTTTAAGGGCATTAATCCCATTCATGAGGGCACCATCATAATTTAATAACCTTCAAAAGGATGTATCTCCACATACCATCTCACTGGGGAATAGGATTTCAGTATATGCATTGGGGGGAAGGGGCACAGACATTTAGTCTATAACAATGAGGTTTATTTTATACTAATGTTTCAAATGGATACCTATAATTTAGAGATATTCTTGTTCAACTCAGAAAAGTTTCATTCTATTAGAATTTGTCACTAAAAAATTAAAAACATCATTTAAAAATTTTGTGACTATCTCACATTCTCTTCTTTTGAAATACAAATTTTTCATTTGTTGAAATTCTGTTCTGTTCCTTTATTGCTACCTTTCTGTTAGCTCAGAGCCATTTTGGTTTCATTTCGTATTTTCCCTCCTTATTTTGTGGGAGCCTCATAGACTCATTATCCATATCATTTTCATTTTTCTTCTGGACTGTTGATTCTGAACCTTACATTTTCTAATGCTCATTTAACACTGTGAATAAATTTTTAGCTTCTTATATTTCCTTTTTACCTCTCTTCTATTTTATTACCTTCTGTGTTTAAGGTAGCTTCTTTACTTTCAATCACATCACACTATGCAATTCTTAATTTATTTTAGAATTTTTTCATTTATAACACACAGCAGAAACATTTAAAAATCCATGTATTCTGCAGTAAATATTTTTGAAAATATGTTCTTCCTCTATATCTCAGTGCTACTGTAACTTCTTGTACTATTGTATTCTAATCAAAACTGTGAGATCAACTTAACAGACTAAAATGATAGTAATGGAAACCAGAGTAAAGATATAAGAAACTGAAGGAGAGGTAGAGAAAGAAAGACTAGTGACCTGTAAATCCCTGAACCTATGGATTAACTTTTATGAGTTCAAAGAAAGGGTTCAATTAAGTTGCTTTATTTGTTAAAGTATGAGTGAAAATATTGAAGTTGAAAAAAGTGAAGATGGAACAGAAGTCCCATAATGTCTGGAACAGTGGAGGACCATTAGTGGTGAAAAGTTCTGTTTTTTACCAAGATTTGTTCAAAATCAAGTTTCCAGAGTCAGAGCAAAGCTCTTTGCTCCTGGTAGTCTCAACTTTATCAGAAAAGCAAAATGTGAGATTAAATACAAAATAGAGTGGAAGTGGGGTTGATATCTGGGTATCTGGAGAGTTTCCTATGGACTGTTGTTTCCATGAAGTTCAGGTAAGGCAGTGCTTTAATTTTCAATTTAATTGGTAATTAAAGCACTTTGCCCTAAACATTTTTTTCTTCAATATCTATGGACAAGATTTAAAATAATTTTATATATCTCCCCAGCAGCTATGTGTAAGTTAAATATCTACTATTTAAATTGTTATAACCCTTAGAAGGCTGCACATAATTTATAAATTATTTCATAATTTAAAATGAACAAAACCTTTTGTTGGTTTCATTAAATAATTCATCCAAATGACATCCATTCAACAAAAACATGAAAGTTGTTAGTAACAGAGAATTCCTTAATTAAGTGCCTTAGAGATACAGAAATTCCTGCCCAGCAGGAAATCATAGCCTATTACAGAAAGTATAACAGGCTTAACAGGACAGGACAGTTTGTGACTCTTAAGCTGCAACTAGTATATCTCAAACAACAATTACACTCATTTCTTATATCTCATACAACAATTTGTGCAATTCCCAGAACATAACTGGTATTGTATAAATAGTGGCAGAATTTTGTTTATTTTTGTTTAAGGAACTCATGTTAGCTCTTTGAGGATAGAGGATTAATTTTGTACTAATATCTTTACTTTTCCCCAACTAGCAAAGTGTTAGGTACACAGAATTTCTTGTTAAGTATCTTCTTATAGATTGCATGATCTCATAGTATATACTCAGCTTTCCAAAGGAGATCATTCCTACAGCATAGACGTACTCTAAGAAAAAATGTCATGTGAATACACCAAACTACCATAAGCAAAAATATCTTAAGAAAATTATTAGATATCTTCCCTTTATTATTTTTAAATATTAAATTTAACATGAAGATTTTAATCATTATAGTAAGAAAAGTAGAAAATAGATGAAACAATTATCTTTGATATGTGAGATCTAAACACCACATTTCAATAATAAAAAATGTTTCTTCCATTGCTAATTATGAAGAAGGTTATTGGGATGGTGTTGATGGTGGTAAAAATGAAGCAGATGTTGGCGACAATGATTATTGTGATGTTAGTGTGGTGTCAGTGTTAAAATTAACAATGACAATTGTGTAGCAATACAAGCCATGATGAGGTGTTGCTGATGGATGATACTGGAGATAGGGCAAGGATGATTATGATGATAATGCCACTGGCAGGTGATCAAATAATGAGAGATGATGTGAAGGTAAAATCCCTGAATAACAACAATGAAAATGAGGAAGATGATGAATATAATGACTGCAAAGCTCTATGACTTGGAGAGACAAAGTGGGCTGAACAACATAGGTCTTTTTTTTTTTTTTTTTTTTTTTTTTTTTTTTTTTTTTTTAGCCAGGAGATATGGATAAAGAAATATCATCAATGTCTTGAGATTAAATAAATCCTTGGGATTTTTGTATAGTCCTTGAATCTGCAAATTACATATAGAATTTCTTACTAAATATGAAGTTTGTGAACAGATAAATTAACTTGCAATGAAAAATGAGCCATTTCTTGCATGTCAGTGATTTTGAGCAATGATTCTTTACACAAAGCATTTCAGAAATTTAGAAAAACCTCGGGATGCCTGGGTGACTCAGTTAGTTAAGCATCTGCCTTCAGTGCAGGTCATGATCCTAGGGTCCTAGGATTGTTTCCTATATCGGGCTCTTTGCTCAGTGGGGAGCCTTCTTCTCCCTCACCCTTTGCCACTCCCCCTGCTTCTGCTCACTCTCTCTCTCTATTAAATAAATATCTTTAAAAAAGAAATTTAGAATAACCTATACTTAGTTTAACTAATCCTCCAATTTTTTAGTTTGGTGAATTAAGAAACTTAAGATAAGTGACATACTGTTAGGTCTACCTATGTTTAAAATTAACCATTCAACAAATATTCATAATCTTAAGTCACTATTTTGGGCAACTGAAAGAACTTACAAGGATTTACCTTAAAAGTCAGTTTAATGAATTTTTAAAAAGACAATATAACTTCTTGAGCACCTTACTATTGCTTGGAATTGCTCAAGGGCTATAATTAATAAGACTGCATCTTTACAACAATACTAATGTATAATCAATCTCCTTCATTAAACTAGCTTCTATGAGAAATTACTGGCATCATAAGTTACTGAATGCCTATGCTACACCCAGCATTTGGAGAAAAAGACAAGACATACACTGTATCTCTTAACAAAAGTGCTTTCAACTAGGAGTCAAATAAAATGGGGTTTGGCTCTTTTAACGATGAGGAAGTTCATAAAAATTACTCAGTTCTCTTATTTAAATAATACATATAAAAATACTTGATCTGCCAAATCATGAAGGCATAGAAGTTTCAAGTAAGATTACATATGAACAACTCCTTTATGTATTTTAAAATATTCCCAATTTTAGTAAGTACTGATAGAAGGTAATTCCTTCCCTCCAAACTTTAAACTTCTGAGGCAAAAATATGTTTAAATCTAGTCTTTGCCTGTTTTTACTACTTTATTCTCACTGCCATGGGAAAGCTGAAGTGACTTATTTATTTCATAAATTTGGGAGGAAAAAATTGAAGTCAGATCAATTCTGCTGTTCATCTTGGGAGGAAATGGTAACAAAGTACATGAGTTGTACATGTCTTCATGCTGTGAAGTCTACCTGGGCAGTTTGGATATACCTACCCTAGTACAGGACTAACTAGGGTATGCCTGATTCTTGGGTTAAGTATTGACAGACATACTTGCTATCAGATTAAAGACATATACTCAAATTCAGCCTCTATCAATTAGAAATGTGATACCTTGATATTCATGTTTAGTTGTCTCCAGTATCCTGACTTTGGGGTATTAAAAATCTCAAAATCCAGGAGTTATACTGTAATTATATTATATTATGAGTTAAGATTTTGACTCCAATTCTTCCTTTTATCTAAAATACATTGTACAACTGCACATCTAGGTACCATGATGTAAATTACTCTATTCAGCTAAAACCAAATGTCCAATGAGTAAATCAAGCTTTCCCCTCCCAACGAAGGAATTATCCAATAGACTTGGATGTAATTAGTGCTGCAAGAGATGAATGGTGACATTTGTGTCATGTATTTGCCATCACTGACATAGATAACAGGTATACTTAGGTTAGGGCATTAAAAAGGATATTGCTCTGTAATATGCTTTCCTAGACTCTATTAATGCAAATCAGTAACTCATGCAAAACATCATATGGCCCAAGTTATAAACAGGCTCCAGATGAAGCTCTTTCAGCTTAACAGGAAGGTCATTATTCTTCTGAAAGACCCTTCCTTCCCACCAGTCTAGGCAAAGATTCACAAATTCACAGCAGTTTTCTGACCTTTCTATGTGTGACCCAATGACTGTGATGATCTTTAAAGTGGGCTAGAATTTTGTGGGAAGAATTTACTGGGGACACAAATTCAATATAAACCAACCAACTTAACTGTGTTTCTTCCACGGGGGTGGGGGGAGAAGGGGGTTGGGGATAGGGAGATCGGGGGTGGTTGGCAGAAGGAGAGGGAGACAGAGAATTATAAGCAGGCTCCACACTTAGCATGGAGCCTGACATTGGGTTCAATATCATGACCCTGTGTTCATGACCTGAGCCAAAATCAAGAGTCAGATCCTTAACCAAAGGAGCTGCCCAGGGGCCTCATCTTCCATGTTTCAAAAATAGCTCTGGAATAATGTAAATAAGACATGCAATTAACACTACGGAACCTACCAGTCAAAGAAATGAGTCCAAAAGCACAGCAAATGATTATTGTTGTATAATAGCAAGTATGCAGAAGCTATAATAGGGGCATAAAAGAGAATTATTTACCCTAAAGAGGTTCATATACAAGAGAAAAGAAAAGCATTAGAAACTAAAGTAATAACAAGTACAAATGTTTACAGTGGATAAAATAAAATGATGAACCACTTACATTTTGGTGTTGGTAAAATATAACATGAAAGACAATGGATTTGGACAGAAAATCAGAGTCCAGGTTACAAAAGGTTTTGTCTATAATACTAAACAATTTGTAATGAGGTGCAGCCATGGGATGGGTTTTAAGCATAGAAGTGGTATCATATTTCCATTTGAGAAAAATCATTGCTAGGAAGACTAGAGAATGGCATAAATGAGGACTAGAGTGCAACTAGGAATACCAGTTACATGTTGTTAAAATGTTCCAGGTGAGGACAATCATGGCTCTTCATGGAGGAGATTAAATTGGAAGCCAGCTTTTGAGGCAAAATATTAATTGGGGGAAATAAAGTAATGAATTATGGGTAATGCATCTCTGCCCAAATGGCATCTCCATATGCCCTAATTTCCACATAAATACATACATACATGCATACATGTCATTGTTTTCCCCCATTTGTATTTTTCGAATGTGGGTGATAAAGTAAAAGGACAAGTGACTTTATGATTCTTTGTGACAAAGTCTGGACTTGGAAACCAAACTGAATTAGAAAGTAAAAGTAGTGAATGCAATATCTGTGAAGTTTCACTTCAAGGACTCAATAAGTCAAACAACTGTAGTTCAAAAGTCAGTTTGGGATCATCTGATCCATGACTTTTGATTGTCTGACCTATGATTTATTTATTCTGACCTGGGACCTTTAAATAAGGAGATTACCATAACATCAGTTTCCATAAAGTGCCTAAAAATAAGATCTCTCGGCAGACTTTAGTTTCTGAAAGACCTCATGTAAGAGAGATAGATAGATAATAATAATAATAAATAATAATAAATTTTATAAAACCCTTACACTACTGGCTGTTCTGAATCATATTTCCAAGTAGGTGATCCTACTCCATTTTTTTTTTTTTTTTACCTTATCCTTGGAATCTGTAGCTATCTGCCAAAACATTTGCCATACTTTACTATCTGTGCGGTCATCCTCAAAGAGGTACTTTGGTCTCCCGCTAATTAGAGTTCACTTCCAGATGGTTCCCTCACCTGGCCATGGCTCTCCTTAGTGTTATTATGTTGTTACAATGCTATAGAATATTACATGAGATTGTTATAATTATTATATTGATATATAGTATTTTATTGGTATAATGTTTTGGGTTAGGTGGCTCTGGTATAGATTTAAAGAAGTTCAAGGCTTACATACAGATTCAACAGAGATCAAATACATACTGATTTCTTTTTAGCTGTGGGATTTTGTGTGGCCAATGCCACTGAGTCTATTTTTCACATGTGAAATGAGAGCAGGAATACTTATCTTGGGGAAATAGTGTGTCTGTGTGGGTGGGGGGCTAAGTTGCTGAGCATACTACCTGGCACATTTTATGTTATTATGTTAATTCATATGGTTATTTTACTTTAACTTTTCTCCAGTGGGTTAAAAAAATAATACTGGAAGCATTATGTTGAATGATATGAAAATGAAGCATTTAAATTATTACAGTGTCTTGTGCTATGCTGGATATTACTTTGCATATGAAATAATATGCTCTAATATAGTTCCAAGATTTAAACAAAAGTAAGACACTCCATTTCATGAAAACTGCATATTTATCTGCATTTTTCAAGGCTTTAGAACACTTCATATATTTAGAAATGCGCTTGTTGACTGAAAATACATATTAGCTATAGGATTAAACCTTTCACATCATTCTTTATTTTCATTTTATAAAAGTGACACTTTTTAAGGAGTTCAAATCATTAAATCATATTCCAGTGGTGGGATAGGATTTTGAAAATATTCACTTTTTTTCCCCCAATTGCAGAGATAACTGGGAAAATACTAAGCACATCTATTTGTTCACAGAGAAATACTTGATTTTGCTATGAGATTTGCAACTAACAACAAGGAATTTCAACTGAAAGAGCGCCTGGGAAGCTACAAGAAAGGTAAACATAACAGGGAAATGTGAGCAAAAGGTTTTCCAGTTGCAAGCTTTTAAAAACCATTTCAGGAACATAATATATTTCCCTCTTCAAATTGGGATGTTTTGGAAATGTTAGTGGTCTCGCTCTCTCACTTTTTTGCTCATCACAAACTCTCGTCTTTGATATCAAATCTGTTTCAGCTTCCGGTTATGGGAAACAGGGAACTGAGAACCAATGTATGGAAAATTCTGGCTATCAAAAAGAAAAGCTACAAATGGCCCCAGAGCCCTCCCAGCCCATAATGCTCAGGATGAGCATAAACAGGAAAGCTGCTTGGATGACAGCGACTGACTCACCCTGTGCGCCTGGGACTTGTTTTGCAGTTCACCTGGCAGGTGCAATTATGTCGGCAAAGAACGGGATGAAGAAATGACCTTTGAAGGCAGCTCTGGGGTGTGGGAGTTATGTGTGGAAACCTTATTAGACATCGGAAGCAGAGCTTCTGAAATAATAGTCCAAGTGTAAAATAGCACCTCTAGATAATTGTAGCATAATATAATAGTTTTGGCAGGAAAATTTGAAAAGAGATACTGGATAAATGTGAACTGAAACTCCACATTTGTACAGGAAGTTCATTGAACTTCCAGAGACTTTTCCTATTTGAAAATCCAAGAAATTTAGTAGAATTTTAATTAGCTGCATTTATAAAAATTTGTAAATCATTTGTATTATATCACGTAACTCAAATATTAGGTTGAATTAAACAATATGTGTTGCATGGGCATGACAGAAAATACACTTGGTTGGTCATACGGTAGTATAAAGGTAAATTATTTATAAATTTTACCTCAACTACTTCCAAAATATATTTGCAATAGATACAAGCATCTAGTTTCCTTGATAAAATAGAAATATAGCATCCAAATTATACTGAAAGAAAGGAAACAATTTATACTAATATCGTAGAAAATGTAACTATTGCTTTTGAACACTAAATTTCACCTGATCTTTCTGGCACATCTAACATAAAGAGTGAAAAAGAAATGATATTCACGACAAGATAAAAAAAGTACAAGTTTTTCAGTAGATACCAGGTTTTCTCTGATAGTTCTTAAAAGATTTTACTGTGTTTGGCCCCTCATATAAGAACAACAACAAGTCATCTACCCTCAAACCAGATTTAATGTAGTACCTGAATTGCATAGTACCTAAGACTCTACTCTAACCAATATATCAGTTTCAAGTTCTTGCTCTATATCTTACTGCTAAGAGACCTGTGATAAATGCCAAACCTGTTTTCCCTTCTATAAAATGGGTTACTACTACTACTTAAAATTTGTAGAGAGCTTACAATGTGCTAGGTTCTCTCCTAAGTGCTTTCCGTATATTAATTCACTTAATCATCACAAAAACGCCTATGTAGTTAGAATTATTATTATACTATTTTAAAATGAGGGAACTGAGGTATCGCCCAATTAACTAACTAACACAATTGATACAGCTAGCAAGAGATGGAGAAAGGATTTTAGTAAATATTTCAATTGTGAAATTTAAATGGGAAATGTTCAATAGGTGAAAACATTGAATAAATGTTAACTGTAATCTTCATTTTTATTGAAAAGTAAAAATAAACCAATTTAAATTATAATATGATACAAGAGTAAAAATCAACTAAATATTCTGGTTCCAAAAATACTGGAACTAGTTGAGAAAGAGATTAACGTGCTCATAATAGTGCACAAGAAATTGACAGAACTTGAACTTCTCTGCAAATGGTGTCAAATATTGAAAGCCAAAGCAAGGTGGTCATTGTGGGAAGGATAGTAGAATGAGCAAACCTCAGGGGTGAAAAATCACTGCAGGTTTTCCAGAGAAATAATCACAGAGAAATAAGGGTAAGAATATACCACATGTATCACACAGATGATACACATACAATGCACAGGCAGCATAAATACAAAACATACATGGCACACATCTACCAGATAAATAACATGTAGATCTCACTCCACACATCCACTACACACACGTCTCATGCACAACACATATACCACATACTCTATGTAGCACATAGACACACACATACCACACCACACTTGTAACACACACAAAACACACATAGAAGACACACATACCACACTTATACATATGTACACACACATATGAAGAATATATTCAGGGAAAAATAGGTGACCTTGAACTTCAAGTTAAAAGATTTAGATGACTTTGGGTCAATAAGAAGCCACTGAAGTTTGCACAGGACTTGACATAACATAGGGATAATCTAAAAGATTAATTAATTATAGGATATAATAAAGATGAGTAGGAATTTGATACGTGGGTATGTGGATGGAAGGATAGAAAATTTAAATGAAAAGTTAAATTTTCCAAATCTTAGTCTGGAGCCTTCTGATGTGTGTTTTGTTTTTCCTTTGTTTGTTTGTTTTGTTTTGTTTTGTTTTGCTTTGCCTTTTTTAACTCATGATACTTATTTACTTTCTCACTCGGCATAGGTAGTATTCCATAGGACACAGATGTCATGCTAAAATGGACAACTGAGGAAAAGTTAATAAAAGATCTATTTATCAAACTGTGGGCAAGGTTAGGGAAGTCATAAAAGAATTGTACAATACTCTAGGCCTAGCTAGAACAGGAAACATATGCCATGTTTTGTCCTCTATAATTAAGAAGAATGAATCATTACCAGAACCTGGTGCAAATAGTTGTAGCTGAGGAAAGGGCTGTACACTGGAACTCTGGCCCTCGACAGAGGAATACCTTTACCCCAAGGCCACCTGTAAGGAAGAGAGGTGAGGGATCCAATATCCCAACTTCACTTCTCTTCCTCTTACCAATTCTGTCAGTGCCTTCTATTGGATGAGCCCAATCAGAAGACATACAATGGGGAAAGTGGGGAGGGAGTCTTAAAGATGGGTCTTTTGGGACATAGAGTAGGGTCAGAAAAGGTGAGGAATAGATCTATAGATCTGTAGGGAAAAATAGAAAGTATCTAGCACAAAAGATAAACCTCAAATTCAAGTTGATGTCCAACTTTGGGGATGACAATGGCCATCAAAGTTAGAGCTGTTTTAAAACTGGAACAGGCCCTAAAAATTATCTGGTTTTCTTTTTCCTATTTTCACTCCTATTTCAGAAATAAGAAAAAGTTAATATTTAGGTCCCCCCCAAAGTTACACAGTCTGTGTAAGTCAAAATACAATTCAAGAAACAGAACTCTATATATTTCCTTCAGAAAGATTTTACAGAAAAAGCTGGGCATTCACAAAATTGAAAAAGCTGGAGGTGAAGGTCAGGACTCTTGGACTACTGAATTCAAATACACACAGACAAGGCTGATAACTAGAACCACCACCATTATCAATTCTCAACACCCATGAAAACACATTTGCAATCCCAGATGCTAGAAGTGTCTCTCATAGTTCAAATCTCTTTGATTTTGCTTCTGGAATTCTAACTGAAGAAAAAACTGTCAGAATATAATACCCATCTAGGACTGTAACTACAAAAGAAACTTAGAAAGGTAGCTTTTGCTTTTCTAGACTGGGCAGCACGAGATTCCTAAAAGGAGAATGGATGCTGAATGCCTGTCTACCCCCAAATCACAGCTTATATCAAGTAAAGCTGAACTACCTATTGCAGCTCCATGAATGGGCCCAAATTCCAGAGAACACTAAACTAAATTAGCACAACTAATATTCAGTGATCTTTCAAAGGGTTTCTACTTCAGGAATATATTAATTTATGGATAAAATGATAACTATTCATTAAAAGCCTGCTATACAATTGTTTCAGGGAAAGCTATCAGGAGATACTACATTATATACCATAGAACTCTAGTTTCTATGCCAGAAAACCCAGTGCAAAGAAAAATGAATCACTAAGTGCTGTGAGAATACAGGCCCAATCTATGGTTGGGCATCTCAAGCTTAAATCTTAACAAATTGCTAAGCACTTAATTTATGCTACATAATTTAATTCTTACAAAAATCCTATAAAGTAAATGTGTGTGCTATTCTCAGTTTATCTGTTAGAAAAATGAAGCTCAGAGAAATAATTTATCTTAACTCACACAGCTAACAAGGGACAGAGCTATAAATCAAGCCTAGTTTTGTCTGATGCCACACATAGCATTATTTTATTTTTATTTTTTCCCCCTTTGGCTGAGAAAATGTTTTCCTGTCACTTTACTGCTGTCCAAAGGCACCGAGCAATCAGAATATCTGTAATAAGTGTTACATCAAAAATGTTCCAAGAATTTGACCAGTGTTGACATTAAAGCACTTCTCTTTTCAAGCTGATTTCTTATACAGACCCTATCCCAGTTTCCACTTCCCTTGCCAAGGTGCCTTCATTTTTAATGAGATGGGATTCCCCTCTTTTTTTAAGTTAATAATTTGATATTGGTTTCAACATTTGAATAAGATGATTTTGAGTCCTACCCATACACTTTTAATTCTATTGTGAAGGATTATGGAATTGGAAAGTGAAACAAATGATGTTGACAAATGTATGCCCAAGAGCCTCAAGCAGCCAGGCAGTCCCCTTTCACACAGAGCGGCAGGTTAATGGGGGTGTTGGTAGGTAAAAAGGAATTCAACAGAATTTTTTTCACATTGCACAATTCAATCTCCAAAGCCATGCCAAGTGAGCCACCCACGCTATTTAATATTTTCCTTCTGTTCAACTCTACAACTTTGAAAACAATGACAAGTGATGTATAAAGAACTGTTTAATATACTAACATGAGTTACAAGTAATTTAACAGTGGAGAGGAATCTTAAAGTAATATTAATAATACTTCTAAGTGACTGAATTAATTGTGTTACTAATAGTACTAATGAGGACACTTGCTTTCCCTTGGCTTCTCACTATTCTCTTTTATAACCTTTTTGTGAAGTCTTGATATTTTGATACTTCTGTTTTTGCAGTTTTATTGTTTATATATCTTTTATTGTACATCCTCTCAATTTTTTTAAAGAATGTTACATAAATTATGATGATTTATATTTATTTTTTTCAGATTTTATTTATTTATTTGACAGACAGAGATCACAAGTAGGCAGAGAGGCAGGCAGAGAGAGAGAGAGAGAGAGGAAGCAGGCTCAATCCCAGGACCGTGGGATCATGAACTGAGCCGAAGGCAGAGGCTTTAACCCACTGAGCCACCCAAGCGTCCTGATGATTTATATTTTAAGTGAGGATGATTTGTAAAGAAAATTCAGTCTAATAAACGTTAAGCTGTGAAATATTAACTCTACAAACTGTAAATGGAAGTGCTAATGTTATAATGTCTCTTAAAATGACAAGAATGTTAATAGGATATTTTTATTTGTAGAAGCTGAACATAGCATTTGCTATATTTACTTTTTTGAAATAAACTTTTAATTTTAGAACAGTTGTAGATTTAAACACCAATTGCAAAATAGTAGTTTCCATATGATGACTGGCATCTAATTTCCTCTATTATTATCTTACATTACTATAGTACTTTTACTCCAAACAAAGAAACAATATTGATGTACTTGTATTTCTTTGCCTATTTTTTAATTCCAGCATAGTTAACATAAAGTGTGATATCAGTTTCAGGTATACAATAGAGTCCTTCAACAATTCCATACATTACTCAGTGCTCATCGTAAGCGTAATTTTTAATCCTCCTGAACTACTTTACCCAATCCCCCACCCAGCTCCCCTTCAGTAACCATCAGTTTGTTCTTTATAGTCAAGAGTCCTTTTCTTGGTTTGCCTTTTTAGTTTTGTCGATTGCTCCTTCGCTGTACAGTTTTTATTTTGGTGTTGTCCTGATAGTTTATTTTTATTTTTATGTCCCTCACCTCAGGAGACATATCTGAAAAAATATTGCTATAGCCTTGATGCACCTATATTAACTTAAAATATTTATTCGGATTTCCTGAGTATTTACTGAATGTCTTATTTCTATTTAGGGAAACCATCTAGGACCCCACATTACAGATAGATGTCATGTGTTTTTAGAATCCTCTTGGCCATGAGTTAGTAAGATTGATTTTTAGCCATAGAGAAAGGATTGGTTTCTTTTGAGACAAGTGGGAATCAAATAGCCAAGTATTTGAAGAGTGTGTGTATATAATACAACCTAATCTGTTACCTCTAACTTTTCTGTGCTTTCTTTTGTTGACTAAATCTAAAGAAAGCTGGCCTCTACCTGTGTGACTTCGTTTGTTTTATGGTTGAGGTTTTAGGGCATTGGTTCTCAACTCTACCTGTACCTTAGTATTATGTGGGTAGCTTTGAAAAACATTAATGCTTAGGCTCCACCTCAGGCCAGTTAAATGAGAATCCCTGAATGAGCAACACAGGAATGGCATCGGTGTATTTTACAGTTCCCTAGGTGATGCTAGTGTATAGCCAGGATTAAGCACTACAGCTTTAGGGGTTGAGTATTCTCTCCTCAAGTTACATAACTACTCTAAGAATAAATATGAGTTAAGTTGGCAGCTACTGGTTTGATCATTTACAGCATTAGTTCTAAGCTGTGACAGAACTGGAAATCAAGTTCTCTGGCATCCATTAAAGGAGATGATGTGCATCTTGGATGGCATTAATATAAGAGTTGGGAGAAGTGGTTTTGTTCCATCTGGATGATTTGAATGTGTATTCCATAAACCCTAATGGTTATAGTTAAACATTACAGGATTGAGCTAGATTAAATGCCTAAGATTACATGTTAACTATAAGTATAAACAAACTAATTTCATCATATTTACTGCTTAGCCTCATTCTATTTCTGCAATTATTATTCTTGAAGGTAATAATAGGGAGAGGGGCCTCTAATGCTCAAACAAAATACATAGAAAAGGAAGGAAAATAATATAAGTACTCTTAAATTTTTTAGGTTAAATAAAATTTCCACTTACACAAGCTGCAATGACAATTAGATCTGTGTAGATGAATACTTGAATTTCTAAGAAAGAATCTACATTAATTTAATCCCAAAGAGTTTAGTTTGTAATTACTTCTTATTAGTATGCCTTCTTAGTTGATGGAGAGTGAGAGTAAGTTACAATTACTCTACCAGCTAGTATTGTGTGTATGTGTGTGTGTGTGTGTGTGTGTGTGTGTGTGTGTGTGTTTGTTTGAAAAATTAAATACGGTAGAAAGAAGGATTACTTAAATTCTCAATAGTTCATTGTGAGGAGTAGAGATTTCAAACATTTATGCTACATATTATAGCTTTTTAAAATATTAGGTTATAAACATGTTAACAGGGGCGCCTGGGTGGCTCAGTGGGTTAAAGCCTCTGCCTTCGGCATGGGTCATGATCCCAGGGTCCTGGGATCGAGCCCCACATCGGGCTGTCCACTTTGCGGAGAGCCTGCTTCCTCCTCTCTCTCTCTCTGCGTACTTCTGATCTCTGTCTGTCAAATAAATAAAATCTTAAATAAATAAATAAATAAATAAATAAATAAATAAAAAATAAACATGTTAACATGTAACATAAAACAAACAAAAAACATATAATATAAAACATACATGTTACTCCAGAATTTTTTTAAAAAATGGCTAAACTAAGAGAAGTCTAGATCTTTAATGTGTCACAAATATAAGCCATGAGAAAATGAACCTGTTATGTAGAATCTGGATGTATATTCTAAACACTATAAAATCACACCACCCACAAAGTTAAATGAATTTTTCCTTTTTTTTTTTTTTTTCAGACACTGCATCAAGAGAATCCAACCACAACATCAAAGACTGTGTATCTATACTCATATATACACTCAGTCACACACATTTATCAGCTACTGGGATAAAAATGTTTTAGAATTTCTTTTAATAAAAATAACCTTATAAGATAATTATGGTTAATAATTATTTTATAGATGAGCAAACAAAGCCCAGAGAAGTGACATAAGCTTATTTGAGTTGTTCTGACAACTGATCTTAACAGATTTTAACATTAATGTCTGCTTTACTCCAATGGCCAGATGGTCACTATATTTACTATTTCATTAACTTTTGAGAGAAACAATGCCAGTTACTTGCCTTTTAATTTGAGAACCAACACACTAGTTAGATATTTTGTGGCTAGGACAAGGATAACCTTTCTATGGCATATAAAAGAAAAAAAAGATGATTTTCTTTTGATAATGGGAACTTAAGCTATCACTGAATTGTCTTTTCAGTAACTTCTTTTGGAAATGGGGTCTTTCATAGAAGTAAATAAGTGCTTTCGTTACGTTTTCTCATTGATCTAGGAAGTATGAACTTCAGACTCTTAGCTCCTTAAAAGAAAACTTCTAAGTTAAATAAAACTTAAAATAATGATATAAGAGAGATGAATGGAGAAAGATGTGGTATATATACACACAACAGAGTATTACTTAACCACCAAAGAGAATGAAATCTTGCCATTTACAGTGACATAGATGGAACTATCCCTTATTATGCTAAGTGAAATAAGTCAGTAAGAGAAAGACAAATTCCATATGATTTCAGTCACATGTGGAATTTAAGAAATAAAACATGAGCATGGGGAAGGGAAAGAAAAATAAAATCAGATAAAAACAGAGAGAGAGGCAAATCACAAGGGACTCTTAACTATATCGAAGGAATAAACTGAATGTTGCTGGAGGGGAAGTGGGTTGGGGGATGGGGTAATTTGGGGGTGGGGATTAGGGAGGGCACTTCACGTAATGAGCAGTGGGTGTTAATATGCAACTGATGAATCACTAAACTCTAGCCTGAAACTAATAATACACTGTATGCTAATGAAATTAAATTTAAATAAAAAAGGAGAGATACCACAATTTAAAAAAATAAAATAATGATATAAAGACATAAATTCAAAAGTAATTAAATGTGCATAAGAGTAACTAAATGTGCACAGCAGTGAATTGTCCCTACCAAGGTTAAAGTGCTAAAAATGTCTATTCCATTTTTTCCCCCTCATATGACTGCTTTCTGGCATACTGTTGCCATTCAACTTTTTCCTGTGAACGTATACTCCCTCCAGACCAATTGATCAATTCCCAGTTCTCTCTCAATTTGACACAGATAAGCTTATGATATCATACGGGGTTTTATTTTAATTGCTTGTAAACTATGAGAAGTGTCAGGAATTCTGTCATATCAATAAGCTGGTGCAATAAATACTAATTTCTTACCATCTTATCCTTTTCTCTATTCAGAAGCTAGAAAGTACAATACTTACTGTGTCGTCTCCCTTATGTTAAAGTACATGCAACAGTGTAAGTAAGTGTTGGGTCTGATGAGAAGGTTTCAGGGAAAGTTATCACTTTTCTAATAAAAAATGGGGAGATATGGCTACTATGGTCTTTTCTTTTCTTTTTTTCTATCCAGAACATAGACATGATGCTTCAAATTGTAAAGCCATCTTAGAAAATTATGTAATGTGCTAGGGATGGGGATTTGTGTGAAAACTGGAGATTTACATTTCTATATGCTTATTTTCCAACTTCCTAATATGTGAGAAAATATACTACTACTTAACACACTATGTTTTTGTTTTTCTACTTGCAGTTTGGTATATTCCTACCTGACACAGTTGTTAACAATAGTTATACAAAATGCTGAAAGTGATAGAGTACCTAAAATGGCTCTGATGACCTTTCAAGACAAAATGGCAGAATTCCATCCCTTCTATATCTCATTGAACCACAATTAAAAGACTCAGAATGGAATAAATATGTAAAAGTTCTAAGAATAGGAGTGGGGTATAAAATAACATACAGCAACTTAAATAATTTCTGCAACAGAGAAAGAAATTTGTAACTCATTGAAAAATAAACAGAGTGGAAGAAGCTACATTTCCAACATCAAACAAGTAACAAGAATCACAGAGGTGAAAGTTAGTCTTTCAGCAGAACCTCATGAAGACTCCATGAAGAAGGCAGGCATAGACATCAGGAGTGGACTCTGAAATGGTGTTCAATGTAATGGATAAATATTAGAGCCACTCTATGCATTTAGAATAACAGTGAAAGAATAACCTCTTCATATATCTTAAATTTGTTTTAGCAAACAGTCTGGAATGGACACTAAAGATTAGCATTAGGAAACAAACAAAAACTTTCCTGGACATTATATTTTAGGGTTGAGAACCACTTGTCTAGTGGGAAAATGATATGTTATTGTACATAATCTTATAGTATAACACACTATGGATAGTGATAATTATCAGATACTATAGAACCATCTAAGCAAACTAAGTAAAGGGAAGATTCTCCAAAGAAACAACATCTAAGCAGTCTCCAACTATACTGCTCTCTCCTATTATTCATGTGTTCATGTTATCCTCTCCTAAATTGAAAAGTGATGGAAAGTCAGGAGTAGGATGCTCCTGAGGAAAGAGTATATTTAAAGTTACACAAAGCATAGAGATTGTGGTGTAGATATACAACTACCAAGCACTGAGTTGTGGCTGGGTCACACGGTATATAAATGAAATGACGGAAGTTACCAGAGAAGTTAATAGGCATTAGATTATAAGATATAACTGGGAAACCATGGAAGGATTTTATTCATGATATAACCAGGTCTGAATTTTAGAAAGATCATGATAAGTATGTCACAAAAGATGCAGAGTTCTAAGTGGCCCACTGCAAATGGTTTTTAAGAGAAATAAAATGGCCTGAAGTACAACAATTTGAGTGGAAGGTGATGATAAACTCCAAACAACTTAAGATAATTTAGCCAAGCTTAATAACACTGTGAAATGAGGACCGGGTGAAATGGTCACAAGGAAGAGGCAAACCTATTACAGATTATGATAAGGAGAATATTTCAGTGAAATAAATTCTGAGTTTATTTTAAAAACACTGAATTTGAGATGCCTATAAGAAATTCATTTGAACTGATGCTCTCAATTTTTTTCTGTCTCTGGTAAAAATGATAATGGATTGTCTTTGTTGTCATTTTTAATCTCTACTTGCTATCAAGAGGAGAAATTACCCTATGTCAATAATAATTCAAGGAAACTAATAGATGTCTTAGGGAATCTCCCAAATTATTCCCTTTTCCTTAACCCTAAATCACTATTGACACAGGATTCCACCTGCTAACTGTAAAGTACTGAGATTTACCCTCATAAATCACACAAATCAATGTCCTCTCTCAGCTGACTTCAAGCATAGCTCAGCAAAATTGTGTGCTTTGAGGGTTAAGTAGTTGAATCTTACCCTGTGGTTCATCTATTTCTTTATTGTTATACTCCCCTTTCTTTTCTTTTTTTTTTTTCTTTTCCTTCTTTCTTTCATTTTAATTTCAATTAGCTAGTATAGTGTTATATTAACTTCTAGTGTACAATAGGGTGATTCAACATTTCTACACATCACCTGGTGTTCATCACAAGTGTATTCCTTAGTCTCCATCACCTATTTCACCCATACCCTTACCCCTTGGGTAACCATCAGTTTGTTTTCTTTAGTTAAGAGTCTATTTTTTGGTTTGGCTCTCTTTTTTTCCCTTTTTAAATCTTTTCCTTAAAGTCCACATATGAGTGAAATGATATGGTATTTGTTTTTCTCTGAGTGATTTATTTCATTTAGTATTATACTCTCTAGCTCCATTGATGTCATTGCAAATGGCAAAATTTCATCCTTTTCTACTGCTAAATAGCATTCTTGTGTGTGTGTGTGTGTGTGTGTGTGTGTGTGTGTGTGTGTGTGTTGTATGTGTGTGTAGATATAAATATATACACCACATTTTCTTTATCCATGCATCTATTGATGGGCACCTGGTCTACATTCATATTTTGTCTATTGCAAAATATGTTGCTATAAACATTGGGGTGTGTGTATCAACATGATATATCACAATAAGAAAAAGGATAAAAACCATATGCTGATTCCAATAAATGAAGAAAAAACATTGGATAAGTATAATATCCATTCATGATAAAAGTGCTCAACAAAGTAGCTATAGAGAGAACATATCTCAATATGATAATGGCCTTATATGAAAAACCGCCAGCCAACATGATACATAAAAGGAAAAAACAGAGTTTTTCCCCTAAGGTCAGGAACAAGACAGGGATGTCAACTCTTACCACTCTTAGTCAATATAGTACCAGAAATCCTAGCCACATCACTCCAACAATGAAATGAAATAAACATCCAAACCAAACTGGAAGAAAAGAACTTTCAGTATTTGCAGAAGATGCAATACTATATATAGAAAACCCTAGAGGAGGAGCAAGATGGTGGAGGAGTATGAGACCTAATTTTCATTTGGCCCCAGGATTTCAGGAATCTGCTGGGTTTGGAGACTCTGAACAGGGCTGTGTGCCAGAGACAGAAATGCTTGGTTACAGGCCAGGTGAGCTCATAGCATGGCCAGAGACCAGGGAGACAGGACGGGTTGACTGGTTTTCTCTGAAGGCACACTGAAAAGAGAAACCCCTGAGCTCTCGGCTCCTCTGGGGCCAGAGATTCAGAGGCCACCATTTTCATTCTCATCCTCCAAAGCTGTATGGAAAGCATTAAGGGAACAAAAACTACCGAAAGAAAACCTGAGCAGATGACTTAGCCTGGCCCCTGGCAAGGGCAGTGCAATTCTACCTATGACAAAGACATTTGAGAATCACTTTAATAGGCCCATCCCCAAGAAGATCCACAAGAACATCCAGCCAAGACCAAGTTTACTGATCAATGAGAACTGCAAAACATCAGGGTAGGAAAATATAGAACATAAAATTCATGGTTTTTCCCCCATGATTCTTTAGTCCTTTGAGTTAATTTTTTTAAATGTTCATTATTTTTTTTCTATTTTTTCTTAAAGTTTCCTCTTTCCTATTTTGACCTATTTTAACTATTTGATCTTATCAATACCTTTTTAAAAATCTTTTTTAATTTTAATTTTTATAGTAATATTCTATCCCTTCATTGTATTTAAATTATTTTTAAGACATATAAGTTTTTCTTTTTTTAAGATTTTAGATAAAGTTTCTTCTGACTAAAATATACCCTAAATCTAGTGTATGGCTTTATTCTAGTCTCCAGCCTGACTGCATTCTCCTTTTCTTTTTCCAACAAACTTCTTATTTATCAGTTCCTTTTTAAATTTTTTTTTTTAATTTTCATTTTTACAGGGGCACCCTGGGTGGCTCAGGGGGTTAAAGCCTCTGCCTTTGGCTCAGGTCATGAACCCAGGGTCCTGGGATTGAGCCCCACACCAGGCTCTCTGCTTAGCAGGGAGCTTCCTCCTCTCTCTCTCTCTGCCTGCCTCTCTACCTACTTGTGGTCTCTGTCTGTCAAATAAATAAATAAAATCTTTGAAAAAAATTTTCAGTTTTACACTTATATTCCATCCCTTCATTGTGTCATATATATATATATATATATATATGTAAATTTTTTTCTCCTTCCTTAAATTTTGGGAGGCAGTTTCTTCTAACAGACCAAAATACACCTAAAATCAAGTGTGTAGCTCTATTCATATTGTATATATATATTTTCCTTTCTTATCTCATTCATCTACTCACTCTGGACAAAATGACAAGGCAGGAAAAAAAAAAAAAAAGAGGCAGTACCAATGGCTAAGGACCTAATCATACAGACATTGGTAATATGTTAGATCTAGAGTTCAGAATGACGATTATCAAGGTTCTAGCTGGGCTTAAGTAACACATGGAAGATAATAGAGAAACACTTTCTCTATTCTATTTCTCTAAGGGAGAAATAAAATCCCTTTCTGCAGAAATAGAAGAATATTGTACCTCATTAATAGCTTTTTTGATTTCAACTTGGTAGAAATCTAACCAAGTTGAAATCAAAAAAGCTATTAATGAGATACAATAAAAAATGGATGTTCTTATTGCTAGGATAAATGAAGCAGAAGATAGTTAATGATATAGAAAACCAAATGATGGAGAAAAAGGAAGTTGAGAAAAAGAGAGATAAACAACTACTGGATCACAATGGGATAAATCAAGAGATAATTGGTACAATAAGATGAAAAAATATTAGAATAATTGGGATCCCAGAAGAAGAATAAAGAGAGAGAGGAGCAGAAGGTATATTGGAACAAATTATAACAGAGAATTTCCCCAACTTGGGGAAGGAAACAAGCATCAAAGTGCAGGAGGCACAGAGAACCTCCTTCAAAAATCAATAAAAATAGGTCCACATTCCATCATCTAATAGTAAAATTTACAAATTTCAAAGATAATGAGAAAATTCTGAAAGCAGCTCTGGACAAGAGGTCTGTAATATTTAACAGTAGAAATGTAAAATTGGCAGCAGACTTATCCACAGAGACCTGGCAGACCAGAAAGGACTGACGTGATATATTCAGAGGACTAAAGGAGAAAAATATGCAACCAAGAATATTAAATCCAGCTAAAGTGTCATTGAAAATAGAAAGAGTAATCAAAAGTTTCTAGGACAAACAAAAACTAAAAGAATTTGCAAACACTAAATCAGCCCTACTGGAAATATTGAAAGGTGTCCTCTAAGCAAAGAGAGGACCTAAAAGTAACATACACCAGAAAGGAACAGAGTCAATATACAGTAACAGTCACCTTACAGGCAATACAATGGCATGGAATTCATATCTTTCAATAGTTACCATGAATGCAAATGGGCTAAATGTACCAATCAAAAGACACAGGGTATCAGAATGAATAAAAAACAAAAACCCATCAATATGCTCTCTACAGGAAACTCATTTTAGAACCCAAGATACCTCCAAATTTAAAGTGAGGGGGTGGAAAACAATTTACCATGCTAATGGACATCAAAAGAAAGCTAGGGTGGCAATCCTTATATCAGACAAATTAGATTTTAAGCCAAAGACCATAATAAGAGATGAGGAAGGAACTATATCATAATTTAAGGGTCTGTCCAACAAGAAAATCTAACCATTTTAAATATCTATGTCCCTAACATAAGAAGAGCCAACTATGTAAACCAAGTAAGAACAAAATCAAAGAAACACATTGACAATAATACAATAACAGTAGGGGACTTTAACATCCCTCTCACTGAAATGGACAGATCATCCAAGCAAAAGATCAACAAGAAAATAAAGGCTTTAAATGACACACTGGATCAGATGGACATGACAGATATATTCAGAATACTCCATCACAAATCAACAGACTATACATTCTTCCCAAGTTCACATGGGACATTCTCCAGAATAGATCACATCCTGGGTCACAAATCAGGTCTCAAGTGGTACCCAAAGATTGGGATCATTCCCTGAATATTTTCAGACCACAATGGTTTAAAACTAGAACTCAACCACAAGAGGAAAGTTGGAAAGAACTCAAATACATGGAGACTAAGTAAAGAGCATATTACTAAAGAATAAATGGGTCAACCAGGAAAAGAAAGAAGAATTTAAAAAAAAATCATGGAAACCAATGAAAATGAAAACACAACTGTTCAAAATCTGTGTGACACAGCAAAGTCAGTTCTAAAAGGAAAATATATAGCAATGCAAGCCTTTCTCAAGAAACAAGAAAGGTCTCAAATATATAACCTAACCCTACACCTAAACAGCAAAGAAAGCCTAAATCCAGCAGGAGAAGAGAAATCATAAAGATCAGAGCAGAAATCAATGAAATAGAAACCAAAAGAATAGTAGAATATATCAACAAAACCTGGTTCTTCAAAAGAATTAATAAGATTGATAAGCCCCTGGTCAGACTTATCAAAAAGAAAAGACAAAGGGCCCAAATAAATAAAATCATGAATGAAAGAGAGCAATCACAACCAACACCAAAGAAATACACACAATTTTAAGAATATATTATGAGCAACTATACACCAGAAAATTTGACAATCTGGAAGAAATGGATGCATTCCTAGAGATATATACCAGGAAGAAATAGAAAACCTGAACAGACTCCTAACCAGTAAGGAGATTGAAGCAGTCATCAAAAATCTCCTAACAAATAAGAGCCCAGGGCCATATGGCTTCCTAGAAGAATTCTACCAAACATTTAAAGAAGGATTAATACCTATTCTCCTGAAACTGTTCCAAAAAATAGAAATGGAAGGATAACTTCCATACTCATTTTATAAGGCCAGCATTACCTTGATTCCAAAACCAAACAAAGACCCCATCAAAAGGAGAATTAGAGACCAATATCCTTGATGAACATGGATGCAAAAATTCTCACCAAAATACTGGCTAGGATCCAAAAGTACATTAAGAGGATTATCCACGGGGCTCCTGGGTAGCTCAGTGCTTTGAGGCCTCTGCTTTCGGCTCAGGTCATGATCCCAGGGGCCTGGGATCTATCCCTGCATCGGGGGGGGGGGGTCTCTGCTCAGCAGGGAGCCTGCTTCCTCTTCTCTCTCTGCCTGCCTCTCTGCCTACTTGTGATCTCTGTCTGTCAAATAAATAAATAAAAATCTTTAAAAAAAAAAAGAAAAAAAAGAGGATTATCCACCATGACCAAGTGGGATTTATTCCTGGGCTTCAAGGTTGGTTCAACATATGCAAATCAAACAGTGTGATAATATACATTAATAAGAGAAAGAACAAGAACCATACGATACTCTCAATGGATGCTGAGGAAGCTTTTGACAAAGTACAGCATCCTTTCTTTATCAAAACTCCTCAAAGTGTAGGGATAGAGGGTTTATACCTCAGTATCATCAAAGCCATCTATGAAAAACCCACAGCAAATATTATTCTCAATGGGGGAAAACTGAGAGCTTTTCCTCCAAGGCCAGGATCACAGCAGGGCTGTTAACTATCACCACTGCTATTCAACATTGTACTAGAAATCTTAGCCTCAGCAATCAGACAACAAAAAGAAATAAAAGGCATCTGAATTAGCAAAGAAGAAGTTAAACTCTCACTCTTTGTGGATGACATGACATTATGTGGAAAACCCAAAAGACTCCACTCCAAAGCTGCTAGAACTCATACAGGAATTCAGTATAAGTCTCAGGATATAAAATCAATGCACTGAAGTCAGCTGCATTTCTATACACCAAAAGCAAGACAGAAGAAAGAGAAATTAAGGAATCGATCCCATTTACAATTGCACCCCAAACCATAATATACCTAGAAATAAATCTAACCAAAGAGACAATGAGTCTGTATATAGAAAACTATCAAGTACTTATGAAAGAAATTGAGGAAGACAGAAAGAAATGGAAAAACATTCCATGCTCATGGGTTGGAAGAACAAATATTGTGAAAATGTCTATGCTACCTAAAGCAATCTACACATTTTTTGCAATACCTATCTAAATACCGTCAACTTTTTTCAAATACATGAAACAAATAATCTTAAAATTTATATGGAACTAGAAAAGACCCTGAATAGCCAGAGAAATGTTGAAAAAGAAAGCCCAAGTTGGTGGCACCACTATTCTAGACTTCAAGCTCTATTACAAAGCTGAAATCATTAAGACAGTATGATACTGCCACAAAAACAGACACAGATCAATAGAACAGAATAGAGATACCAGAAATGGACACTCAACTTTATGGTCAACTAATCTTTGACAAAGGAGGAAAGAATATCTAGTGGAAAAAAGACAAATGGTATTGGGGCGCCTGGGTGGCTCAGTGGGTTAAGCCGCTGCCTTTGGCTCAGGTCATGATCTCAGGGTCCTGGGATCGAGCCCCACATTGGGCTCTCTGCTCAGCAGGGAGCCTGCTTCCTCCTCTCTCTCTCTCTGCCTACTTGTGATCGCTCTCTGTCAAATAAATAAATAAAATCTAAAAAAAAAAAAAAAAAGACAAATGGTACTGAGAAAATTGGACAGCCACATGCAGAAGAATGAAATTCAAAAATTTCCATACATCACACACAAAAACAGACTCAAAATGGAGGTAAGACCTCAGTGTAAGATGGGAATCCATCAAAATCCTTGAAGTGAACACAGGCAGCAACCTCTTTGACCTCAGCCACAGAAACTTCTTCCTAGAAACACTGCCAAATGCAAGGGAAGCAAGGGCAAAAATAAACTCCTGGGATTTCATCAAGATCAAAAGATTTTGCATAACAAAGGAAGCAGTTAACAAAACCAAAAGACAACAAGACATTTACAAATGACATATCAGATAAAGGGCTAGTATCCAAAATCTATAAATAACTTATCAACCTCAACACCAAAAGAACAAATAATCCAATCAAGAATTGGGCAGAAGACATGAACAGACATTTCTACAAAGACATCCAAATGGCCAACATACACATGAAAAGTGCTCCACATCACTCAGCGTCAGGGAAATACAAATCAAAACCACAGTGAGATATCACCTCATGCCAGTCAGAATGGCTAAAATTAACCAGTTAGGAAACGAAGATGTTGGTGAGGATGTGGAGAAAGGGGAACACTTCTACACTGTTGGTGTGAATGCAAGCTGATGTAGTCACTCTGGAAAATAGTATGGAGTTTCCTCCAAAAATTGAAAATAGAGCTACCCAATGATCCAGCAAATTGCACTACTGGGTATCTACCCTAAAGATACAAAGGTAGTGATCTGAAGGGCCATATGCACCTGAGTGTTTATAGCAGCAATGTCCTTAATAGGTAAACTATGGAAAGAGTCTAGATGTCCATCAACAGATGAATGGATAAAGAAGAGTGGTGTGTGGATGGAATATTATGCCATCATCAAAAAAACCCATAAAGCGAAATCTTGCCATTTGCAATCATATGGATGGAACTAGAGGGTATTACGCTAAGTGAAATAAGTCAATCAGAGAAAGACAGTTAACATATGATCTCACTGACATGAGGAATTTGAGAAATAAGACAGAGGATCCTAAGTCAAGGAAGGGAAGATTGAAATGAGATGAAACCAGAGGAGACATACCATAATAGACTCTTAATCCCAGGAAACAAACTGAGGATTGCTGGAGGGGGTGGGGTGGGAAGGATGGAGTAGCTGGGTGATGGACACTGGAGAGGGTATAAGCTATGGTGAGAAAAATAAAAATAAATAAATAAAAAAGAAAACCCTAAAGCCACCACCAAAAAAACACTAGAACTGATAAATGGATACATTAAAGTTGCAGGATACAAAAGTAATATGGAGAAATCTGGTGCATTCTCTATACTAATAAGGAAGGAACAGAAAGAAAAAGAAACAATCCCATTTACAACTGTACCAAGAATAAGAATAAACCTAACCAAAAAAGTGAAAGACCTATATTCTGAGAACTATAAAATACTTATAAAATTATTTTATAAGTATTTTAAAAGTATTTTATAAGTATCTCTCTGCCTGCCTCTCTGCCTACTTGTGATTTCTCTCTGTCAAATAAATAGATAAAATATTAAAAAAAAAAAAAAAAGGGAGGTATCACTAACCCTTCTGGGTGTTCTAGAAACAATGTAAGAAAAAATTTCCATTTTCACAGGTTTTTGCTTCATTGTCTTTCATGAAAGGAACAGGATGGATTTGGGTGGTAGGACCAGAGAATGTAATGATTTTTTTCTACCTTGTGGGGTCAGGATTTGAAGGTGTAGAGAGACAGCTTTCCAATTTTCTTATCAGTGTCAATTTCTAAGATACATATTCTTTTTTTTTTTTTTAATAAAGACTTTATTTATTTATTTGACAGAGAGAGAGCATAAGCAGGGGGAGCAGCAGACGGGGAGGGAGAAGCAGGTTCCAGACTGAGCAGGGAGCCAGACTTGGGGCTAGATCTCAGGCCTCTGGGATCATAACCTGAGCTAAAGGCAGAGGCTTAATCAACTGAACCACCCAGGTATTCTTTTTCTTTTTTTTTTTAAGGGGTATATCTTAAAATGGGTATTCTAGATATATATCATGGCAAAATTCTGCACTTCCTTCTTTGACCAGTGGAAGACTGACCAAACATAGCCCTGCTCTTACTGGGGGAAGGAGTATTTGGGTCAGGGGAGCAACAAAGTTCTCCTTCTACCCAATACCGATAGGAGGAATAAGAGGTGTTAAAGAGCATAAAGTATGGATGTTGCCTGAACATACTTTTTGTTATTATAATCAGGGGAAGAACCAGGAAAGTCAGTACAGAACCCAAGCTACTATTCAGAATCTGAAAGAAACATGGCAGCTTACAGCTGTATTCTAAATCCTAAAGTTTGGCTCAAGACATCTCATGTTGGACACTGCTACCTTGGGCAGGTCTCTTGGGAAGGACCCATATTATTTCATTTTCTCTGAGTCATTGATCAACTATAGCTATGCTTAGAGGAAAATATATAGCCCTACATGCATGTATTAATAAAGAAAAATTGAAAATTAGTTATATAGGCAACGATCTCAAGGACTTAGAACAATAGTTGCAAATAAAATCCAAATAAATTAGAGCCAGGAAATAACATGGATAAAAGCATCAATTAATAAAACAGAAAATAAATGCACAATAAAGAAAACACAGAACACCTATAGTTGGTTCTTTGGAAATATTTTAAAACTGGCAAACTAGTCTTTATATGGACAAGAAATCTGCATATTGCAGGCAGCACACAAGGAATTCACAAGATTGAAAACTATTTTTTTTTAACATCAAGGTCATGGGAATATTAACAATTCTTTGTAATATCTCTATTTAACACAGGACAAAAAATACGGTCATACTACCTAATAGATGAGTCTTGTTTCGGGCATATCAGTTTCCTTCTCTTTTTGATCTGTCTTATGTCTTCATTGTCAAATCATTTTAGAACATAATGAAAACTTAGTCTAATGGGGCTGTTGCCTTCTGGAAGTCTGTTCTTTACCTTACATGGTAAGAGTAGGGCAGAAATATTATGCATAAATGAACATGTTACTTCATTGGAAAACAATGGAATCTGGGCAGAATGTATACTTACTTTATTAAGACTCAGCTTCTCTCCCTCATAGCTGTGGTATTTGGATTGTTAATATTCTAATACAAACAAAGGGAAGTGTTTAGGCTCCCAAACGAAGTTGGAGTTTTAATGTCCTTTACAAAAGGGTAAAAGAAAGGAATAAGAAAATGGGTTTTGATGGAGGCTTTTGAGGTAGCCTCATATAGACTGACCCTAGAAGGAAACTAGAATGCATTTTGCTCATAGGAAGCAAGGCTAGTTATGTCATATTCATTATCATCTTGAAAAATGCTCTTGACTCACAGAGTTTTATTAAATTCATGATGTAGTTGAAGATTAGCCTTTCTTTTAAAGAATTCTTTGTGAGTACACTTGGCACATAATGAATGAATTTTCAGAAATAGTCATTCTCGCCTCTTTAGGTTGAGCTAGCAGTCTTCGGATTTTTAACTTGCTCAGGCCTGTTAGAGGTAAGATGGTGGCAAGATAAAGACTGAGCCAAAACTCCAATTATAAAGGGAGACTACCAACAGCATTATTTGAGGTAGAACAAGAAAAGGCTGTAAGGAACTTGATGCAGGATCTTGCCTTAATCATCTTTGTATCATATTGTAGAGGCCACATGTTTTGCTTTTCTTTGAACTGAACTGAATTGAATTAAATTGGATTGAACTGAATGAGGTTCTGGATCACGAGAGGCAGCCCAGAAATAAAGTCAGACCTTTGAAAATACACCACTTGTGAAATGAGCCAGAGGCGGGGGAAAGTGATATTTAGAGGTGTAGTGACACAAACTGGCCCATGATCAAAATTTTCCTCTCCAAAACATAAAAATCAATGAAGGAAGACTATGGGATGCAAGAGAAACCCAGTATGC
The DNA here is from genome assembly GCF_964662115.1 of Mustela nivalis. Taxonomy (NCBI): domain Eukaryota; kingdom Metazoa; phylum Chordata; class Mammalia; order Carnivora; family Mustelidae; genus Mustela; species Mustela nivalis. Next base: position 87,850,353 of record NC_139028.1, on the reverse strand, counting down.
AGAAATCACATAAACAGAGATGAACAACAGGTTAACTACCCTGTTCTCTAAATACAGGGACCCTGTACATAGTTAGGGCTCACTAAATACTGGCTGTTTGCTTTTCCTTCTTCTTTAAATCATTAGTAAAAATAATTAGTTTAAATAAATAGTAACTGAACCATACTATGTGCTAGACTGTGCTTACATTTTACGTGCCACATCTCAATTAAATCTTACAAAAAAACTTACGTCTACACTTGGTATTTTTGTCTGACAAAAGGCTGAGGAGTGAGAGAGATTGGGAATACTTTTCCAAAGTGACACATGCTGATGACATGCTCTGAATGAAGAAAAAAATGAATAATCAATAAACACATGAATGTACAAGTTCATGATTCAGTGCATGTGTGTGCATGTGCATGTGCATGTCTGTGTATAAATGCATTTCTTCTTTCAGCTTTCATTAGCTCTCACTTGGCTCACTCTTCATTAACTAACTACATTCATTAGCACAAAAGTCTTTAGTAGTTTTAGTCTAATACTGAGAAATATGCCAACTAAAAAGAATATCTCTGTAAAGAAGCCATTTAGAATGTATTTTGAAGCCAGATTACCTATTTGAATACTAGCTACACTATTTATACTATTAAAAACTTGGGCAGATTTCTTAGCTTCCACATGCTTCAGCTTCCTTACCTGTAAAATGAGGATTAAAAATAACATTGACCTCAGGTTTATTTTATGATGACTGAATGAGTTATTTTAAGTAACTACTTAGAAAAGTAGACAGGAATCATACTACATAAAAGCTAAGTGTTTTTATTTTTCCCCAACTTTATTGCTCTACAGAGTGAGGGTGTCCTAACTTTCCCTCAAGACACTCAGAAAATGTCCATTGATGAGGAAGAGGGAAATGGGAGAGGAGAAACAAAAATACGAATCCAATAAGAAAGGTTAGGTTTTCCTTTTTTTCAGTGACAGATTTGACATCTGACCCATGTTTCAGTTGAGAAAGCCTTAACACTCTGAATTGGATTTCCCAGGGAACTAAATTCTCCAATTCTGCCCGAAAGTCAGGTCCTGAAGTGGAAAGGGCAGATTTAAGGAACTATGGTGACATAGGTTCATTCCTCTTGGCAGTAATATAAGACAACAGCAATTTATGGGGAGAAAAGAAATCTATTCAGGCCCATGACTGTACATTACATTGTGTTTTCTCTCTTGGGGAGGAAGTTTGGAATGCATAGCAGTTCTGTGATCCAAAGCAGCTTGCTTGCCCCATAATGCGATACAAAGTGGTAATAGTCAGGAGTCTTGAGAAATGAGTCAGAAGGAGATATTGCTCTTTTGGTTCCGAGAAGTGGAAGCTTTGCTGGCATCCACCGCTTGTGAAGCTGTTTCTGTCCCAGATAGAGGTGAGATACATGAAGGTGGAGGAGGACACGGAACACGAAAAGGCATTGGTACTAATCTGATCAATTAATTCAATAAAGGGTGCCATCTGACTATGGAGCTGTCCGGCAGGAAATGTGTAAAAGCCCTACAGTGAAAACATGATTTCCGTTAATCGCCTGCTTTCATCATACAGATCCCTTGAGGCAGCCAAGCTGGCTTATCAAAGAACCTGCTACTGGCTCCTCTGCTGCGTAATGTCCTTCATGAGAGAAATCTGGGCCTCAGATTTACCTCAAATATGAAATACCATTAACTGCTCTATCCTCTTATTAATCCAGTGTATGGCCAGGAGCCAGGATTGTCCAATATTCCCCCTTCATTTGTCAGTTACTCCTTGGTTACTCAATATATGTATCTGTCCATCTCTTCCTTTAATAATGGCTGTGGTTAAGAACCAGAAAAACACTGATGTGACCTTGGATATGGACCACATTACTGTTCATTACTTGCTTGAAAAGGGAAAAAAAATGCAAACAAGAATTATTCTTCATAAACTTGGTTTAATTCTTGCAAGCAAGTTTGTGAGTCATTTTATGAATGGCTCCTGCTTCAAATTAGGGCTCCTGTTTCCGCTTCCAATGAGCCTCTAGTATTACATTTAATATTGTTTCCTCTCAGCAATTGAAATGTACATCCCTGCTGGGTTGGTAAGAATAGAATTTCTTTCCTGAATTCTTTCTTCTTTCTGAATTGCTTCATTTTACTTCCCTCAAAACTAAAATAAAATAATTTGTACCTAAAACTAGACAAAATTAACCTCATGTCTTGTTCTCCTTTTAGCTTGAGACCTGACTGCTTGGCACAGAGGGCTGCTTTCACTCATGGCCTCATTTCTTCACCTCTCCTCACTTTTTTCAGACAGGAAGAAAATGGCTTCCATGGGTAGCAAATGGACTCAGGCAAAAGAAACTGCTCAAGGGGTTTTAGAACTCACTAAGGTGAAGGCTGATAAAAATGAAGATTTTGCTATCAGAGCCTATGCCATCCATGAGACGGGTATCACCATATTCTTTCGCTCCTGGGTGTGTGTTTACTGTTCTCAGGCCTATTTGCTCAGACTGTAAATGATGTAAGTCAGGCTTTGGAGTGCTCTATCTCCTCTTGATTCTGTGTTCTTGAGCATACAAGCCATATCAAAAAGGTCTGTCTCACCTTTCTTACTTAAATGGCTATACCATGATGACAAAAAAATATTTATTGCCAATCTTCCTTCCTATATAGATGGCAAACATTACTAATACAGAATCCTCCTCAGCATAGTGTTTGGGGATGCTAATACCAATTGATTAGAACTATCATACCTGAAAACGACCCACTGGTCCCACTGCACCCCTCCCCCCACAAAACACACAGAGAGAGAGAGAGGGAGAAAGAGAGAGAGACAGAGAGAGCTATTTAATCTGCTTTATGCTTGAAGAACCAAGTCCTTAAACATTGTTATTGAGGTAGTAGGTAAGAGTCAGAAGGACAGAAATTTGTAGGATGAACCATACCATGCATGAGAAATCTTTTATCTAAATTTCAGTTCAGCACTAGGGTGGCAGCTAGGAAAGGGAGGAACAAACTCAAGCTCTCATAGAGGTTACAATCAATAATTAGTATCATTTATTAAATTAAAAAAATCTCCTGGTGATTCACAGACCTGTACCCCTGGGGATAAAAATATATTATATGTTTATAAAAAATAAAAAACTGAAAAAAAAACTCAAAATAGTTGCCATGTCAACACAAGTATTGACATTGTCATTAATTCAACCATCATCAGTTGTACTAGACAGGAAGAAGAAATAATTTAAGAAGGAGAGCTATGACCAGAAAAGCAAAACCTTCCTAGAAAAACTCATCATCCTTCCACTCATACAGCACTTGCCAGAACTGTGTCACATGACTGCCTTAAACTACTAGGGAACCTAGGAAATACTGTCTTTGCAAGCTAAAACATAGGCGTCCCTAACACAATGGGAATTTCTGTTAGCAAGAAAAAAGAGAATATGTTTTGGGTCAGTAACTAACCATATTGGGCCAAGTCTCCTTAGTACACACTTCCATAATATAACTATATTTTTTCTTATTATTTATATAGACAAAAATATATACTTGCTGGCTATGCCAACAGATCCTGAGCTCTGAACTTGCTGAGTATATGTCTGGGTTTTACCAACCACTTCATTTCTAGGAAACACCTCAGTGTCGGCAATATAACAGCCACTCAAAATGTGTTTGTTAAAAAATGGATAAACTTCCACCACACTTTTTTAGGCAAGTGGTTTCTCCTACCTAGTTTACTACATTTCTGCATAACAGCTCAATTCATCTCCTTGTTTTCACATCACTGGCTGAGTGATCCCTTTAAAATGATCTGTAACAAAGTTAAAGGAAACAATAGTTTGCCATTATCTTAAGGATAATTAAGGTAATGCTCTGATTCCAGAACATGATTTACAAGGGCCTTAATAGCTTCATACTCTGGTATCTTTCTTTCCTCATCACTTACCTTTCCCTGCTTCTCACTCTATCTATATAGTACCTATTTTTAATTTCTGAAAGGAGACATATTCTCTTTTTTTACGTGAGGTATAATTTACATACAGTAAAATTCAGCTTTAAAAAAAAATACAGTTTTATGTGCTTTGACAAAATGAATAGAGCTGTGTGACTATAATATAGTCAATATAGAGAACTTTTCTACCACCTCCCCAATTCCCCCATATCTAGCTAACCTCTGTCTCTGCCTCCAGTCCCTGGTAAACAATGGATAGCTTTCTGTCTCTATGGTTTCCTTTTTTTCCAGAAAAACATATAAATAAATTCATGCAGCATGGAGCCTTTGGAGTCTAGATACTTTGATTTACCATAATATTTTTGAAATTATTAATCCATGTTAGAGAACATGGATTAATAATGAGCCCTGTTTATTCATGAATAGTCATCCATTGCAGATATACCACAGTATATACATTCAACAGTTAAAGAACATTAACTTTGTTGCCAGTTTGGAGTAATTAGGAATAAAACCACTATAAACATTAACATAATGGCTTTGAATATGGTATGAATGTGTTATCTTTTAACCTTGGAGCAGGACTACTAGATCATACTTTAAGTATTATGTTTAACTTTATGAGAAACTGCTTTCTATACTGTTTTCCAAAGTGGCTGTACCATTTTGTTTTCCTATAATATTATCTTTTAATGCTGGCCTTTAGCTTGTCTTGTGATTCCTCCACTCATCTCTTTCACTCTATTTGCTAATACTTATACTTTAGGTTTCTTCTTGGTGATTGCTTTCTTTGGGAAAGTCTTCCCTGCTCACAGGTCTGGATTGATGTATCTCCTGTATTCTGTTATATTGTTGCATATCTTATCAATTAATATTGCATAATGTAAAAGAATGTGAATGTAAGATTATTTCAATCTAAATTTGAACTAAGGGCGCCTGGGTGGCTCAGTGGGTTAAGCTGCTGCCTTCGGTTCAGGTCATGATCTCAGGGTCCTGGGATCCAGTCCCACATCGGGCTCTCTGCTCAGCAGGGAGCCTGCTTCCTCCTCTCTCTCTGCCTGCCTCTCTGCCTACTTGTGATCTCCATCTGTCAAATAAATAAATAAAATCTTTAAAAAAATAAATTTGAACTAAGCTGGCAATATTACAGATGCCAACTATTACAACATACAAAGGGATGTGCCATACTGTCTTAGTAGAATTTATAAAAGAGGTAGCCCATATTTATTTTTTTCAACTACGGCTTAGTACTCATGAAGAATATATAAGAGAACTGAGGTTAAACATATAGGAGAGAAATTTCCCTTGGATAAGTTATATGGAGTAAGTCTACCTACTCTGTTCTTTAATGTTTCCATTTCCCATCAAGATAAGTGAGAGAGGATTCCATAAGAGAACTTGGATAGCTTGATCTTTGTTCCTTAGTGTCTGTGGGATCATTGCAACTGGTGCTGAATCCTTTTTCAGAAATGCCTAAAAATGTGAGATTTTTACTAGATGACTCCTTTGATGGTGGGAAAAAATAGAGGTGACACCATTGGGAAAGTTGTGGACAAATAGGACAAAGGATGTGCATTTTTCATGGACCATTGGGGGCTATGTAATAGATATCTCTCCTTTACCATTCTGAAAACGAATTGACCTAAGTGAACTGCCTGTAAAGGTAATGAGATCTCCAACAGAGTCTGTGTCAAATGGAGTCTCTCTGGTAGAGTTGCTGATCATAGTTGAGAAGTAAAGATCCCCAATAATGATGATGATCACCCACAGGTGTGCTCTAAGGGAGATCAGACAGAGATCAGGGCTATGCCAGCAGTACAGGACCATTTCTCCCATTTCTTTCATTTTCCTCAGATAAACACCATTAAACTAGAAAAAATGGAGATATCTAAGAGGGGAGGGTTGAAAATGCTAGGAGGGGGAATTAGAGGAGAGGAAATAAAAAATAATAATTTATTCAGAGCTTGTATTTTGACATTCATCTTGTGGTCAATTATTTACTACTATAATTGATGATATAAATAAACATTTGACATATAGATCTTTGTCTGTATTTCCTATCATTTTCTTAAACACCATTCCTAGATATGGAACAATTGAAATTCAAAGTCCTAACAGTTTTGAGACTCTTGAGAAAACTTAATTTTTAATTTACAGTCCAAAATGGCTTATGGTTTATGTTCATAAGGGTACATACCTTGATAAATCTCACCATCAAACAAAATAAGCTTTAAGAAAAATCTGTTAAATTGTTTAATGCAAAGAAAAATATCATTGCTTTAAATTCAATCTTCATGGGATTAAATTTTGTTGTATGTTTATTTTCCACTTTTGTTTTCTCTGGATGACTTGTTGGTTAATATCTGTTAACATTATTTCTATTCAGAAGACTGTATTTTTATCTAGATGAGATAAATTATGGCAAGGTATGTACTTTTTGATTAGGTCTCTTCATGTCCTGTGTACTTATTTTTGAGAAAAACTGTATTTTCAAACATAAACAACTGTGTTATCCTATCAGTCTTCCTTAAATGCATATTCTCCCTTCTTACTCAACCAGAAAATCAATCCAACCAATTAATGTGTTGGAGAACGGAAAAAAAAAAAAAAATGATGCTTCTGTATAGCAGCCCTTCCTGTCACTTGGAAATGCATCTTAAATGTTTCAAGGAACATTAACATGAGTATATGAATGGACATCCCCAGAGAAAGAGAGAGAGGGAAGAGGAAGGAAGGAGAATGTGTGTGTGTGCTGGGGATAGAGGTCAGTCTGACAATTGTTACTTAAATGGTTCTAGTATTCTAATTCAGTTATGACATTCAGGGAGCAGAAAGGGGGGGGGAAACAAAGCTGAACTTTTCATTTGAGATACAACCTATTTTTTGAGATGGCTGATAAAAGTGTATAATAGGAAACTACAATTCCCATGAAATCTGATTGAACAAATAGGAAATAAAAGAAGTTTTCTTGGGGGTCTCTAAACTGTGATTGAGAAATAAGAGGGGACATACTCTCAGCAATCTTCTTTACAGGGTCTTGGGTCGAGTACTTCATTGTGACAAAGCTGGTCTCAGCCCAGAGAAACTATGAGTCAAAAAGAAAATAAAAAATAGTAATAAGCACATTTATCTGGTACTTACTGTCTCCCAGATACTAATAAACAATTATTCCACATATACTGTCTTATTTAACCCTGTCAAGCTCATGAGGTTAGTATAATAATTGTGCTAAGTTTATACAAGAGGAAACTGAGGCTTAGAGATGGTGAGTGACTTATCCAATATCACACAACTAATAAATAGCGCAGGTGTTATTTACATTGAGAACATTAAAAAATCTAGGGCCTCTGGTTCTAAATACTAGGCACATCATTTCAGCTTCAGTCCCACCAGGCTAGGGTGGACTCATGTTGTTCCGATCCTTTCCAAACATACCAAACCATCCACCCAATCCCACCTCTGTCAAACTCTTCCATATTTTGTTATTAATTTGCAGGTCCAGTATAAAATGTAAATGTGGAGCTCCGGATCAGGCTGGAGATGCTAAACTTTCCTTCCCATGGGGATGGCATCTCAACCAGAGCAGATGAGTGATTCGGGAGATTCTGGAGATAATAACTACTATATCAGGAGATACTAGATATCTTAAAAAAAATAGGAAATAATATGAGAAATAGGTCGCTGCCAAGTCACCTAATAAATAAACCATGGGACTGCCAGGTAGGGTTGGTTTTCCTTGTAAAGCTGGCTTTAGCACATCTCAAAATTTTGAGCAAGAAAAATAAGAGATTCAACAAAGAGCCTGACATATACTATTGTAGTTAATATTATTAATGATATTTGGGATACATTCAATTTTGAAAATTTAAATAAATTGTTAGAAAAATGCTTGTCTCCTATCTATCACATTACCATCGAAGCACACCTAAAATTCTTTAATCATTACAATAAAAAATGTATTGAGCAACAACTAAGTACCAGACACTTCCTGAGTATGTTATGTTCATTATCTTATTCCATTCCCATAATAAGTTCCTGAGGAAGTATTGTCAAGCCATTTCATAAAAGAAGAAACTTAAGGTGAGTAAAGTTAAATAAATGACCAAGATATAATAGTTAACGAAAGATTAAGATCCAGCCTTCAGTCTTTCTGACTACAAAGTCTGTGTTTGTTTGTTTGTTTGTTTGTTTTTTAAGATTTTATTTATTTATTTGACAGACAAAGATCACAAGTAAGCAGAGAGGCAGGCAGGGAGAGAAGGGGAAGCAGCTCCCTGCTGAGCAGAGAGCCCGACTCAGGGCTCGTTCCCAGGACCCTGGAATCATGAGCCGAGCCAAAGGCAGAGGCTTAAACCACTGAGCCTCCCAAGTGCCCACAAAATCTATCTTAACCTGAGTTATACTGTCTGGATTAGTGATTCTCAACCCTAGCTATACATTTAAAAATGCAAAAAAGCAAAAAAGCTGATGCTGATAACCCAACCCACATTATTTTAATAAGAATATTGACGAGTAAGAACCAGTGGTTGAACATACGTAAATGTGCTTCACGTGATTCTCATGGACAGTCAAGGTTGAGGCGATTGTCCTAAATGGTATAATGCACCTACAAAGCTCTTACTTTTAATATAGCATGTATTAACTCATATTAGCAGACCATTTGGAATTTATGAAAGACACTGGAAACTCCAATTTATTTATTTTTATCCCAAAAGTATTTTTAAGGTAAACGCCAAAGAATATCCACTGTAAGAAAGCAAAGTTATTCTATTTTGCACAAGAAGAAAGAGTTGTTATTGACATGACCTTGAATAATCTTTTATAGATGGGTGTGGGAGGATAATTTATTTTCAAACTTAGAAAAGTAAAAGCATCTGTGTATTGACCTGAAAGAATGTGTGGAAAACATAGGATGAGGAGAAGAATTACTACACAGTTTGGATCAGGAAATGTCAGGGTGGGCGGATGTGGGATGATAGAAAAGGAGTGTGTCATGAATACTTCATAAGAGGGCCCCCGCCTCCTTCACATTTGTAAGTGTCATTTATAATGGGATGAATAATAGCGTTAAGATGTGTGCTCTGTGATATGTTCCTTTATCTGAACAAATACAAGGCAACCTAGATAAAACACTTATCCAAGGCCAGCACATGCAAACCAGAGATGTGATGTTGATGATTTGAGCCTCAGTCCCAACAGGAGGGTAGTTTTCCAGATAATTTCCTCAATTCCCCTACCTAATTCAGGGGAAAAAAAAAAGGGGGTTTATAAACAAAGTCACAAGTGTCCCAAATGTTCTGCTCATTAATTTTATTCTCCAGTATATCTGACTAGAATCATAAAATCAACAGACTGATGTGTGCAAAGAGATACAGATGACAGCTACAGAGAGATACTTCCATCAGTTTAAAACAGGTAAAACACCTGACTAAATCATGTCACAGGCCACCAAGCCAAATACAACTCTACTATAAAACTGCCATCATTTTGTAATTTGTACATTACCAAGTTAAGGAAAAAAACTGGAATGATGAGTGTGTTAGGGATTTAAGGGCAAGTCCCCATAGATATTGACACTAGATATTATGGCAATTTGCCTACTTTGCTTCTGGAAAATATCTCCATTACATTGAACAAAAGTATAAATTACAGTGGGATTTTTTTTCTAACAGCATTTAAAATGGGGGCATATTTTATGACAATGTGGAAGACGCTGGTATAAGCAACCTAGGTTTTTGAATTGTAATGGGCTGAATTCAATTATGATTTTCCACTACTAACAACGAAATATTTCTGGGCAAGTGGTTTAGTGCAGTTGAAGCTAATTTTCTTTATCTATAAAATGGGAATAATAATCAACATTTAGGATTATTCTGAAGCTAATAGACAGTGTCTGTCAAGCAGAAGTATAATTTACCTAGGATGATGATGATTATTTTATTATATTCCTATTATTAGAAGTTAATCCACTCTCTTAATGTCTTGCTAAGGGCCTGTGCTTTCATATCCTGGGACTCAGTCATGCTTTGTCCATTTTCTCTCAGAAGAAAAAAAAAATCACTAGCACAGAGGGTAGTACTGATATTAGGCCTACCTAACCAAGGAAGGACATGTACTAGGGGAACTGACCAAGCTACTGAAGTTAAGAAGAGGTTCCCATTGGCAGGCAAAGTCCAGTGCTCAATGTGGTAATGACTGGCACAATCCATCTAAGTTTCTAGTGACAATCTTAAAGCAGTTAGATAGGTCAGCAGTCAGGAAAAGTAATGGCCAGGAACTCACCAGGTCTACTGGCTTACAGTCTTATAGTTAAATTAAGAGTTCCAAATCCAGGTTCTAGGTGGATGAACAAAACAGATTCATAAGGATAAAAACCAAGGGAGGTGCTTATTTATAAGAACTCAGGTATGACTTAGAATTTAGGCACTGAGACAACATCCAAACTTTCATTTTTGGTTAGAAGACTTACTGTAGATACAACAAAGATAACTTGATGGAGAGCTGCTGTTACTATTACTATACAGGTACAATATTAACTCTTCCTAAAAAATCCAGAAGAAAAGAATTTACATGTTTCCATGGCAGAATAAATTAACTCTGTAAGGGTACACAAATTTCTTAAGGTCAGATAAGCAGATAAGTGAATTCCAGATCCAATATTGAAATCCAGGGTTATTTGGCTTTAAAACAATGGGCTGAACCAAAAAATAACATGCTATCCCCAAAAGAATAAAATAAAATAAATTAAATTAAATTAAAGTGAAAACAACACCAAAACTCCTATTTCAACTCACAGTGGTTCTGGCAACAGGAGAGGAGAAGTTCAAACATGCATCTGATAACCAAAGGTCTCTTGAAATGGAAAACCAGATCTTAAGAGTCTGACAGAGTATGATAGCTTGGATTCCTACCCAAAGGACCTCAGCTGGAAATTTTTGATCATATGGACAGTAGAAGATTTATGATTTCTTATCTCTCACCATTGTTAGGAATCTCTAAAACCTTTTGGACTCTAATGGAGTTCAGATTTATACACCATGAAATAATATATATGCAGTTTAATCATCCTGGTCACTATGTTTTCTTATCACAATATTTAAGACAGGAATTGTCTTTGACTCAATGATAGAGAAGATCTGAATATTGGTAAATCCACCAGATTATTTCCTTTTTCAGTACAAGTTGTTTTCTGTTAACCCTGATGCCAAGGGTTTATTTACTTAATCTTCCTGTGATTTCTGAACTGTATTTAGAGAATCACTAGAAACACTTTTCTTCCTACCTCACTGTTATTAATATTCCATGGTGCCTCTGGCTCTCTGTGAGTCTTCTGAGGCATGTACAAATGTCCAAAGAGAAACAGCTAGGAACTCTTCTCATTTCTCCACTCAGGAAATATCAGGAAGGCACCTAATTTCCTCATGGAGGAAGAGGAGCAAATAAAGAAGAGTTTAAGCATTCTTTAGCCCTGTGAAGTTTGGGGGAAGCAGTTTTAAGAGAGAGGAAATAACCTTCCTTACCTACTCTCCATAATTCTGTTTATAAGTTCTTACTGGCATTTTGGAAGAGGTAATGGGGTAAGAAAACTAAATCTTCCAGCTACTAAACAGAAAATTTCTTGAGTAAATACTATGGACAAATTCTCTAAATATTTTGTAATGGTATTTAATGCCATAAGAATATTCACTTACTTTATTCACTATTCTCTTGTCCATCTTCATTTATTCAGATCTCATTCTACCTGAGATGTTCCTCAAGGGGTCATATTAAACACAATTATTATTATTTACTGGGTACCAACATGCATAACTTTTCCCTCAATAGTTCCCCCACCTTTTCCTACCCTTCTAGTGGCCTAGGAGACTTAAACAAACACATCTATCAAAATACTTTATTTATTTATTTATCTGTTTATTTATTTATTTATTTTTAAGGAGGGAAAGGCAAGACAGAGCGGGAGAGAATCTTAAGCAGGTTCCATGCACAGGGCTGAGCACCACATGTGTCTCAATCTCACAACCCTGAGATCATGACCTAAGCTATAATCAAGAGTTGGACACTTAACCAACTAAGCCACCCACGTAACCCAAATACTCAGCTTTCAATCTCGGAAAAATATCTGCATGATGGAGAATCTAGTTCAATGGAAAAACTAAAGAGCAATAAAGAATCCACTTTCTATGGTATATTAAAGGAGGTAAGATGGCACTTCCTACCAAACAAATAATCTTGCAGAGTAATTGAGACATAGTTTATTTTCTTTAGGAAAATCCATTTTCCCCACTTAAAAACATAATGAAGATAGCTATTCTCAGTGGTATCCAGCATTACAGGTAGACAATTTACAGGAGATGAATTTCCCACTTCAGATGTTGTAGAGTAGTAAATTGGTAAAGGGCTCTTGAATTTACTGAAATCATCACATGCACAAATATACCGAATGCTATTTATGTGTCTTTGTAGCTTACAAATTTAATGAGGCTGAGATCTGAAGAATAAAAAATATTTCCACTATAAAAATGAAAAAAATGTTAGAATGAATTCTAGGTTCATTGTACACTTAAGATCCCAAAACCCAAACAAAATTTTTCTTCCATAAGATCACATGAAGTAAAAATGAGTAAATGTTCATTAGGATCTTTGTTTAAAAGACATCAAAAGATTGCTGACAATCTCACCATTTCATTCCTCTCACTATCATCTGTTGTAGACATAATATGTTCTACTTCGAGAAAACCTTGAGCACCTTATAAATTGTTGGTACTCCTCATGGAATGTGGATTGTGTAGCTATTGGCCCGGAATGTATAAACTATGAATTAAGTGTCACTTGAATGGAAAATTATTTGAAGAAAGTACACTATGATTCACTTCTAATGAATGCTTTCATACGTCTCTGCAAATGTATTCACCCAAAGAAGTTCTCATAGAAGCAGGCCAAGAAACTTCTTTCCTGTAATATTTTATCTAGCAAATTTTAAAGTCAAATAATTCACTAAATCTATGAAATTTCCTTTTATTTTTAAGTAGCACTCACAGAAATTTCCTGTGCCTGACTACAATCCCACCAGAGAGCCAACTGAAATTATGTTACAGCCCACAAAAGCAGATATTCCCCAAAAGACAATGAGAACACTTGATAAGAGATATAAAAGCATAAACAAAATGCTTTGTTATTTAACCTACCTTAAGCTACTTGTATGTATCTTATCTCCTTTAAGAAAGTAAGTGCCAGGGGTGCCTGGGTGGCTCAGTGGGTTGGGCTGCTGCCTTTGGCTCAGGTCATGATCTTGGGGTCCTGGGATCGAGTCCAGCATCGGGCTCTCTGCCACCCAAGAGCTACTGAAGTAAACTTTTGGACTTTGATCTATTATTTTTATGTTTCAAGGTTATAGTATTTTCTGATTAAAGAAAAACTGTGAATCTTATATAATAAAGACTTAAAACAATTAAACAAAAGTAATATGCATATTTTTGGTTCCTAGTAGCTGGGACTCAGCTCAGTGTTGTTGGCTGTTGGTTATGTAACATTATCAAGGACAGATTTTTATACTGCACCAGATTGTAGGAAACCTCCTTGTGAATAAGGACTTATCCAAAGACAAAGAGCCAGTAGTAAATATTGACCAAAGTGTGTTGTGATTAGCTTTGTGTTAAGGAACAAGGATTTGTGACAATTTTTTTTGTCATCTGGAAAATGTAATGGCATTCAGAGCATTTGGTTATGATTGCAGTTTTTAAGTACAAGATGAGAAGGGACTAGAATTAACACAGTGGCATTTGGGAGAGACAGGGGAAAATGGATCTAAAAAACCTCTAGATATAAAAGACTTTCTATATTTTGTTTAAATGGGAAGAGGGGGATTGAGGAGGCAGGTATCCAGAATGATACCCAATGCCCTAGTTTAGAAGGCAGAATCAATGATTTTAAGAGAGCATGGTAGAGAACGATTAGAAAAATAGAAGGTCTTTTTAAAGGTGCCCAATTATAGATGCCTATAATTGAAGGTGGCTGAATCAAACAAATGATTAGAACTCCGTAAAATCAAGTCTGGGATGTAGGAAGGTACACTCTTTCCTTCCCCAGTCTTTCCTTTCTCTCTCAGGAAATTCATGGGACACTTTCAGAGGATGAATCTAATACCCCTGAAGAAGTTGAACTTATGACTACAGTTGTGTCACAAATGCCTAAGGGTCTCTATTCTTATTTCAGTTAGATTAGGGGCCTATGTTAAGCTCCATCTTGTCCTGCTCTTCCTCGGGATTTTAAAAAGCAGGGAATGCTCTCTCATCATATTTCCTCAACCAACATTGTCAGGCAGGTATGTCTTTACAGTAAAGGCCAGAGAAAGATTAGAATGTCTTATTACTGTGAGTCCTAAAACTCAGCCACTCAGTTTTATACCATTGTCATAGTCTGAGAATTTTAAATGCTTTAATTCCAGATGGTTGAGAGGAAGAATACTGAATTAATACTGAACTATTTTTGTCCTCAACAATTTTACTAATAAACTGTGCTATTAAAATTTTGTTTTAGTATTTTCTTCCACATTTTATATTTGGACTGCTATTCATAGAACTTTATCTTATTTAATTTTCACATGGTATTGGTATGTAGAGCTTTTTAAATCTCTGCTTAAGTTTCTAGTTACAGAATGCTGTTTTTGTTTTTGTTTTAACTAGATAAAATCTAAGGTCTCTCTGGTTTTATTATCATGAAAAAAGACATACATAGCTTATAGAAAGAAAAAAAATTCATGGGAAAGACACAAACTACATATACATTTTTATAGACAAAAGTCTCTATGTTTGTAGTTTGTAGGAGGGAAAATGTGAAAGTTACTTACCAGTCTTGGGAAGAGAATTACGATGGGGCTTCACTTCTGGAAGAATTTGCTGTTGGAGGTGAGATTTTAGAAAACCAAAAAAGAGGAAAGAAGGTAGACTTAAAGTAAAAGATCATTCCAAGAATAGCAAATGGCATGATTGAGAATATAAGTGAGAAAGGGCTCATAGGGGATAGGGTAGGAGGTGAGAATACAAAGAAAGAGCAAGCAGTGGCTTCTTTGCTCCTCCACACCTTCTGCATGACAATTAATCTAAATATGCAGAAGGAGATGGGAAGGAAGAGTGGCCAATATTAGATAATCTAGGGAAGTCCATAAATTTGATCCTTGGAGTCTGGGCAAAGAAGCACAAACTTTATGGTCTCCACTAAGGCCAAGGGAATAGGTAGGTTCTAAATACAAAAGTTGAACCTGTGATTTGGTTGGGAAGCCAGAAAGAAGGTGCAGTTATAGAAGACATATGAAGTCCAAGCATTAAAGCTCACTCACGGATTTGCATTTCACAGAAAATGTGAAGTTGTCTTCTCTTCCTTGAAGAGTTGGGTTGCCATAGGATACTGGAGAAAGGAGCTCAGCTGTAGGAAGAAATACTCTTTTTTACAATGGGATGAAATTGGACTAAAAGTAAGTAGATTATAAGTGGCAGCTTTGGACCAGATACATTCTGTGGCCAAGTCTGCTAAACCTGGGAATTTGTTAGAAATGCAAAATCTCAATCTGTACTCCAGACCTACTGATCTGAATCTGTTTTGAGAAACACTGTCTTTAACACTCTTATTTTTAGTGTTCTCATCTGTAAAACAGGGGCAGTGGCTTCCTTATAAGGTTGTTGTAGTGATTAAATAAAATAACCTTCCCAAAGTATTTAGCAGGATACTTGGCACAGTTTGTTCAAATAACTGGAAGCTAATGTATTAATATTATTAATAGTGTATACTGCAGAATTATTTTTTTAATTAAAAAAATGTTGAAAAATTAGCTAAATCCCCGTTCAGAATTGAACATTCTAATACCTAATCCACAAACAGAATTTGATCTTGCAGGGTATCGATTGCCTGCAATTTAACCTACTTTTAGTAGAAAATGATCAGGTGAGTGAATTTATTTTAAATGGTCTCTAAATTGGCTGAATTGTGCTAAGAGATTATTATTACATGAGGTTCTGAATCATTTTCTGTATCAGTGACTAAGAAAGGGAATTGTGAGTGGAGAAACCAATTGTCAGATTAACACAGTTCTAATATGCAATGCAAATATTATGCTACTGAAATAAAAGTGCAAAACTGCCCTTAATTACTCAAACCATTTCTCCTAGAACATGAAAGGGCTTGTTTTGTCTCTTAGCTTCAATTTATTCCAATTATTCTGTTTTTAAAATAAATATTGTATTTAAAAAATTCATTTGAAAGAGGAAGAGAGCACGAGTGAGGGGAGAAGTAGAGATAGAGGGAGAAGCAGGCTCTTATTGAGCATGGAGCCAGCCCATTTGGGGCTTGATCCTAGGACCCTGAGATCATGACCTGAGTTGAAGGCGGACACTATCACCATCTGAGCCACCTAGGCACACTTATTCCAACAGTTCTTGATCAGGTTTGCAAATGGGTTCAAAAGATATTTAGACCTGACAACTTTTTTTTTTTTTTTTAAGATTTTATTTATTTATTTGACGAAGAGATCACAAGTAGGCAGAGAGAGAGAGAGGGAAGCAGGCTCCCCACGGAGCAGAGAGCCTGATGCGGGACTCGATCCCAGGACCCTGAGATCATGACCTGAGCTGAAGGCAGTGGCTTAACCCACTGAGCCACCCAGGTGCCCAAGACCTGACAACGTTTTAATCAACCCCAAAATCTTTGCTCTTCTAGCTACAATTTATAGAATTGCTGCACTCTCTATTACCACATTTTTATCTACTTTTTCTTAATTATCTAGAGGCAAAACAATTATTTAAACATCACAATCTCTACACTAGACCAAAGACAGCATGACTCTGATGTCCTCACAGAAGGAAACAGGGCTAACATAATGATGACAAGTGATGGTGATTACTACAGGAGTTCTAATCTCCAATATTTATTAATGTTTAATTCCATCTTCTGGCTTGGAATACCATCTTTTTTTTTGGTATATACCTATTTTTATCTTTGGTGGGAAGTCTCTCCTCTGAATTACAGAGACATATATCCAGTTACGTACTCAGCATCACTAACTTGGATGTCTATGGGTCATCTCAAACCTCACATAGTCAAATAACCAGTTTTTGTAAAATATTTTCTCTCCTATATTCAATCCACCCTCATAAATGGCACCTACATTCTAAGTACTCTTATTTTTTAAAAATTTTATTAATTGTTTTTATTAAAATATAATGTATTAGTTGCCCCAGGGGTACAGGTCTGTGAATTGACAGACTTACGCACTTCACAGAACTCACCATATTACATACCCTCCCCAATGTCCATAACCCAACCATCCTCTCCCTACCTCCCCTCCTCCCACAACCCTCAGTTTATTTTGTGGGATTAAGAGTCTCTTATGGTTTCTCCCTCCCCATCCCATCCTGTTTCACCTTTTCCTTCCCTACCCCCTAAACCCTCCACCCTGCCTCTCAAATTCCTCATATCAGGGAGATCACATGATAATTATTTCTCTGATTGACATATTTCACTCAGCATAATACCCTCTAGTTCCATTCATGTCATTGCAAATGGTATGATTTTATTTCTTTTGATGGCTACATAATATTCCATATATATATAAACACACGTATGTATATACATATATATGGATTTTATATATGTATATATTTGTATATATATATAATGGATTATATATATATATATATATATATATAAATCACATCTTTTTCCATTCATCTGTTGATGGACATCTAGGTTCTTTCCGTAGTTTGGCTATTGTGGACATTGCTGCTGTAAACATTTGGGTGCATGTGCCTCTTTGGATCACTACTTTTGTATCTTTAGGGTAAATACCCAGTAGTTCAATTTCTGGGTTGTAGGGTTAGCTCTATTTTCAACTTTTTAAAAATTAAGTTAAATTAAATTTATTTTTTTCAGTGTTCCAAAATTCATTGTTTATGAACCACAGCCAGTGCTCCATGCAATACATGACCTCCATAATACTCACCACCAGGATCACCCAACCCCCCACCCCCTCACTCCAAAACCCTCAGTTTGTTTCTCAGAGCCCACAGTCTCTCATGGTTTGTCTCCCTCTCTAATTTCCCCCAACTCACTTCTCTCCACCTCCCTAAGTACCTTTAGAGTGTCTTTTCTGTTTTGTTTTCACATTCCATTCCACCCATGAGCAAACTTTGCTATATCTGTAAGTCTGATATTAGCAACCTCTCTTTCCCTCCACATAATCCTACTTGGCAAGAGGAATTACTACTGATTTCTTTTATGCTGCTCAGATATCAAAATAGTTTTCTAATTTTGACATATATAGAACTCACTGAAGAATGAAAGTGTTTACTAGACACAATTCATAAAATGGAAAATGAAACATAGAATATCTAAATAGTAATTAATGATATGACAAATAGATGAAATCTATAATGATTTAGGTGTCAGAAATTCCTTTTACGTCCCAAATAATGTGTATACATATGTGTGTTTTTAGTGTATACATGTGATACTAGGAAAAAAGCTTATAAAAACATGGGAATTCAACAACAGCTTCTAAGAACAAACATTTATTACAAACTTAGTATGCATTAGTAAAATGGAAATACAAAGATGAATAAGATCAAATCTATACCTTCAAGGAACTTCTTATTCTAGGAAGAAAGTCAGGGAAATAGTTTCAATAATCACTGACTCAAATGTCCAAAATTACTGTAATGATTCAGAGCACTGTTTACCTGATAAGAGCAACCGAATGGATAAGGAAATAAATAAAATCTATATGGTAACTTAGTAAACCTATACTGTGTAAGCAATGGCAAACATCAGAGGGCTTATGGTTTACCAAATACCATAACTGTTCATTTTAAGAAAATGAAGAATAATGACTTATAAATGGCCAAGGTATTGTTTTGTTTTAATCCCCACATATTTAATACAGCTACACTGTACTACAAAATGCCATCTCATGGTGAAAGGGTTTCCAGAACTGATGTTAAACTCTTTATTAGGTTTATTTCCCAAGAGTGTCGGTGTATTTGCGTGATCCATCCTTTAAAGACATGAACATTGCATTGGGTTATTCCAGTAAATCAAGCAAGTTACTGAGTGATATAGTGCTGGGAGCACTAATGTTCTTGTGAGCTTTAATTTAAGAATGACACAGAAAAAATGGAGCACCAGAACCTAAGCCAAGCTTTAGAAGCTTTCCTCATACACTTTATTTGTTTTAAAATAAATTTATTATCACTGACAAGAAAATGCTTCTACTAAAATTCAGTCATCATAGAAATTAAGCATAGTCGTCTATGGCCATACCACCCTGAACGCGCCCGATCTCGTCTGATCTCAGAAGCTAAGCAGGGTCGGGCCTGGTTAGTACTTGGATGGGAGAAATTAAGCATAGTCATAATCTAAAACCACTGTTTGCATTAAATAACCATTTATTCATCAAATATACCTACTATGGGTTAGGTACTCTGATATAAAAAAGGGATACAAGGTTGAAAAGATTTGGTCCAGACTGGGACCAAAAGTGAATAGATTAGTGGCAAACATACTCTTGAACAATCAGTTAACACACACAAAAATACTTCCTTAAATGGGTGTGGATACAAAGTGTCATAGATGGGAGTCTGCCTTATAGGTACCATGAAGTTGAGCTTGAAAAGTGGACAAGAGTTAACCCAACAGACAGGTGATAAATCTAGATCTATATAAAGAGCAGAATTTGTAAAGACCTAGGGTATTGGAAAATTTGCTGAGAGAATAATTTCTCTGTTTCTTAACATCTGGAATTCGATTTAAACTGATGCTTAATTATGAAATTTAGTAGAACTTTTAGCTGTGGGACAATAAGAATGATTTGCCATGGTAAACAGAATGGGAGGGATTCTTAGTCTCTGACTTTGTAGACATGGCTACAGTTTCAGTAGGAATATTCAATTTTCTATCACAGGTATAAGAAGCAATCATTCTTAGAAATATGAATTTCATTATTTTTGTGGATTGCTAAATCTAAAGGACATAAAAGAACAATTCTGACTCAAATAAAGTCTCTTAATAACTTATTTGAATTCTATTAACTGATTTTTAATTTATTTATTAAGACCACAGATATCTACTGAGAACTTACCAGATACCAACCACTGCCTAAACTCTGAAAAAGTCTCTAGAAATAAGTAACATACAGCCTGAGCCCTCAAGACTCAAAGTCTAGTGGTATTTTCAGATACATTCAAACAGATGTTTATATGATAGTGAGATCAAAGCAAAAAGAGAAACAAATGGGTAATAGAAACATGGACAAAGGTGATCTAGATAAATAGATCAAGAATAGATAAATATGGGGAGGGAGGTTGGCTTTTGAATGATGAGAAATCTGTTCTAGGCTACAAAATAGCATAAACAAACATCTAGAAGGAGTAAAATGTCATGGATTGTTAGGGAAACTCCATGTAAAATTTGATGTGCTGGACTACCAGAAGGCCTGCTACAACCCACAATGCAGTTAATGACTTCAAATTTATTTACTCTTTCAGTGTTTTGTATTCTTTTTGCCTTCTCTGAAAACCTTGTTTCAGCCAAGTAGCCTGATTGCATGGTAGGCTGTTTTATGTGCCTCTGGGCTCTTTAACATGCAACAAAGAAGCAATGCTTTTTGATACAGTTGAACAGCTGCTGTTAAGAACAAGATTAACAAATGAGTCAAAATGTGCTGCTGAGGGTTAGTTAATGCATTATATCAGTGTTAATTAAAGTATTATTAAAAGGTTGACTGTTGCCTCTCATATTCCTAGAATTTACACACACACTTCATTAATCTTTGCCCTCCCTGTAGAATAAGTCACTGCACCTGTTCATCTTCAAGAGAAGTATTGCCTGCCAGATAGCTGGTACGCAGCTCAAGATAGGCATTGATGACATGTGGTAGATCAAAGAGAAACACCCTGGTGTTTGGAATTTTACTTTCCCTTTATTTTGAGGATGCACAGAGCCCTTTCCTTACTGCTTATTTGAGTGGAATTGTAAGACATACTCATTAAACTTCTTTTACCTATGATGCCCTCATCAATATCAAATATACATTTTGTGTCACAGGCATATTCTCCAAGATTTAGAATTTAAAATATGTGACAAGAGAACAATTATCAGAAGAATGTCTCTCTTTCACACCTCAGGAAACATGCTGAGCAGAGTACAAAATGTAAAAGAGAAGTGAAACATTGCTATGACATACAAAGTCCAGTATCATGTGCAAAAAATTATTTGGAAGCATGGGAAATAGAATTTCTCTAGATGGTTGGAGGTAGGGTTTCAGAGCTTTGAAGGGCCAGGTGAATAAAAATAACACCAATAATAGAAGCTATTATTTATGGAAAACCTACTCCATCAGACAATATGTAATAAACTTTTTTTTTTCACTTAATCTCTATTGAAATTTAGTTGAGGTCAAAATTATTCCCCGTTTACAGTGGAAGAAACCCAGACTCCAATGCCTAAGTGACTGCCCACTGTTCCACAGCTAGTAAGAAGCAGAGTTGGATAAGTGTACATGGGTTTACCTCCATGGACTGTGCTCTTAGCCACCATCCTGAATTGTTTCTAATTTTGGTAGCAACCAGCTACCAGCAGAATTCTAACTATGAGTCTCAGTCAAGACAATTGACTGGACTTTTGGGCATTATAAACACCAATCCTATATCTATTATACTTCTGTGATGACTGCTTTGTTAGGAAGTTTTTGCTGGAAGAATTGATTTCAAGGTAGTTTGGGAAGCTAGAGGATGATGTCTTGTCAATCATGAAGAGTTTACATGGTAAGTATTTGAGTTCTCCATGCTCCAGAATCTGGCCTTCAACTTTGTAGGCCTCGATCCTAAATTTTATGATATCTGTTCAAAAGTTATCAGTCTTTTGAGATCAGAGGTATTCATGAAATTAAAACTATAAGAGACAACTATGCCCATTTAATAATGTCTCATGTTATATGAAACTGTAAATCACCAGAAAGACTCATTTAAACTGAGAAGCATGCTCTTATCTTGAAGAATACTATGCAGAAAGACAAATTGTAATCAGAAAGCTGCTTAGTGATCGTGGAATCTAAGCAAAAATCTTGAATGAGCATATCCATCTCCTCTATAGGGATATACCTTCCAATTAGATTAGAAGGCACATAATCAGGGTACAAGACCTCTATCAATGAGAAACAGTCTGACAAAAATCTTGTTTATAGTCTCCTTTGCACTCTGGGCTCTATATTGGTCATTTCACCCTTTTGGAAAATTGTAGCTTTCAGAAACACAGTCAAATTCCAATTATATATTTCTGAAGTTAATTCTAGTTAATGGAATTGTACTTAAATGGGTGCACATTTTCAGAATATTGTCAAGTGTGTTTCTTCTAAAGATATCACACTCCATTTCTAGATAGTTAAAAAAAAAAAAAAATCTCTCTTATAGGGCACCTGGGTGGCTCAGTGGGTTGAGCATCTGCCTTTGGCTCAGGTCATGATCTCAGGGTCCTAGGACCGAGCCCTGCATTGGGCTCTCTGCTCAGCAGGGAGCCTACTTCCCTCCACCCCACCTCTGCCTGCCCCTCTGCCTCCTTGTGATCTCTGTCAAATAAATAAGTAAAATTAAAAAAAAAAAAAATCCTCCCTTGGAAGTGATTAGGATTGTTTACCAGTCATGTACTTCCAACATGTTGAGAAAATGGCCACTAAGTGTGCCACCATTATGTGAGGTGTTGGAGCATGTAGAGAGGGCTTCAGTAGGCTTTGGATCCATTTTAATGAATCCTCTCTTGCTATGGTAGCCTTATTTTCTATACTGGAGCCAGACTGATCTTTCCAAAATAGTATTCCACACCCAGAACTTTTTTGCTATATTTTCTGAAATATATGGTTTCCTCTTATGCTTATTATAGTCTCAAAATCCTTAATGTGAGTTAAAGGGTCTGCAGTATTTGGCCTGGACCAGTCTTACCTCTCACCAAGGCCCCTTTGTTCTTCGTGGTCCAACTACATTTACTGTCTCTTAGCCACTGAAATGTACCAGTGTATTTCCTATCAGAAAAATCTCTTTACATACAGTTTATCTTACTAAGATGCTCTTTTCCCCTTTTGCCTACTTGATTTCTACTAATGCTTTATATTTAGATCAAAAAACATTCCTAAGAGAAAAAATTCTCTGACTTAATGATGTGGGTCAGGAAGCCCTATTACATTCTCTTATATTAACAGGAACTTCTGCTTCATATACCTGCTCTAAATTATATATATTTATTCATATAGTTATTTGATCAGTTTCTGTTTCTCCCACTGCACACTCCATAGCAAGTACTCCCAAACATTTATTGAGTAAATTAATGCAAGCCATTACAGTTTTCTGTAACTTACTGTTTTTTCTTCAATATTGAACTATTAAGATGTTTATATTATTATAAAATGACTTCATACTTATTATAAAAACTTCAATTTAGAAATACAATAGAGAATAGAAATATGAAAAAAAAGCTGCTTCTCTCTCAAGAAATGAAAAACTATTTCTAAATACCCTTCCAGTCTTTATTTTCTCTGTGATGTATATGTATATATGTGGTTTTAACATGAACAAGACTATATTATTTGGACAATCTCTTTTTTCCATTGAACATGATGTGGAGACCTTTTAATGTAAGTACATAAAAATCAATCATATTTTTTGAAACCCATCTAGAATTCCATCAAATGGATATGTTAAAATTTGTCTTACTAGTTCCTAGTTGATATACATTTAGATTAGTTCCAATTATAAATAATGCTTATACTTATAGGCCCATTATATATACTGTTTTTTAGTAATGTATTTACATAGATTCCTTTTTTTAATATTTTATTTATTTATTTGACAGACAGGGATCACAAGCATGCAGAGAGGCAGGCAGAGAGAGAGGAAGGGAAGCAGGCTCCCTGCCAAGCTGAGAGCCCTATATGGGGCTCAATCCCAGGACGCTGGGATCATGACCTAAGGCGAAGGCAGAGGCTTTAACCCACTGAGCCACCCAAATGCCCCTTTACATACAGTCCTAATAATGACCGTGCTGAACAAACGAATATCAGTCTTAAATGTTGACATATTTCGTTTCAAATTTCTTTTATAAAGATTTTTAATTTAAACATCCACTAATAGTCAATGAATATCTTCAGTTGAAGTTGAACACTTTCACAAATCAAAAGTTTTCATTAATCTGTGAAATTGCTTCCATATTCCCCTATACTTAGTATTCATGGTCATGAGATAACTCACATATAGGAAACATAATACTTAAATATGAAAAGTTATGTCCTTTTGATTCCAAGTTAGATTCCTTCTAGCATATCTGCTTGCAGTCTCTGAAGTTGCAACTGACAAAAACTAGCAACAAGCCCTGATTTTGAAAATATGAAATCTAACAGTGGAGCATATTAGGCCATAGAATGTTAGGTTTCATCATAAAATGAACTAAGACTAAAGAATGTCTTAAAACTGAAAATAAAGGAGACTGATTAATTGTAAGTGACCATAAAACAATGAAAACTTTCTGCTTGGGTAGTTTTAGGTCCAGACTTCTAAGAAAATCCATCTAATTTACCCTTTTTACACCTGTTGCCTCTTATTATGAACATTATAACAATAAAGTTTAAGAAGTTAGAGGAAGTTTCAGAAGTATTTGCCATGCTCTGAACATACTCAGATTCTTTTCTCCTTCATTTAGGAGCCTTCTGTAAACTGCCATGGATATGCAAAAGTATGGTAATAAGATAAATATTGATGTCATATGCTGGAAGAAAGCCCATAAAGAATTATTTGAAGGAAAGAATAAAGAAAAATTTTAAAATGTATTTATCCAAGATTTTGTTATGTAAAATGGTACTTTTTGTTATGTAAAATCAAAGCCAAAGTGTTAAAGACAGTAGGGTTAACTGGCAGCTTTAGCTAATAAAAGTTTATGAGTCCAAATAAGGCTGTCTTTGCCATCTAACTAATTTTTCTATCATAACCAACTTGTAATACAGGAAGACAGGTGACCACCAATGTGAAATAATGCAAAGAAAATAATTTCCTTAGTCTATCTTAAAATTCTAATGCCAAGGTTAACAGCATTGTACTTCCTTACTAACAGGAAGCTATTTCTCAATTCAAACTAAGCTCTTTGTACCTCAGATCTATTTTCACTTGATCAATCCTGAATGGAAAGAAAGCACAGCTGGTCACATCTCTACTCAATAGCCATGACAACCCCTCAGACTTTGTAAGCCTTTGGTTATTTCTACATGACATCAAGAAAACATTTCAAAAGTATTTCAAACACGTGGGGGAAATGGTAATGTTATCAGGCCTGAGTTCTCCAATAACAGTTCTACTGAAATTGTGGTCCAGATAATTATTTGTGAGAGGATCTGTTCTGGGCATTATACAATGTTTAGCAGTATTCCTGATAACAGTACTACCCCTCTACTGTGACAGCTAAAAATGTCTTCAGTCATTGCCAAATGTTCCCTGAAAGACAAAAACCACCCACCTTCTATTGAGAACCATGGTATGACTATCTTGAAGAGGATTACTCAGTTAACAATTAACAAGGAACAGGTGCATATGCCAGAAAATGAATGTCCTGATGTCTTCAATTTTTCATTCAGATATACCTTATCTGATATTCTAGTTGCCAATACAGAGGAAACATCTTCATACTTATCATCAGGCTACTCCAAGGTTTAAAATTATATAGTTTTCTCTAGTAAGTTCATTGGGATATCACAGAAGTAGGTGTCTTCTAAAACATCCTCAGATATAGACCATGTTTAATTTGCATGCCTTATGCCAGATAAGTTCATGAGAAATAATTACAAGAGTTTTGAGCAATCAACTCATTGAGCTGCTCCCGCATTGTTTAGAATTTAGAATTAGAATTTTGCATGTGCCCCCAGAGATACGCAAATACAGACTTAAATCCACACAACAGACATGGGATATTTAGAATTTTGCATGTGCCCCCAGAGATACGCAAATACAGACTTAAATCCACACAACAGACATGGGATATTTAAAATTCAATTCTTTAGCCTCGTGATTAATTTTTTTGTTAGCACTAAAATATAAAAGCTCTATATCTCTATATAGCAGAGAAAGCAAGGGAGACACATTTGTTGGGTTCTTACTATTTCACATGCTTTAAACATACTAACTTATTTGATCTTCATAGCAGTGCTATTTAATTGCTATTATTCAAATTTCATTAGAAGATGAAGAAATTGAGACTTAGTAGGCTTAAGAAAATTGACCAAGATGAAACTGTTAGCAATGGCTAAGGTACATACCTTAGGTCTAACTTCAAAGCCAACATTTTCTTTCTATGATATTACGAAGTCTATTTTCTTCAAAAAGTTTTTTTTAAAAAGCCAAAACCTTTCTTTAAGAACCCTATTTGTGAAGGAAGATACTACATGAGATAAAAATCAAAATCACTTTTGCTTTTAAAAAAAATAGTTCTTAAAATATAAAAAGAACATTTACAGGTCTGAATGATATGATAATGAACACACATTTTAAGAATTGAAGTTTAGAACCATTTAAAATAGAAAATGAATTCTTAGCCAAAATATGTGCTCCTAGAAAATAAAAAAGGAACATAACTAAAAGGCATTGAAACTAAATCACTTCCTGAGCCATAATGAGTTTAGGTTTTTAATCAGACTAATGAGAAAAGATCTGTAATTCAGCATGGCTCATGAGTCATACCATAAAGTTTCTCCCTACAGTTTCGTGGCAGCCCTTGATGTATCATTCATTAGGTACTGGAAAAGTAACATTTTCAAGAACACAATGATCTACAGACAGGCAGGAAAAACAATGCGGGAGCAGCTCCTGGTCCTCCCTTCCAAACTGCCCTTTATTTCTTCAGTCAATGTGATCTCATTCCCTCATCTCCAAGCTGTGGTTATGAACTCTGATATATTAATCTGGTGAATTATTGGTGGGTTTGGAAATCATGTTATTTAAGACCTATGTAATGGAAGTGTGGGATGGTGGACAACCTCCTGAGGGGTGAGTGGTAGGTGGAAACGCAATCAATTAGCACTCAGAGTACCTAACTAGGTACTCTTTCTCCTCCCAGGAGATCAAGAACAAATTTTTAAAATTCATTGATATCTTTATTTGTACAGTCTATCCAGCTTGATCTCAAATGTTCTAAATATGCATTATCTGAAGGTGGGGAAAGATGTTGGTGGTCTGGATGTGCAAATTTACCACACATGAGTAATTGCCTTCTAGCTTAAAGATTAAGAAGATGCAACTAGGCAATGAAACCAAAAAGCATCTATAAAATCCAGAAGACCACCTGGAGAGACAACCAATAGGCTAGAGATACTTTGAAAATGAAAGATAGATATAGGAATAGCAAAGTCTGGAAGTTGGAGCTATGAAATATTATCAGAGTCTGACACTTTTAACCAGGTGACTTTAGGAGAAAGTCCAAATTGCCCTAAACTTCAATTTCCCAGTCTGTAAAATGGGGATGATGGGAAATCTTTTTCACAGATAATACAAAGCAAAAATGTATCTAAAGGTTAATTTTATGTTTATGTTTTATATTTATAGTTACTATTTTGTAATTAAATTATATTAGATAACAATCTTTTAAAAGGCCAGCCCAGTCTTCATTATTTTGTTGATCCTGGATCTTCTAACAGCTTCCCTGTATTTCTTAAAGCCAAGAGAGAAATGTCATTTCATCTGTCTGATTCTTTGAGGACTACCAGTCACTCATGTAGAATGTACTTCCCTAAGTACTAGATGGATTTTTCTTCTAGGAAGGCCTGGACAAAAAAAAAAAAAAAAAAAAATCCATACCACCATTTTAGCATCTGCCTTGACTCTACAAACTTTCGTTTCCTTTATGTACTTCCTTCCTGTATTCTTTTAGGTGTGTGTGTGTGTGTGTGTGTGTGTGTGTGTGTGTATGTATAATATAATAGATGTATATATTATACATATATGTATGTATGTATGTGTGTATTACATTTATTATGTTTTTAGGCAAACCCTTTGTTTCCTTGAAATGGCTAATGTTTTGACTTCTTTCAGACTCCTGCCTCGCACGCAGCCTTGGAAACAGCCCCAGGCTGTAGGCTTGGAGGCAATTACAACTATGGACATTAGGGGGCAGCAGAATGCCAAGGAGCATCAGTGGATTGTGGAGGTGGGGTAGGGTGGGAAGCTCACTAGGCAAGTCCTGGTAAAAGGAGAGAGTCCAGTCCCTTCTTGATTCCAAAGTCTGGGGTCCTGACTCTAGACCTATCTGACATCCCAGGGGACAATATGGGAAGGGGAGGTCCGAAAAACTTGGGTTTTGAATGATTTTTCAACTGTGTGAATTTAAGTTACTTAATATTTCTGGGCCTTGGATTCTGTTGTGTGACAGGTTAAGATTATACATTCCAAATAAGACTGGAGTGATACAAGTTACTCAATAAATATTATTCTCCTTCCATAGTGTTTAAGTGTCATACTTGCATTGCCATTTCTAAATTTCTATTCAGACCAGCCTAACTCAACATTCTAAGGCCACAGCTAAACACTCAGCTAGTTTACCAGCTACCCATAAACCTGATAGACCTCCACTCAAAATCTAGAGTTGAGCTTTGCCTACAGTTAAGTCTCACTGTATTGTGACCTACCAAAAGATAAGTCTTCTTCATAACAGTCTTGGATCAGATACACAATGAATACAAGAAGATCAGTGTGATAAGCAAGCTTTCATATGGTCCCCCAGTGATTCTTACCTCTTGTTACTCAGAGCCTGGTGCAATGCCTTTCTCGCAAGTAACTTGGTTCTAACAGATGGAATACAGCATCATTGAGAGCATGTCACTTTTGGACTTGTGTTACAAGACTGACTCTTATCTTTCTAGCAGATTATCTCTCCCTCTCTTGGTAGCCTTTATGAAACAAGAGACAGGCCAGAGATTTTTGTGGGAAGAACTGAGAGAAGCATCTTGTCAATAGCTAACAAGGAATGAGGCTCTCAGTTCAACAGCCTTTATGGAACTGAATCTTCCCAAAAGCCATGTTGAGGAGAATGGGGAGCAGGTTTTTCCTCCAGTTGAGTTTTTAAATGACAACCCAGCCCTGGCTAACACGTGGATTACAGTTTTGTGAGAGACCTTGAAGTAGAGGACCAGCAAAACTACACCCAGATTCTTACCTCCCAGAAATTATAGGTAATAAATGCATGTTATTTTAAGCTGCTAAATTTTGAAGTTGCTTATTGCACAGCAATAGGTAACAAATACAAGAAAGAAAAGAAGATAAGATGAGATGAGAGAATATGTAGGAGCCATATCATATAGGGCCTGGCAAACCACAGCAAAGAAAGTCATTTTTATTCTAAGTGCAATGGGAGACCACTGGGGACTTTTCAGCTTAGGAAAGACATGATCTCAATTACATTTTAGAAATATTACACTGGTGGCTCTGAAGTGATTAGACTTTATGGAACTGCTTTAATGATATTTTATATGTTTTCTAACCAAAATTAAAATGGTTTATTCTTTCTTCAGAGGAAATGGAAGTTTTTTTTCCCCTACTATCTCTTCAATCATACTTATGAATAACACAGCTTTTGCTCCCCTTGGGATCATCTACTTCGAGATCAAAAATTCCAGTGTGTGTAAACCTGGCGATTCACAGACCTATACCCCTGGGGATAAAAATATATGTTTATAAAAAATAAAATATTTAAAAAAAATTCCAGTGTGAGAAGTTTTCTTTTTTTGTTAACTTTTTGAGGTAAATCTAGATTCACATGTAGTTGTAAGAAATAATACAGAGTGAGTAATCCCATATGCTCTTCATCAGTTTTCCTCCAATGGTAGCATCTTCAATAATTATCATACAATATCACAACCAGTAAAGTGACAACGATGCAATCCACTGAACTTATTCAAAATTTACTAGATCTGTACATGTTCATTTGAGTGTGTGCCTCAGTGGGGGTGTGTGTGTTTCTATGCAATTTTATCATATATAAATTTTTGTAATCATTAGCACAGTTAAGATAAAGAATAGATTCATCACTATGAAGATGCATTGTGCTATCTTTTTTTTTTTTAATTTTTTATAAACATATATTTTTATCCCCAGGGGTACAGGTCTGTGAATCACCAGGTTTACACACTTCACAGCACTCACCAAAGCACATAACCTCCCCAATGTCCATAATCCCACCCCCTTCCCCCAAACCCCCTCCCCCCAGCAACCCTCAGTTTGTTTTGTGAGATTAAGAGTCACTTATGGTTTGTCTCCCTCCCAATCCCATCTTGTTTCATTTATTCTTCTCCTACCCACTTAAGCCCCCATGTTGCATCACCACTTCGTCATATCAGGGAGATCATATGATAGTTGTCTTTCTCTGCTTGACTTATTTCGCTAAGCATGATACGCTCTAGTTCCATCCATGTTGTCACAAATGGCAAGATTTCATTTCTTTTGATGGCTGCATAGTATTCCATTGTGTATATATACCACATCTTCTTGATCCATTCATCTGTTGATGGACATCTAGGTTCTTTCCATAGTTTGGCTATTGTGGACATTGCTGCTATAAACATTCGGGTGCATGTGCCCCTTTGGATCACTACGTTTGTATACCCAATAGTGCAATTGCTGGGTCATAGGGCAGTTCTATTTTCAACATTTTGAGGAACCTCCATGCTGTTTTCCAGAGTGGCTGCACCAGCTTGCATTCCCACCAGCAGTGTAGGAGGGTTCCCCTTTCTCCGCATCCTCGCCAGCATCTGTCATTTCCTGACTTGATTTTAGCCATTCTGACTGGTGTGAGGTGATATTTCATTGTGGTTTTGATTTGTATTTCCCTGATGCCGAGTGATATGGAGCACTTTTTCATGTGTCTGTTGGTGCTATCTTTTTATAGCCACACCTACTTGCTTTCTCTCTTCCCCACCTGTAATCTTTGGCAAACAGTAGTCTATCCTCCTCTATAATCATTTCATGAATGTTATAGAAAAAGAATCATATGGTATGCAATTATCTGCGATTAGTTTTTGTTGTTGTTGTTTTTATACTCAGTAAAATTTCCTTGAAATCCATTAAAGTTATTGCTATGTCAGCAGCCTAATCTTTTTTTATTGCTGAATAAAATCTATGGTTGCTGGGGGGTGGGAGGGAAGGAGTGGTTGGATTATGGACATTGGGGAGGGTATATGCTATGGAGAGTGCTGTGAAGTGTGTAAAACTGATGATTCACAGACCTGTACCCCTGAAGCAAATAATACATTACATGTTAATAGTTTTAAAAAAGGATTCCATGGTTTAGCTGCATCGTGGTTTCTTTAAGCATCCACATGCTGAAGAGCACTGGGTTGTTTTCAGCTATTGGCTATTATGAATAAAGCTGTTATAAATATTCCTGAGTAAGTCTGTATGTGAGTGTAAGTATTCACTTCTTTGGAATAAACACACCCTAAAACGCAATTGCTGGGCCATATGGTAGTTGCATATTTTGTCTTATATGAAATTGCTAAATGATTTCCTGCCATTTTACATTCTCACCAACAATGAATGATCCAGTTTCTCTGTATCCTCACCAGCATTTGGTATTATCAGTATTTTCTATTTTTTCCATGACAGGCTTATAGTGATATCTCGTAGTTTTAATTTACGTTTTTCTACTAGATAATGATATTAAACATCTTTTCATGTGTTTACCATCTGTATATCCTCCAGTGAAATGTCTGTTGTGCTTTACTCATCATCTATTTTTTTTTTTTTACTGTTGAGTAATAACTTTAGATTCTGATGAGATCTACCTTATCAATTTTCCTCTCTAATTGATATTTTTCTGTCAAGTCTAAGAACTCTACCTAGCTTAAGATCTCTTTTGTGTTTTTTCCTAAATATTTTACTTACATTTAATTTAATTAACATACAGTGTATTATTAGTTTCAGAGGTGGAATTTAGTGATTCATCAGCTGGTTATAACATCCAGTGCTTATTCCATCAAGTGCCCTTCCTTAATGCCCATCAACCCAGTTACCCCATCCCCCTACACACCTCCCCTCTAGCAACCCTCAGTTTCCTATAGTTTAGAGCCTCTTATGTTTTGTCTTCCTCTTTGTTTCATTGTGTATTTTTCCTTTCCTTCCCCTATGTTCATCTATTTTATTTCTTAAATTCCACATACAAGTGAAACTATATATTTGTCTTTCTAAATTTTTCAATATTTGTTTCTAAGAGCTTCTTAGTTTTATGTTTTTTATTTAAGTCCATGATCTACTGTGACTTAATTTTTACATACGGTATAAGGTTGAGATTGTGGTTAAGTTTTTGATTATGGATGTTCAATTACACTAATCAGCATCAGTATCATGGTTGAAAAGTCTATCCTTCCTCAACTGAATTGGTTTAGCAACTATAAAAAAAAATAGTTGGTGGATGACCATATGTAAATTTTTTTAAATAATAAAAAAGATGGGGCACCTGGGTGGTTCAGTTGGTAAAGCATCTGAATTTTGGTAAAGCATCTGAATTTTGGCTTTGGCTCACATCATGATCTCCTGGTAGGGAGATGACCCCTGAGTTGAGAGTTGTAAGTTTCAAAGCACTGGGTTCCCTGTGCAGCAGGTCTGGTTCCCTTCTGCCCTTCCCTCGGGTTGTATGTACACTCCCTCTCTCAAATAAATAAATCTTTTTTTTTTAAGCTAAAAAAATTAAATAAAAAAGAAGTTAGACTCCTATTTCATACCACATGTACAAATTATTTCAAAAGAGATCATAATCCAAAATATAAGAAATTAAAGTATGAAAATCTTAGAAGAAAACATATGAGAAAATCTTTATAATCTTTAACATTTTGATATGACACCAAAAGCACAAGGAAGCAAAGAAAAAATAGGAAATTGGCCTTCATCAACATTGAACATTTGTGCTTCAAAAGACGTCATCAGGCAGTGAAAAGATAACTAATGAAATGGGAGAATTTTTTAAAACGTACATTTCACATTTGTATTTCAAATATACAAAGAACACTAACAACTCAAAAAGGAGATAACTCAACTTTAAAAATGTGCTACTGATTTGAAAACACATTTCTTCAAAGAATACACACAAATAACAAACACACACACACGCACACACAGAAATTGCTCAAACTCATCAACCACTGGAAAATGACCATCAAGACTATAACAAGTCATTACTTCACACATACTAAAATGTTTAAAATGATAGGAACAGATAATAACAAGTATTGATAAGGATGTGGAGAAATTGGAATCTTCATTTGTTGGTGGTGGAATTATAAAATAATGCAGCTGCTTTGGAAAACTGCTTGGTAAATCAAAATATTAAGCATGTATGACCTAGCAATTCCACTCCTGGGCATGTATCCAAGAGAAATGAACACGTGTTCACAAATGTGTGCACAAATATTTACAGCAGCATTATTCATAATAACCAAAAAAAAAAAAAAAAAGAAAGAAAGAAAATGAAACTGGAGCATGAGAACCAGAATACCAAGAAATAGGAAAGAACCCAAAAGATGAATGATTAAATATGGATGTTCATACAATGTTATGTGTTTAGCAAAAAAAGGAGTAAAATAATGGTATATGCTGTAAGATGGATAAACCTTGAAAACACAATGCTAGGTGAAAGAAGCCATCCCAAAATAGCATGTGTTGGTTGATTTCAATTTACATGAAATGTCTAGAATAGGCAAATGGAGATAAAGAATTGATTAGGATTTTCAGGGATTGAGGAGAAAATAACAAGCAATTTCCAATGGATATAAAGTGCCTTTTATGGGTGATGAAATATATATATATATAAAATATATAGCAGTGATGGTTGTATAACTGTGTGAATATTCTCAAAACAGGTTTTTTTTTTTTTCATTTTAAAAGATGAGCTTTGTAGGATACAAATTATCTCAATAAATATGTTATATAAAACAAAAAAGTCTGTTTAGCCATATTTACATGGATCTGTTTCTGGTTCTTCTACTTGATTCCATTGATTTGTCTGTCTATTCTTCTGCAAATACCATTCTCCTTTGACTACTGCTGCTATAAGTGAGAATGATTCCTCCCACTTTATTCTTCTAATTCAAAATTGTTCCAGCTATTCTAGGTCCCTATGGATTTCCATATTAATTTTAGAATATTCTTGTCTAAGCAGGAAAAATATTCAGTGGAAAAAAGTCTCTTCAATAAATGGTGCTGGGAAAATTGGACAACTATGTACAGAAGAATGAAACTTGACCATTCTCTTACACCATACAGAAAGATAAACTCAAAATGGATAAAAGGCCTCGACATGAGGCAGGAATCTGTCAAAATCATAGAGAAGAACATAGGCAGTAACCTCTTTGACATTGGTCACAGCAGCTTCTTTCAAGACATGTCTCCAAAGGCAAAGGAAACAAAAGTGAAAATAAACTACAGACATAGGGCTGACATCCATGATGTATAAAGAACTCCTCAAACTCAACATTCAAAAAACAGATAATCACATCAAAAAAAAAAAATGGGTAGAAGATATGAACAGACACTTCTCCAATGCAGACACACAAATGGCTAACAGACACATGAAAAAATGTCCATCATCATTAGCCATCAGGGAGATTCAAATCAAAACCACATTGAGATATCACCTTACACCAGTTAGAATGGCCAAAATTAACAAGACAATAAACAACAAGTGTTGGAGAGGATGTGGAGAAAGGGGAACCCTCTTACACTGTTGGTGGGAATGCAAATTGGTGCAGCCACTTTGGAAAACAGTGTGGAGATTCCTTAAGAAATTAAAAATAGAGCTTCCCTATGACCCTGCAATTGCACTATTGGGTATTTAGTCCAAAGATACAGATATAGTGAAAAGAAGGGCCATCTGTACCCCAAGGTTCATAGCAGCAATGGCCACAGTTGCCAAATTGTGGAAAGAGCCAAAATGCCCTTCAACAGATGAATGGATAAAGAAGATATGATCCATACATACAATGGACTATTACGCTTCCATCAGAAAGGATGAATACCCAACTTTTGTATCAACATGGACTGGACGGGACTGGAGGAGATTATGCTGAGTGAAATAAGTCGAGTAGAGAGAGTCAATTATCATATGGTTTCATTTACTTGTGGAGCATAAGTAATAACACAAAGAATACTAGGAGAAGGAAAGGAAAAGTGAATTGGGGGAAATCAGAGGAGGAGACGAACCATGAGAGACTGTGGACTCTGAGAAAAAAACCGAGGGTTTTGGAAGGGAGGGTGAGGGGAGGGTTAGGTGAGCCTGGTGGTGGGTATTAAGGAAGGCACATACTGCATGGAGCACTGAGTGTGATGCATAAATAATGAATCTTGGAACACTGACAAAATAAAATAATAAAATAATATTCTTGTCTTCATCTATAAAATCCTGCCTGTGATTTTAATAAAAATTATATTAAAGCTATAAATATATAAATGGCTATATCATGTTGTATTTCCCAAATGCATTTGGTCCTGAACATTTTTAGCAGAATAAATAATATGATACAGAACATAATTTTGAAAATGCTCATTTAAATAAATTTGCCAATGACAGAACCAAAATTGTAAATGGAATTTAAAGATGTCTGGCATCTATATCAAAATTCTGAAGACTATTACAAATCCAAATTTTATTATAGGTGACAGATAATTTATTTAAAATTATAATTTTTGGTTATGTTTACAGTCTATATATTTTTAAACAGATTTGGCCCTTTAAGAAATTTATCAGTTTAAGGGTCCCTGGGTGGCTCTGTGGGTTAAAGCCTCTGCCTTCAGCTCAGGTCATGATCCCAGGGTCCTGGGATCAAGCCCCGCATTGGGCTCTCTGCTTGCTGGGGAGCCTGCTTCCTCCCCTCTCCCTGCCTGCCTCTCTGCCTATTTGTGATCTCTCTTTGTTGAATAAATAAATAAAATCTTAAAAAAAAGAAATTCATCCGTCTGTAATTTTCTGAACTGACAAGATTAGGCAGAAGTTCTAGACGTCACTGTTTACTGGATAGAGGACTATGGTAGAAACTATGATTTATATTTATATGAGGAAGTCAGCATTCCTAAGCTTGATCAGCAGAGTGTGATGAGGGAAATATTCTAAATAACTAATAAACAGCAAGTGAAAAAAATTAAATGAGAAAGCTGCCAGAGGAATAATCAAAAGTTTTTTGGGCCAGAAGTCAATAGATATTTATTTATTGGTCCTATTTATTAGCCTTATTCCTTGTTACTAACTAGATGTGTGAATTTAGGTCATTTTCTTAATTTCTAGGAGTTGCAGATCCCTCCTACATATGATGAAATAGTTAGCATTTAGTAGTCATTATGAGAATAATGTAAGAGTTAGAAAGATTTAGGACTGAATCCTGACTCTACTTCCTTACTCTGTGACCCTGGAGAAGTTACATGATCTTCTTAAGCCAGCATCCTCATAAAGTTCGAATAGGGATTAAATAAGAAAATGTATACAAAGTACTTAGTGAACTAAAAAAGTGTAGCTATTCTCACTTAGAGACTGAATTCATTAATGATCAAAAGTACATGTTCTGGAATTAGACTGCCTTAGTTTTTATCCCATATCCATCATTTGTTAGCCACTAAACTTCAGACAAATAAATTAAATATTCTGAGCCTCAATTCTTTAGTCTATAAAATGGAGATAATAAAGTTTCTATCTCTTAAAGATTTGGTGAAGATTAAAATAATGCATTCAGGTAGAGATTTAAATTGGAACCAGACACTTATTAAGTGGTGAAGAAATGTCTGAGATAATCATTTTAAAGATATTCAAATAAAAAAGAGGCAGTTCCACAGATTGGTAGTATTAGACCTACATCTAGTTAATGATTAATTATCTTAGCTGTAAATCTAATATATTTTGGGTATTCAGTAGATGAATAAATGGACATAGAAACACAGAGATTCCCAAATTAAGAGCAATTTTCAACAGCCTACTATGTGCAAAATGTAGCAACAAATACCTCATGGACTATAATGGACAAGCATTTTCTAGTAATAAAACTGGGATTGTTACCCTTGTTACCCCTTGACCTCCATCTTTCTGCCAGACTGCAGTTTTCCAATGTCTCACATTCAGGCTTTTCTGTATTGGTTGAGAAGTTAGGTTTATGCAGTACTCCCAAAATTCACTTCAGACTTTGCGTTTCTGCTGGGAGCAGTGGTCTTATGATTAGGTGCAGCAATATTCACAGATGGCAACACTACCACACAGAATTTCCTGAGGCAGAATATTGTATCTTATTCAGGATATGTACTTTTTCTCCTAAAGTGAAAATAATCCTTTTGCTTTGTGACAATGAGTTATTTATCTCAATATGATCTTGGAGAAAAAGTCCCATGCAGATCCACTACATATCTTTTCTCCAGGTTGGCTCATTATTATTATTTTAATTGTGACTTTAAGATCTATGGATAATCTTTATTAAAAAAATAAAAACATACTTCCGAATATACTTCTGTTGTATTGTCCATCTACAGTGGCTAGATAAAATACAGAACTCACAGTAAAATTTGAACTTCTAATAAATGGCAGTTTTAAAGTATAAGATAGCATATATATTATAAAGAACATACATATTAATTTTTATCTGCCTCTAAAATGCAACTGTGCCCTGTATTTTTGTTTTCTAAATATGGCAATCCTAGGATCCAGTAGACTGAAATTATTTAATACCTTTTTCTTTCACTATCTCTAAATTCTAAAAGAAAGAGAATGTATCTGTCTTATGCATAATTTTTCTTAATGTTCATCACAGAATCTGACATATTATAGACATTTAATATATATATGAATTAAAATGAAATCGATAAAAAACCCTTTAATTAAAAACATTAAGTTTTCAGGAAAGAAAATGTTTAATTAGAAATTTAGATCCTATTATTTAATTAGGTAGCTTTACAATGAATCCTACACAAGTAAAAAAGAAACAGCATGCCAGTTTTGTCACTCCTATTTGGGAAAATTTCCTCTAGCAATCAGTGGTATAACATATGTCAAAGCCACAGAACCTAGAACATTCTTGTTAGTTTATGAAATAACTAATAACCCTAATATTTCACACACATTTTCATCATCCATTTAGGTATCACTAACTCACCAGAACTTTTTTTCTTTTTAGGAAAATTCATGATGCTGATTTTAAAAGAATTTTGAACCATGAGCGGCAGTCTCAATTCACATGAAAATTTTCAGTGGGTATTACAGAAGGTGTGTATTGCATGGAGCACTGGATTGTGGTGTATAAACAATGAATGCGGGAACACTGAAAAGAAATAAAATTAAATTAAATGAAAAAAAAAAAAAAACAGAAAAGACCAAAAGGTTTTTTTCAAGTGTTATTTTCTAGTGTGCTCTTTATAGTGTGCTTAAAGTAAGTCTTTGACTACATTCTTAGACCTTTAGATTCACAAATAATAATCAAAAAAAGAAGCAAAACTTCTATAGTAAAATATTAGCGCATGTTAAACATGATGAAGGCAGAATTTGGGGTGGGTGATTAGAAGAGATAGGACCTGAGTTGTACAAGTACATAAGGTGTGGGTATTGATAATATTATCTTGAGCACACTATACTATCTATCTGAGAGAAGGACTGAGTCCTAGGCAAAAGGACTTACAAAAGAATATTAGAAGTGGTTTACAAGTATTAGAAACATACTTTTATATCCCTTTGGGTAATTATCATAAAGTTTTATAGGAGGTGGTAAGTTATT
This sequence comes from Mustela nivalis, assembly GCF_964662115.1. Taxonomy (NCBI): domain Eukaryota; kingdom Metazoa; phylum Chordata; class Mammalia; order Carnivora; family Mustelidae; genus Mustela; species Mustela nivalis. The sequence goes on along the minus strand of NC_139028.1, from coordinate 87,811,627 downwards.
TAGCGATTTTTGTCAGATGGGAATCTATTCCCTGTATATCTCAAGGAAAAATTCTGATTTTACTTAAGTAAACTAACATTCCTTGATTGAATATTATCTTAGTATGCTGTCATTCAAGGTGTTCTGTTCTTCATAGCAAAATATGGGAAACTAAACAACCTAAATCAGATTCCCGACCTCAAATTTGAATCTTACTTGTGTGACAAAAAGGCTGAAAACTGTTTTAAATTCATTCATCCCTATATAGATAGTGCTCTGAAGAGAATATAAATTCCAACTCCCCAGATCCAAGAGATGTTCTAGTTTCTGGGATATCCTTCCAAAACATTCCTCTTTGTCTGAGTTAGCAAGAATGTACTGTGCTTGAACCCATGAGTCCTAACTAATACAAAAGTTATTAGTGTGGTGGGGATAAACTACAAGTGTAGTGTATGGGAATAATCTCTATCACAGCTGAGTGACATTAGCACTGTGTAGTATTTGCACGCTTGAAATTCCATGGGAGCTTTTAGTAAGAAGTAACACTAGCACCCAGAAGTAGCCCCAGTAAGAGAAATATCTGGGAAGCCACTATCTCTGATTTTCAAATACAAATGCCTGTAAAGAGCTAGAACAAGAGAGGAAGAAATACGGTGAATGTCATACAGTAGCTTGGATGATGTTACCTGCTTATTTATAGAACTGTCTGGGGGGGATACATTGAATGGAGAATGAGGTAGATGTCCCATAATTAGGGTCTGATAGTTATTAAGCATTACTATCCAAGCTCTAAAACAATCTTATAGGGGGTTCTTGGTGAAGCATATATATTTTACCAAGGGGTTCTCTATTGGGTTCTGCCAGTAAATAGTGCTAAAGGGATACTCAAAAGATAAAAGGACTTACTATTTCCTCTTGATTTGTATTCCTGTCAGCTTCTCCCTAGCAACTCTTCCTTCATACCAGCAGTGCCTATTACTCCAAGTTTCTATATTCCCCTCAGAGTCCCAGAACAAGTTTCGTAGAGTTCTTTTTGAAATGTAACAACAGCTAACTAGTGTGTGATTTTCGTTCTGAGTTCCAGCTCTGTATGGCCCCACCAGTGGTTTTCTGAAGCACCAGTTCAAATTGGGCCATGATCAGAGGTCTTGTTTTTAGTTGCATAGAGGGCTCAGAGGTCTGGTTCTTAGTTGCACAGAGGCTCTTCTTGCTTCTGACTACCACAATCAGTTAGTACCCACATTTCTGAGATCTGCAAGCTCTACAAATCCTCTCCTGTATGCTTCAAGGTTATAAACATCACAGTGTCATTCTTTTGTTTCTTATTTCCAAAGAATGCTGGTTGCTTCTGGATGTTAGTATCTCTGTCACTTCTGAGTTTTCTTCTTGCCTTTCCAGTCTTTTAATGTCAATTTAACCAATTCCTCACATAAGACTCTTACTGTTAAAATAAGTGAGGTGTATCTATTTGCTTGACTGAACCCTTATAGTATACTATCTATCTATCATCTATCTGTCTGTCTATCTATCTATCTGTATCTATCTATCTATCTATCTATCTATCATCTACCTATCTAATCTAAGGTGGTTCTACCAAATAGACCCTCATAGAAGATTCTGAGATTAATCTGATCATAGTCTACCTTTAACACAATCAGAAACAATCTGCCAGTTGTTCCTGTTTCCACTGCCATGTAATAAATTACCTCAGAACTTAATTGTATAAAACAACAATTTTATTTTATGACTTTGTGGGTCAGGAATTTGGGAAAGTCTCATCTGGTTGGTTCTTACATAGGGTGTCATTCATTTCCAGTCAAATGTCAACAGGGCTGCAGTAATCTGAAAGCTCAACTGGGCTTAAGGTCTTATACCAGAGATTGGCAAATGTTTTCCTAAAGAAAAAATAGTAGATATTTTAGGTTTTATGGACATTATAGTTTCTATTACATCTACCCAATTCTGTCATTTAGTACAAAAGCAGTCATAGACAATAGAAATGAATGTCTTTATTTATTTTAATTAGGTAGTTTGGAAAATATGGCCATGGTTTGCTAATCCCTACACTTGATGGATCTTTCAGCTGAATGGTAGTAATTGCTGGCTATGACCTGGCAATCAATCTGGAGTGTTGGCAGAAACACCTTTATGTGAACCCTACATAATAGTTGGCTTAGAGTAGTTAAGAATCTCCATAACAGGCTTCCCCAATTTCAAAAGAACAAGATGAATGACCCTCATTCCATTTGGACTATGGAAAGTTAAAAATAACTTTGCTCTCACTCAAAAATCATTGCCATCATCATCATCAACAACAACAATAACAAAGGATAAATTAACAAAATAATGAAAAATAAATATTTGACAAAAATGATGGCTAATAGCATTCAAAAAGTTAATAATAAACAAAATCAGAGTCAACAAGCTCAGAAAATAGAAAGGTAAACAACAAAAAAAAACCCTTACACAGATTGTAATAAAACTGTACAAAAACAGAGAAAAAATATATTGAAAATGTAATAAAAAAAGAATGCCTTACCTATGGAAGAACAAGGATAAGAATTAAAGTAAAATTTTCATCATAAATCAAAAAATAAGAAGAGAATGAAGGAAAATACTTAAATTTTGAAAGAAAATATCTAGAATTCTTCACCGGTAAAGATTATCCCTTAAAACCTTAAAAGAAATAAAGGCTTTTTCAGACAAATAAAAACATTAGGAATTCATTACTAGAGATTTACTCCATAAGAACTGTTAAAAAATAAAGTTCTTTGGGAGAAGGAAAATGATATTTATGAAAAATGGATCTACATAAAGGAAGAACATCAAATAGGAAATAACATAAGTTAAAATAGTTTTTCTTAACTGATCTATAAATGCTTAAAATAATAATAGAAATACTGGGGTGGTTATAGCATAAGGATAAGTGAAATTAATGATAGGAATGTTCAAATAAAGGGACATAAGATACTATAATACTATATCATAAGTTATCTTCACTGTATGTGAGTATAGTGTAGTAATGGTGTAGTAAAAGTTTATGAACTAGAGTAGGAGGCAAGACGGCAGCAGAGCAGCAGACTGAAATGACATCAGATCCCAGGAGTTCAGCTAGATAGGCATCAAATCATTCTGAACACCTACAAACTCAACAGGAGATAGAAGAGAAGAAGAGCACAATTCTTGGAGCAGTATCAACCAATTTCTGAAAGGTAGGATGTCCAGAGAAGTGAATCTGAAGCTACAGGAAGATAGACTGTGGGAGGAGGGGCCAGATCCTGGCAAGTGGCAGAGCAGTGGAGCACAAAATCAGAACTTTTAGAAGTCTGTCCCACTGAGGGACATCACTTCAGAGGCTAAGTGGGGGTGGAGCTCTTGCAGGCACAGTGTGGTCTCAGGTGCCATGGGGTCACAGAAAGATTGGAAAGATTGAAAAAGATTGAGTGTGACGTGGCTGCCAGCTATTGGAGCAGGGAAACTGACTACAGAAACAGAGCCAAAAAGTGAGCTTTCAGATTAGTGTTACCTTAAACTGTGATCCAAGGTACAGTCAGACCACTGCTCTTTGAGCAGGGACCCCACAAGCGGCAGATCCAGAGAGACTCACACTCCTCCTCTGGGAGGAGTAGAATGGCACAAATCTGTTGGGTTTGTAGACTCCACGCAGGGCTGTGTGCCAGAGATAGAAATCCTTGGTCACAGACCAGGTGAGCACAAAGCACAGAGTGTGAAGACCAGAGAGCCAGGAGTGACTGCTTGTCTCTGGGGGCACATTGAGGAGTGGGGTCCCGAGCTCTCAGCTCTTCCAGGCTGGAGATTTGGAGGCCACCATTTTCATTCCCATCCTTCAGAGTTCTATGAAAGTGTTCAGAAAACAAAAGCTCCAAGAGCAAGCCTGAGCAGATTACTGAGCCTGGTCCCTGACAAGGGTGGTGCATAACACCTCAGGAAAAGACACATGAGATCATTGCAACAGGCCCTTTCTGGAAAAGATCAGCAAAATTATCCAGCCAAGGCCAAGCTCACCAAACAAGGAGAACAGCAGAACTCCAGAGCTAGAGTAAAGCAATACCTAGAATTCATGGCTTTTCCCCCATGAGCCTTTAGTCTTGCAAATCTAATTTTTTTTTAAAGATTTATTTATTTACTTGACAGAGAGAGATCACAAGTAGGCAGAGAGGCAGGCAGAGAGAGAGAGAGAGGAGGAAACAGGCTCCCTGCTGAGCAGAGAGCCCGATGCGGGACTCAATCCCAGGACCCTGAGATCATGACCTGAGCCGAAGGCAGCGGCTTAACCCACTGAGCCACCCAGGCGCCCGCAAATCTAATTTTTTTAAACTTTATTTTTTTCTAATTCTAATTTTTTAAACTTTTTCCCTTTCCTCTTTTAATGTTTTTTAACTAGTTTATCTTCACAATACCTTTCTAAGAAAAAAAAATTCTTTTTAAACCTTCATTGTTATAGTCATATTTTATCCCTTCATTGGTTTCAACCTTACTTTGTGTATACATATATTTTTTTTTAATTTTGGAATACAATTTCATCTAATAGATCAAAATATACCCCAATATAGCACATGGCTTTGTTCTAGTCTCCAGCCTGAGCATATTCCCTCCTATTTTTTTATCTTATTCCAACCAACTTACTTATCAATGCCTTTTTTAGAATTTTTTTTAAAATTTTCATCTTTAAAGTCACGTTACATCCTTTCATTGTGTTCACCCTTATTATATATATATATATATATGAAAAAAAAATATATATATGGTATTCTTTCTTTAAAATTTGGGAAGTTTTTCTTCTCAATGTCAAAATACACCCAAAATCAAGTGGGTGGCTCTGTCCTATTAACTAGTCTAATATATAATTTTATTTTTTATTTTTTAATTTTTACTTCTTTTGCCCCCTTTCGTCACTCCCAGTTTGCGGTCTCTTCTGATATGGTTAGCATACATTTTTCTGGGGTCTTTGCCACCCTCTTAGTATTTTACTCTCTCATTCGTATATTCTTATCTGGATAAAATGACAAGGCAGAAAAACTCACCACACACACACACACACACACACACACACACAAAACCGCACAAGAGAGGCTGTACTGATGGCTAGGGACCAAATCAATATGGACATTGGTAATATGTCAGAAGTATAATTCAGAATGATAATTCTCAAGGTGCTAGCTGGGCTCAAAAAAGGCATGGAAGATATTAGAGAAACGCTTTCCAGAGAAATAAAATCCCTTTCTGGATTTTATCTCCCTTTCTGGAGATATAAAAGAACTAAAATCTAGCCAAGTTGATATCAAAAAAAGCTATTAATGAGGTACAACAAAAAAATGGAGGCTGTTATTGCTAAGAAATATGAGGCAGAAGAGAGAGTTAGTGATATAGAAGACCCAATGATGGAGAATAAAGAAGCTGAGCAAAAGAGAGATAAACAACTACTGGATCACAAGGAGAGGATTCGAGAGATAAAAGTGATACCATAAGATGAAACAATACTAGAATACTTGGGATTCAAGAAGAAGAAGAAAGAGAGAAAGGGACAGAAGGTATGTTGGAGCAAATTATAGTAGAGAATTTCCTTAATTCGGCAAAGGGAACAAGCATCAAAATCCAGGAGGCACAGGCAACTCCTCAAAATCAATAAAAATAGGTCCATACCCCATCATCTAATAGTAAAACTTACAAGTCTTGGTGACAAAGAGAAAATCCTGAAAGCAGCTCAGGAAAATAAATTTGTAACATACAATGGTAGAAGTATTAGATTGGCAGGAGACTTATCCAAGGAGACCTGGAAGGCCTGAAAGAACTGCCATGATATATTCAGAGCACTGAATGAGAAAAATATGCAGCAAAGAATACTATACCCAGCTACGCTACCATTGAAAATAGAAGGAGAGATAAAGAGCTTCCAGGACAAACAAAAATTAGAAGAATTTACAAACACCAAACCAGTCCTACAGGAAATACTGAAAGTTGTCCTCTAAGGAAAGAGAGAGCCTACAAGCAGTAGATCAGAAAGGATCAGAGACAATATACAGTAACAGTCACCTTACAGGCAATACAGTGGAACTAAATTCATACCTTTCAACAGTTATCCTGAATGTAAATGGGCTAAATGCCCCAATCAAAAGACAGAATACATAAAAAACCCAAACCTGTCAATATACTGTCTACAAGGAACTCATTTTAGACCCAAAGACACCTACAGATTTAAAGTGAGGGGGTGGAAAACAATTTACCATGCTAATGGACATCAAAAGAAAGCTGGGGTGGCAATGCTTATATCAGATAAATTAGATTCTAAGCCAAAGACTATAATAAGAGATGAGGAAGGACACTATATCATACTCAAAGGGTCTGACCAACAAGATCTAAAAATTTTAAATATCTATGCCCCTAACATGGGAGCAGCCAACTATGTAAACCAATTAATAAAAAAAAAAAAAAAACAAAGAAACATATTGACAATAATACAATAATAGTAGGGGACTGTAACACCCCCCTCACTGAAATGGACAGACCCAAGCAAAGGATCAACAATGAAATAAAGGCCTTAAGTGACACACTGAACTGGATGGACATCACAGATATATTCAGGACATTCAATCCCAAAGCAACAGAATACACATTCTTCTCTAGTGAACATGGGACATTCTTGAGAATAGATCACATCCTGGATCACAAATGAGGTCTCAACTTGTACCCAAAGATTGGGATCATTCCCTGCATATTTTTAGACCACAATGCTCTGAAGCTAGAACTCAATCACAAGAGGAGAGTTGGAAAGACTCAAAAACATGGAGGCTAAGGAGCATCCTAGTAAAGAATCAATGGGCCAACCAGGAAATCAGGAAGAGTTGAAAAATATCATGAAAACAAATGATAATGAAAATACAACTGTTCAAAATCTGTGGGACACATACAAGGTGATCCTAAGAGGAAAGTATACAGCGACACAAGTCTTTCTTAAGAAACAAGAAATGTCTCAATTATACAACCAAACCCTATACCTAAAAGAGCTGGAGAAAGAAAATCAAAGAAAGCCTAAACCCAGCAGGAGAAGAGAAATCATAAAGAGCTGAGCAGAAATCGATGAAATAGAAACAAGACAACAGTACAATAGATCAATGAGACTAGGACCTGGTTCTTTGAAAGAATTAATAAGAATGATAAACCCCTGGTCAGACTTATCAAAAAGAAAAGACAAAGGGCCCAAATAAATAAAATCATGAATGAAAGAAAAGAGATCACAACCAACACAAAGAAATACAAAAAATTATATGAACATATTATGAGCACTATATGCCAACAAATTTGACAATCTGGAAGAAATGGATGCATTCCTAGGGACATATAAATACTAAAACTGAACTCAGGAGATAGAAAACCTGAGCAGACCCATAACCAGTAAGGAGATTGAAGAAATCATCAAAAATCTCCCAAAAAAACAAGAGCCCAGGGCAAGATGACTTCCCAGGGGAATTCTACCATACATTTAAAGAAGAATTAATACCTATTCTCTTGAAACTGTTCCAAAAAAAATAGAAATGAAAGGAAAACTTCCATACTCATTTTATGAGACCAACATTACCTTGATTCCAAAACTAGACAAAGACTCCACCAAAAAGGAGAATTACAGACCAATGATGAACACCAATGTGAAAATTCTCACCAAAACACTAGCCAATAACACCAAATGTTATTGATGAACACCAATGTGAAAATTCTCACCAAAATACTAGCCAATAACATCCAAAAGTACATTAAAAGGATTATTCACCACAACAAAGTGGGATTTATTCCTGGGCTGCAAGGTTGGTTCAACATCCACAAAGTAATCAATGTTATATCATACAATAATAAAAGAAAGAACAAGAACCATATGATACTCTCAATAGATGCTTAAAAAGCATTTGACAAAGTATGACATCCTTTCTTAATCAAAACTCTTCAAAGTGTAAGGATATAGGGTACATACCTCAATATCATCAAAGCCATCTATGAAAAACCTACAGCGAATATCATTCTCAATAGGGAAAAACTGAGAGCTTTTCCCCTAATGTCAGGAACACAGCAGGGTTGTCTGCTATCACCACTGTTATTCAAGATAGTACTAGAAGTCCTAGCCTCAGCAGTCAGACAACAAAAAGAATAAAAGTCATCTAAATTGGCAAAGAAGAAGTCAAACTATCACTCTTTGTGGATGATATGACATATTATATGGAGAACCCCAAAGACTCAACTCCAAAACTTCTAGAATTCATACAGGAATTCAGTAAAGTCTCAGGATATAAAACAATGCACAGAAATCAGCTGCATTTCTATACACCAACAGCAAGACAGAAGAAAGAGAAATTAAGGAGTTGATTCCATTTACAATTGCACCCAAACCCAGAAGATACCAAGAAATAAACCTAACCAAAGAGGCAAAGAATCTGTACTCAGAAAATTATAAAGTACTCATGAAAGAAACCGAGGAACACATAAAGAAATGGAGAAGCATTCCATGTTATGGATTAGAAGATCAAATATTGTGAAAATGTGTATGCTACCTAAAGCTATCTACACATTTAACACAATCCCTATCAAAATACAATCAATTTTTTTCAAAGAAATGGGTCAAATAATCTTAAAATTTATATGGAACCAGAAAAGATCCTGAAGAGACAGAGGAATGTTGAAGAAGAAAGCCAAAGTTGGTGGCATCACAATTCCAGACTACAAGCTCTATCACAAAGCTGTCATCATCAAGACAGTATAGTACTAGCACAAAAACAGACATAAAGATCAATGGAACAAAATAGACAGCCCAGAAATAGACTCTCAACTCTATGGTCAACTAATCTTTGACAAAGCACGAAGGAATGTCCAATGGAAAAAAGTCTCTTCAAGAAGTGGTGTTGGGAAAATTGGACAGCCATATGCAAAAAAAATGAAACTGGAACATTTCCTTATACCACACACAAAAATAGACTCAAAATGGATGAAGACCTCAATGTAAGACAGGAATCCATCCAAATTCTTGAGGAGAACACAGGCAGCAACCTCTTTGACCTCAGTTGCAGCAACTTTTTCCTAGAAATTTCTTCCTAGAAACATTGCCAAAGGCAAGGGAAACAAGGCAAAAATGAACTATTGGGACTTCATCCAGATCAAAAGCTTTTGCACAGCAAAGGAAAGAGTCAACAAAGCCAAAAGACAACTGACGGAATGGGAGAAGATATTCCCAAATGACATTTCAGATAAGGGGCTAGTATCCAAAATCTATAAAGAACTTATCAAACTCAACACTGAAAGAAGAAATAATCCAATCAAGAAATGGGCAGAGGACATGAAGAGACATTTCTTCAGGAAGACATCCAGATGCCTCAAAGACACAGGAAAAAGTGCTCAACATCATTTGGCATCAGGGAAATACAAATCAAAACCACAATGAGATACCACCTCACACCAGTCAGAATGGTTAAAATTAACAAGTCAGGAAACAACAGATGTTGGAGAGGATGCAGAGAATGCGAGCTAGTGCAGCCACTCTGGAAAACATTATGTAGTTTCCTCAGAGTTGAAAGTAGAGCTACCCTATGACCCAGCAATTGCATTACTGGGTATTTACCCTAAAGATACAAATGCAGTGATCCAAAGGAGCACGTGCACCCGAATATTTATAGCAGCAATGTCCACAATAACCAAACTATCAAAAGAACCCAGATGCCCATTAACAGAAGAATGGATAAGGATGATGTAGTATATATATGCAATGGAATACTATGCAGCCATCAAAAGAAATGAAATCTTGTCCTTTGCAACAATGTGGATGAAGCTAGAGTGTATTATGCTGAGAAAAATAAGTCAATCAGAGAAAGATAATTATCATATGATCTCCCTGATATGACGAATTTGAGAGACAGAGTTGGGGGGCTTGAGGGTTAGGGAAGGAAAAATGAAACAAGATAGTTTGTGGAGAGAAACCTCTTAATATCACAAAACAAACTGAGGGTTGCTGGGAGTAGGCAGGTGTGGAGAGGTTGGTTGTGTTATGGACATTGGGGAAGGTAGGTGACATGGTGAGTGCTGTGAAGTGTGTAAGCCTGACAATTCACAAACCTGTACCCCTGGGACATATAACACAGTATACATTAATAAAAATAATTAATAAAAAAGATTTTTTAAAAGTGCATGAACTAAGAATAAATGTATTTTGAAAATTATAGAATAGCCATTAAATTTTTTAAAGTATAACTGATATACTAAAAGAGAAAATAAAATGTAATAATATAAAATTCTCAGTTATAACCAGAGAAGATAGAACATGAGGTAAAAAACAGAACAAAAAACAAGTAACAAATACTACATTTAGAAAGAAGTCACAAATATGGTTGAAAGTTACATAAGTATACTAATACGCCCTCTAAATGTGAATAATCTAAATACACCTATTAAAAGCAGATATTGGCAGATTAGATAAAAGAGAAAAAAAAGACCTAACTATATGTTTTGTAATTTTTTTTTAATTTGTTTTACAAACACTTGTTTATAGGGCTGAGTTTTCAATAGATCACAGTGAGGGAGCTGCTCTGTTACATATGAAACCCTGATCCAGAAGCAGGTCATCTAAGAAATGCATTTTAAATACAAAGTATCAGAGAGGTTAAATATAAAGAAACCAAAGAAGATATACCATGTTAACATTAACTGAAGATCTTATGAAAGTCAAAGTAGCTGTATTAATTCTCAACAAAGCAGATTTCAGAACAAGAAAAATTACATGGTTTAAAGAAAGGAATTACATGGTAAAAGGGAAAAATCTTCTAAGGAGGTAACATAACAATGTTTAACTTGTATGTCCCTAATAGCAGAGTGTCATAATATGTAATCCAAAAACTGATAGAACTTAAAGGAGGAAAAGGCAAATCCACTACTATATTTTGAATCTTCAGCACTCCTTTTTAAGTAAATGATAGATCAAGCTGGCAAAAATCAGTAAGGACATAGTTGACCCAAATAGCATAATCAATCAACTTGACCTAACTGACATTTATAGAACACACCTTTCAACAATAGCAGAACACACATTCTTCTCAAGTTCATATGGATTTTCAATGAATATGGAATAAAGACCTCATTCTGGACCCAAAATATATTTTAACAAATTTAAGATCTTAAATCATGATGCTATAATGCAATTAAACTAGAAATTAGTAATAGTTAGCAGAAAAATACCCAAACATTTAAAAATTAAGTAACAAAGTTCTAAATAACCCTTGGATCGAAGTGGAAGTCACTTTGAGAAAGTGAAATATTTAAATGTTTTAAATTTAAACAAAGATAAAAATTTAACTTATCAAAAGTTGCAGGATATTGTGAATGTAGTGCTTAAGTGCATATTTTGGAAAAGAAGAAAGATTTAATATCAATAATCTAAACTTACATTTTAGGACTAGTGAAGGAAGAGCAATTTAAGCCCAAAGTAAGGAGAAAATAAATAATAAAAATTAGAGGATAAATCAATAAAAAATAGTGCAGAAATTATAAACAGGTTAAAAACATAGAAAATCAATAAAACCAAAAAAATAGGTTCTTTGAAAATATAAATAAAATTGATAATCTTCTACCCAGTTTGATAACAAGAAAAAATAGATACAAATCACCAATAACAAAATGAAAGTGGGACCATTACTGAGTCCATAAACATAAAATAATTATAATAAAGGAATACAACAAACAACTCTATGTCCACAAGTTTGGTCAATTAAATGAAATGGGCCAATTCCTTAAACATGCATGCTTACAAGGAGAAATTGATAGAAGCAGGCCTACATCTACTAAAGAAATTGAATGAAAAATGAATACATCTTCAAAGAAGAAAGCATCTAATCCCAATGGTTTCTCTAGTAAATTCTACCAAATATTTATAAAGAAATATTTTTTCCAAAAAATAAAAGAAGAAGGAACACTTCCCAACTCATAATATAAGGTTAGCATTACCTGATACCCAATCAGATAAAGATATTACAAAAAAGGAAAAGTACAGATCAAAATCTCATACTATAGATGTAAAATTCTCAATAGAAGATCAGAAAGTTGATCCAAATATGTAGAAAAATACTACACTGTGACTAAATATGATTTATTCCAATATGAAAGCCTGGTTCAACACTCAAAAATCATCAATTCAAAGTACTGTATCAACAGACTAAAAAAAAAGCATCTGATTGTTATCAATTGATGCTGAAAAATATTTGATAAACTACAACAGTAAGTCATGATAAAAAGTAAGCAAACTAGGAATATAAGGGAACAGTCACATTTTGTTAAAAGAAAAACTAACACCCCCCCAAAAAATCCCCTACCGTTAATATTATACTGAATAGTGAGAAATTAGTTATTGTAGGGAATGGAGGAAATTTAAATAGATGAAGCCAAGGGGATTTTCTAGAGCTTTCAACTATTTTGTATGCTCTATTGTGATGGATACACCAAAACATTGATCAAAACTCACAGTACTTTAAAATGCAAAGACTGAACTTGAATATATGGAAAATTTTAATACCCATTTACGAGGTTAGAAAATGTAAGGCTAGAATGCAGAATGTGACACAACAGTGTAACTGTATTAAAAATATATGAAATCACTTTACTGAAGGAGATGGATAAAGTGATGCTGATTTGAATTATTTTGGAAATATGTGCAATCTGTAAAACTAAAGGCAAAAGGAAATATATGTAAGAATAACACTTTAGTTGATAATTTTCCCCCTCCCCTCACAGGTACAGGCTAACGTTATAATAATGCTGTAAATGTATACTGGATTGAATAATTATGATTATGTATGGCAAATGGTGGGAGCCAGATTTCTTTACACTGGACTACTGGGTGGTTAGAGACAAGTAAAGGAAAAGTCAATGTGATCCATGTGATAATGGATTAGAGTTGGAGACATACAGAGGAACTCAAGTTCAGTTTAATATAGATAAAAGTGGTTGTACAAATAGGTATTAATAGACAAGTATATACACAGTTGTTAGCATACATACATATATTTCTTTAGTCTGTCAACTGAAAGAGCCTATAAGCAAAATATCCCAGCGGTTGTTAGTATCCTAGCACTCAGATATTGATTTCTAATACTATGTTCCCATGAAAGGATCCAGAACTCTTTGGAGAAATGGCTGATCTGAAAGTAGGGTAGGGTGTATACAGGGTAAGCCTGAAGTTACAGAAAGTTGAAACACACACACACACACACACACACACACGATGGGTATGTATTAAAGAAATACAGAAGCCACACACACACACACACACGATGGGTATGTATTAAAGAAATTCAGAGGCCAACTGAAAGAGTCCCTAATAGCCATAGCTAGAACATGTTGAGAAACAAAATAAATATAAATAAGTACTAGATTTTTAACCCAAAGTATAAAATCAATATCTGTATACTTAGACAAATATTCAATATTGGTACTAATATAGGATTGAATAAACAAACAGGGAAGAATGAACAAATCTCCCATACAGAAGACTATCAAATGATTTATGGAGATACGCTGTCCTCAGAGAGGTGGAACATAACTCCTCATTCCTTAGATGTAAGGTGTGCATAGTCACTACATCCTTCCACAAAAGTACAGTAAAATTATAGTAAAAAGATCTCTATAGTATATAAATACAGCATAAAGTACCTCAGCCATGCGATCAAGTTAGCAGCAGTAATGATAAATCAGGTTGACAGCAGGTATCCTGGATATGATATAATAAAAACATGGCACTTTACCTCTCTATATTTTTTTCTACTAAAATTGCATAGCTCTGATGAAATAATGAAAAAACACCAGACAAATCCCACCTGGGTGGAATTCTAAAAACACATGAAAAGTATTCCTCAGGAATGTCAAAGTCATTAACAACAAAGTAAATGTGAGAAACTGTCACAGTAAAGGGGAGCTGAAGAAGGTATTAAGATTAAATATAACATATCCACAAAGGGATCTTAGAACTGAAAAAGGATGTTAGATAAAAACTAAAGGAACCTCAAATAATCATGAATTTTAATTATTAGTAATATATCAATAGTCTCATTAATTTTAAGAAATTTATCATAAAATTTAAGATGTTAAAAAGAGGCAAATTTAAGACAGGATATATTGTAACTCTCTGTACCATCTTTGAACATTATTTTAAAAATAAATAAATGGGGTGCCTGGATGGCTTACTTGGTTAACTGTCCAACTTTTGATTTCGGCTCAGGTCATGAGCTCAGGGTCATGAGATTGAACCCTGAGTCAGGCTCCACACCCAGTTTAAAATTAGATTTTCTCCTTCACCCGTTGGAGCCACTGTGGAAAAGAGAATGGAGAGTCCTCAAAAAGTTAAAAATATAAGTACTCTGCAACCCAGCACTACTAGGTATTTACCCAAAGAAAACAAAAACAGTAATTCGAAGGGATACATTCACCACAATGTTTATAACAGCATTATCTATAATAGCCAAAATATGGAAACATCCCAAGCATTTATTGACAGATGAATTGATAAAGAAGATCTGTATGTATATACACATACACAATGGAATATACACAATGGAATATTTGTCATCCATAAAAAATTATGAATTATTGTCATTTGCAATGACATGGATGGAACTAGAGAGTATAATGCCAGATGAAATAAGTCAGTATATGATTTCACTCATGTAGAATTTAAGAAATAAGACAAATGAGCAAAGAGGGGAAAAAAAGAAAGAAAGATAGGAATACCAAAAATATTCTTCATTATAGAGAACAAACTTGATGGTTATCAGAGGGGAAAGGGCAGGTGTGGATGGATGAAACAGGAATGGGGGTCAAGGTGTTCACTTGTGATGAGCACTAGGTGCTGTATGGGAGTGTTGAAGCCCTATCTTGTGCACCTGAAACTATTACACTGTCTGTTAACTAACTGGAATTTAAATAAAAACTTAAAAAAGAAATAGGTTTGTCTTTCTTTTTTTGTCTGAAACTTGGCCTCAATAATGGCTTCTATTAGATTAAGTTGAGGTGTCACACTTTCCTGGAATAATGTAGAAGGTGAATTCTAAAGAACTGAAGGGAGAAAAATGTTGTAATAGATTTAACATGTTCCTTCCACATCCATTCCTAAAGAAGTACTTGTGGACATTACTTTCACTGAGACATTGAGAAAAATGCAAGTGACAGAAACATCAGTATCTTTAAAAGCTCTCTGCTTGATGCACACTCACAGAAAGGCAAGTCAGACCCATACTACTATAAGATGTCAGAAACATTGATTCTGATATTCTCATTAATTTGTAAGTTCCAACAGAAATTTTATATGCAATAATTTGAAAGCTACTAAAAAAACTAACTTGATTTCTTAGAAAGTAAGCTTCAACTTTAAGGATTAGACTGTTTCATCTTAGTTTAAGAAGAATTATAGTTTTAGCCTCTCAGCATTTTATTGTCATTCCCCATTCCTCAATAGGGAATAAATACATCTCTAATATGAAACTTCAAGTTTTCTTCTTAGGGGTAATAAAAAGTGAAAATATATGGTGGAAGTATTTCCAATGGTTCAGGAAAGCTTCTCTGAAGCAGGAGGCAATTTATCAAAATAGAAGGTAAATCTCTCAGGAGAAGACTATATGCAGGTGGAATTAAATTGTTGCTTAAGGGATGGCTGCGCAATAGTGAAGCTCTTCTTTTTGGTGGAGATAGAGATAGAGATGCCTTTTTTTTTTTTTTTATCAAACTGCTAAGTTCAAAGTTTCATGAGTTTCTTCTGGTGAGTTCCCTCCTCAGTGATTAATATGCCAAAGACGGAAAGGAGATTGGAATAACAGAGGCAGCATGAGAAATGGAAAGTAAATGGACCTTGAAGATAATCAGAAACAGATAAGCTAGATCTTAATAGATCTTAATTCTTATGAACCTCAATTTCTTCATCTGCCAAAAACAGTTAATGAAAGAGCATCTTATAGAATCATATTAAGGATTGTATAAGATAACATATCTAAATATGAAGATATATATTAAATTATTAATAATGGGCTGGTATTGTCACCACCACCACCACAACCATCATCACCATGCTAAGTTGATACCCACAACACTGAAATATAATTCTTATGGATATAGCACAATTGAGTTATTTTCCTTGAGGGTCTTATGATAAAGAAATAATGACAGCAATAGAAATAACAAATACTACTTCTATAATGACAGCACTAAAAACACCGGGGGTAAACTAGCATCAGACACTGTACCAAGTAGCATACACGTTTCATGCATACCTCCTACAGTTTTATCCTACTCAAGGGGGATATGATCATTTAATAGGTACATCTGATGAAACATAAATAATCCAAGATTAGATTAGGCCACTTATAAATTTTTATTCATTAAATCATTACATATAAATCAAAAAGGAGAAATTTTCAGTTCATTATGATATCCATAAAAGAATACTGAGTTTCCTAAAGAGATTAATCTACTTTCACTTTTGCATCACAATGTAGCAAGGAAAAAGCAAAGTTTCATATTTCTAATTTTATTTTAGTATTCTATAATAATTATCAAAATAAACATAAGCAGGATGATTTCTATTGGTTGAACATTAACTGAAATAATCTCGATGTTTTGTAATGCTATTAGGTTTTGTTAAAAATTGATTATCCTATGATAATCCTAAAATTATTATACTATTGATTACACAAAAATATCATATAATCCAGTAATTTCACTTCTGGTTATTTACCCAAAGGGAAAAAAATGCAAAAAGATATATGTATTCCTAGTTTACTGTAGCAGTACTTACAATAGCCAAGATATGGAAGCAACCCAAGAGTCCATTGACAGATAAAAAAGACGCGGTACATATATGTGATGTAATATTATTCAGCCATAAAAAAGAATGAGATCTTGCCATTTGTGACAACACGTATATGGACCTAGAGGGTATTGTGGTAAGTGAAATAAGCCACACATAAAAAGACAAATACTGTATGATTTCATTCCCATGTGAAATCTTAAAAAAAAAAAATCAAAACAATTAAACAAACAAAAATCAGCAACAGACCCATAAATATGGAGAACAGATAGATGATTGCCAGGGGGAAGGCAAATAAAGGCACAGACCAAATGAATGAAGCTTCGTGGGAGATACAGTCTTCCAGCTATGAAATATACAGTTGTCATTATCACGATAACACATAACATATACAGTATCATTATGTTGTATATCTGAACTAATGTAACATTGTGTATTGACTATACTTCAAAAAAATAGAGAAAAAACTTGAAAAGACATTTACACTGTAAGAGTATTTATGTAATTTTACTTAAAGTCTTTTTCTTTACCTAAAAATATCTCTGAAATCTTTGTTAAATTTCACTTGTAGATATGATATATTTCTTTTGTACACTTCAGAATGTTACTAAAAATAATGTGGATGACCTGTCCTCCTTATTCAGGAGGTTTATTGGTTCTTTCTCATCACACAGTGACCTAGTATCCCGTTTTGTCTAAAGTGGCAGTGTCAGGGGGAGCATGACAGGTGACTCTTACAATCAGACTTTATTGTTGTTGTTGTTTTTTCTAATTATTTTTGTACTCTTTTTAGGTTTATTGAGATAGAATTGACATATAATATATAAGTTTAAGGAGTGCAACATAATGATTTGATATACGTACATATTGTGAAATAGTGATCACAATAATCATAATTACACTTTTTCCTCTTGTGATGAGAATGTTCAAGATCTGTTCTCTGAGCAACTTTAAATAGTCAATACAGTATTGTCAACTATAGTCACCATTTTGTACATTACAACCTGAGACCATATTTATCTTATTACTGGAAGTTTATACTTTCTGGCCACCTTCACCGATACCCCACCTCTGAATATCACCAATCTGATCTCTGTGTCTCCCTGCACCCACCCCAGATTCCACATGTAAGTGAAATCACGGAATATTTGTCTTTGTCTGAAAAATCAAACTGCAATTTCAATATAGGCCTAATCACTTCTGTACTCTATGACTTTGGGTAAATAGTAACTTTTTCCTCACCTATAAAATGGGTATAACAATTCTACTACTGATCGGGGATATTAAATTGATTAAAGATATATATTTGCAAAATTCCTATTTTTATGTATAAAGACATTCAATGGGAATTAATTCTATTTTCTCTTTAGTTCATAACTGGATCTTCAGTGTATCTCTTACAAGAGATGATAGTATCTTTTTCTGTCATCAATCTAAATTAGACTTCACACATGCGTAGTTATAAACTATTTGCAAATACTCTTTATCTAACTTTACCCAATGAGTATTCCAAGCAATGCTGAAAGGTATATATCCTTTTATTCATTTCAAAGGTCAATAAACTATACTTCAGAGAGCAATAAGTAACTTATTTATGTACACTTAGGAAGTGCTGAAGACTTGAAGTCATGCTCCAGAAATTATGATGTGGAATCCCCTAACCTGACCTTAAAACCCATTTAGCTAACCACTTTGACCCTTTCAGGTTGATTGGAAATTTCATTGCTTTCCCATCAAGGCTGGAATCTCAGGAAACTTGTTGTAACTCTTTAGGTCTTCTTTACCTTGAAACCCAGATTTCCTACCACCTTATGTCATGAGTCCAGGAAATTCTGTGAAGCTCTCATCTCTCAGGACCCCAGGAAAGAAGTGGAAAACAGGTCTCTTTTGCTATTTCCATTCATCTAGAACATTTATTGGCTCCATCTATCTGGAGAACGCTTTGCTACAGAAATTAGCAGGTTAGCACTTGTCAAGTACCCTCTAATATCTGTATTGCAAACTGCCATTAAATAATTTGACCATTCACAATTTTCAGGTGGTTCTTTTTTGGTAATATAGAATTACTTTGATGATTAGAGATAGAGAAGGTCCTTGTTCCCTATCCCTCCCCTCTACCACATTTTGTGACAATGTGAGCAAGTCTACAATGAAGTCTGCAACATGTATGAACATGTCTTAGAAAATAGGTCCAGGGAGAAATGGAAATCAAAGTCATAATATCATCTTACATCTGTTAGAATGGCCAGTATTAAAAAGACAACAAATAACAAATGTTGGTGAGGATGTGGAGAAAAGGAAACTTTCACATACTATTGAGAAAGTAAACTGATGCAACTAGCATGGAAAATGGTATGGAAGTTCCTCAAAAAATAAAAAATAGAAATATTATATGATCCAAAAATTCTGCTACTGGGAATGAAGGGAAATAAAGGAAATGAAAACACTAATTCAAAAAAATATGCACTTATATATTTATTGTAGCATTACTTGCAATAGCTGAGATATGGAAGTAACACAGTATCATCTATAAATCGATGAAAGGATAAAGAATATGTGTGTATACACACACAAAATGGAATATTATTCAGCCATAAAAAAGAATGAGATCTTGCCATTTACAGTATGTATGGTGCTAGAGGGTATTATTCTAAGTGAAATAAATCAGATAAATACCATAATGCCATATAGCTTCACTTATATGTAAAAAAACAAAACATATTTCACTTATACATAAAAAAAACAACAGGGGTGCCTGGGTGGCTCAGTGGGTTGAGGCTTCTGGCTCAGGTCATGGTCCTGGAGTCCTGGGATCAAGTCCCCCATCAGGCTCTCTGCTCGGCGGGGAGCCTGCTTCTCCCCCACAACCCCTGCCTGCCTCTCTGCCTAATTGTGATCTCTCTCTCTCTCTGTCAAATTAAAAAAAAAAATCTTAAAAAGGAAAAAAAAAAAAGAAATGATCAAACAAACAAAATAGAAACAGACTCAAATGCAGAAAACAAACTAATGGTTGCCAAGAGAGGGGTTGGGCAAAATGAGCAAAGATGAGTGGGAAATGTAGACTTCTAGTTATGGAATGAATAAGTCACAGTGATTAAAGTCACCTCATAGGGAATATAATCAATTGTTGCATGGTGACAGATGGTAGCTACACTTGTGCTTGTGGTGAGCACAGCATAATGTATACAGTTGCCACTGTCACCATAACAGGTAAATGTACTTTTATACAGGATCACTATGCTGTATACTTGATACTAATGTGACATTGTATGTCAACTGTACTTCAATAAAAATAAACAATAGAGGCACCTGGGTGGCTCAGTGGGTTAAGCCTCTGCCTTCGGTTCAGGGTCATGGTCTCAGGGTCCTGGGATTGAGCCCCACATCGGGCTCTCTGCTCAGTGAGGAGTCTGCTTGCCCCACCCCTCTCTCTGTCTGCCTATCTACCTACTTTGTTCTCTCTCTCTATCAGATAAAAAAATAAAATCTTAAAAAAATAAATAATAAAGGAAATTCATGGACAAAGCAAGTAAATAGAGTTTAATATGCACATTGTCATCTTAGTTAGCTAGCATAATGTCTACCCTGTAAGTAACAATTCCAGAAATATGTTGTTTATGCATGTGAGGCTGGACTAAGAAAACACTCAGGAAATCTGGAAATAATTAAAGAATGATTTGGGTTATACCAAAAAACCTAAAATTGGTAGGATTAATCAGGTGGGGTAGAAAAAGAGGGGTCATGATAACTTTAAGATTTCTGTCTTGAGGGACTGTTTTGGAAGGGAATGTCATAAATGAGAAGGGAAACTATGTGTATACCTGCATGTGTATGTGTATTTGTGTCCAAGAGGAATTAAAGTTGAGATGATGGGGGCACATGGGTGGCTCAGTGGGTTAAGCCTCTGCCTTCAGCTCAGGTCATGATCCCAGGGCCCTGGGATCGAGCCCTGCATCGGGCTCTCTGCTCAACAGGGAGCCTGCCTCCACCTCTCTCTCTGTATGCCTCTCTGCCTACTTGTGATCTCTGTCTGTCAAATAAATAAATAAAATATTAAAAAAATAAAGTTGAGATGATGTTGATATTGAGATATCTGTGGAATGCGCCATTAAAGATACCAAACAAGTAGATGTCTCTATGAGTCTATAGACAATAAAAAAGGTCCAAACTAGAGATACATAGTTCAGTGTCATCAGTGTATCACTGAAGCTCTGGAAGCTAAGCAGATTTCATAAAGAGAGCCTGTTGACAGGTGATCTGAAGGATAGTTGTGCAACTTGAGACAACATTACCCTTTAAGTATGAACAGAAGAACATCACCTATTAAGAGAAAATGAAAAATAATAGTGAGGTGGTAGAGTAACAGAGCAGGAACTTCCTCATGAATCAAGTGAAGGCAATTTTCAGAAGAATGTGTTCAACACTGTCACATATCACAAGGGGTAAAGTAAAAGAACTAAAAACTTTTAGAGCGGGAGCAAGCATATTACATATTAGTTTAGGATGATTAGTTTTAGAGAACTAGTAAAGGAAGAAGTCTGTAGTGGTTTGAGGAGTGGGATCTTTAGTGAGATGGAAATAAGTATAAGCTGTGCTTTTGAAATATGTGGCTGTGAAAGAAAGAAATCAACTGAAGAGGTCACAGGATCAAAAAGATGGTACCCTCTACAATTTTATATTCTCTGGTATACAAGGCAGTTTTTTACACATTAAAACCTAAATAAGGTCTGGATTCTTGACTTACATACGTGTCAGCATGACGTATTCATTTATGCCCAAAATATATCTTAAATTAAAAAAAAAACTGATTTTCCACATCCAACTCTCTTATCTTTATCTACACAACATCTTTATTTGACATGATGGCAACTGGTGATCCATAAAACAAAATTGATCAGTAAAACAAAGAAACACAAGCGTTGGGATCATCCCTGAATTTTCCCTTTTTAATTTTTACCATACTTCAGCCCTCTCAAAAATATTGTTTCATAGTAGTAATATCCATAGTAGCCAAACTGTGGAAGGAACTAGATGCCCTTCAACAGAAGAATGGATAAAGAAGATGTGATACATATATAGAATGTAACATTATTCAGCCTTCAGAAAGGATGAATACCCACCATTTGCATTGACATGGATAGAACTGGAGGGCATTACGCTGAGTGAAATAAATCAAGCAGAGAAAGAGAACTATTACAAGGTTTTACTCATATGTGGAATGTAAGGAACAGCATGGAGGACCACAGGGGAAGGAAGAGAAAACTGAATGGGAAGAAATAAGAAAAGGGGATAAACCATGAGAGACAGGACTCTGGGAAACAAATTGAATGTTACAGAAGGGAGAGGGTGGGGAGTTGGGGTGACCAGGTGATGGGTATTAAGGAGGGCACATGTCATGATGAACACTGGGTGTTGTGCGCAACTAATGAATTGTTGAATACTACAAGAAGTTATGATGCACAATATCCTGGCTAACTGAACATAATAAAAATTTAAAAATATTGTTTCTGTTTTTGTAAAATATAAGAATAATCTTACCACCCCTACTGTGACTTCCTTATTCTGACTCACCACCATTTCTCTCCTAGATTGTTATAATGGGCTCCGTATCTGTATCACTACAATCTACTTTCAACCCACAACAGCCAAAGTATGCCTTATAAACTGTAAGTCACGCAATGTCACAGATATTCACAGGGCTATCCAATGGCCTCCCATTTTTGTCAGATTGAAACAAAAGATAGCTACAACAGCCTATATGACTGCACATTATGTGGAGCCTGTTTGCTGTGTGGCCTCATCTCCTGCTTACTCAGCTTCAGCCATCCCCACCTCCACAATGCTTTCTGAATGGCTAAGCAAAACTCCACTCAGAACTTCTGTACTGCTTATTCTCACTTCTGGGAATTCTCTTCTCCAAAGTATTCATAAAGCTAAATCTCTCACTTCCTTAATGCCTTTGCTCAAATCTCACCTTAATGACAATAACCCTGACCACCCTTATTTAAAAGTGCCAAATCTCCTCAGTAATTTTGTTTTGTTTTCTGATATGTTCTAAGTACTTAGGACAGTGACTGTCACACACCAAAAAAGTACTCATAAATATTTAATTATTGAATGAGTCTATGAATGTGCAAATTTAGTCTTTACCTTCCAGAAGAACATCAGTCAATGTGATACTGATAAGTATATATAGGTAGACTGGAATATCTTTATGCTTTAAAATAAACATAATATTAAGTGCCAATACAGTGTCAACATAGAAAGTATATTAAAATAATTACTGGGAACTAAAGGCTATTTCTGGAGAAGACAATATTCACAGGAAATCGAATCAATTCCAGTGCAGTAATGTACATTCCCTTCTCCTGCCCCAAAGGACTATGTGACTCACCCTCATTCAAAGGAGTCCACAGCTTCAAGTAAAATCACTTTGTGTACTGGAGTAAAGCTGCAAGACCTACTCCATAGGATGCCAGTCATACTGAGAGGCTATTATTATGTGCCATATTTCAGAACTTGAGTACTTAATACTTATTTAGGATTTGGGAACTGAGAAAAAGTTTATATTCTGTTTTCTTCTTCCAATCAGAATTGTTACATTTGTTCAGCATGGATAGGGTAGTCATAAAATCCATTACCCTATGGCTAGGGTATTCATAAAATTCATCATCCAATTTGGGACATTTTTTGGTCATTGAAAAGGAGTGCTATTACTAATGACGTTAGGTACAAACCAGGAAATGGTTACCCTACTGTGGGTATGAGGTCTCCAGTGAAGTCATGCCATAAAGGGTCCATTGTCATTGTCCTTTCATTTGCTGAATCATCAGTTGGTCTCATGGGACTTGGGGTACAGGCTAAAGTGGTTCAGAAGCATTAAAAGATACTTAGGTACACTGGAGCATTGGGCATTTTCTAACTGGCATAAAAGTAACTTGTGCATTTTGGGAACTATACTGGCTAAATGTCCTCCACGTGACTCTACTTCTCAAATTGTCTGGGATGTTCCCATTTTATGTCTATTATCACAGTGTAATTGTTAATAATCCCTTTTTATTTTTATTTTCCCGAGTTTGGATTATAAATTATTGCTATAATTTACTTCCTTGAAAACCTGATATTTTATCAAAATCTGCAAATACTGGATCACTGGCAAATGTAACTTAAAAAAGGGAGGGGGACAGACTTCAAGACCTGTTGTACTGGATTGTAACCATGTGCCAGAGGTTTATTTAACTCTCCACGCAAAGTTACCTAAATAATATGGTCCATTTCTCACCACAGTTCTGCTAAAACAAAGTGGTCTTTGCTAATACACACATGCCACTTTCACTTCTACTTACTTTCTAATGTACATTATCAAGCATTTATTGGCTTTTAAGCTTTAAATCTTTGTCTTTAAATGCTAATCTATAAATGCTAACATTGTGATAGAACTTTAATTCTCTGTGCCAATTTTTTAATTGATTTTTGATGTTATCCAAATATTGTTGTGAAATGCAATTCTTTTCCATGTTACATTGTAATAAAAATGTATTTTACTTAAAAAAATCTTATATAAATAATCAAAAATCAGTTTGTACCTCTTTGTATAGCCTTCTAGGATCACAAGCACTAAATAATTTCTCTGTGTCTTAAGTGGACAAAGATAAGCCAAGGCCTTTTATCATGACTTATGTAATAATTGGACATTGTTCTCCCACTGTTATTTTCCCTCTTTAATTTAAAAAATTCAAATTTTTATTTATCTCACTTAAAATGTACTTTTAAAAAAGTTTTTTTTTTTTTTTAATTTGTCAGAGAGAAAGAGAATGAATGAGCAGAAGGCAGAGCAAAAAGCAGACTCCCCACTGAGCAGGCAGCCTGATGTGGGACTCGATCCCAGGACTCTGGGACCATTACCTGAGCTGAAAGCAGAGCCCAACTGACTGAGCACCCAGGCATCCCAAAATGTATCTCTTCAATCATATATATTTTATTAAACTTTACAGCCACATTACATTAAATTATATTGTTGCTATGATGTATAATGTTTTGTTTATAGTAATCATGTCATTCATATACTATAGTTATTAATTTTATCTGTATTTTGATGAGTTATGACATAACTACTTAAGTAAAAATGTAAGAAAATTTATTTTCATAGCAATAAGTTGTCACTAATTTTTTAAATTATTTTGGATCAGCAAACAACATGCGTTTCCTATACACCCCTGAACTAAAGAGTCTCTTGAGTGAGATATCCGTTTAATCCTACCTCCATGTTTTATAATTTGTATAATATTGACAAAGTTACTTTACTATTTTGCTTTAATTTTATCTTTCTTAAAATGTCAGAAACAATACCTATAGGGTTACAATGATGATTAAACTAGTTGCTACTTATAAAGGTCTTAAGGTACCAGGCTTATAATAAGTTCTTTCTTAGTCTGACCTTAAATGCACTTAAAAATGCAAAGTGGAATAGTAAAATATGGATGAAGTTAATTTGAGGATATGAATTTGGGTCCATATCTGAACTTATCAACTTTGTAACCCTAAAGATATTAAATATTTCAGAATTTCCTTTTTTCCCTTTCTTTCTTCTCCTCTCCCTCCCTCCCTTTCTTTCTTTTCTTTTGTCAATTTAATAAGGACAATAATACCTGTACCAGAGTGATGATATAAGAGATTTAGGATCACGTTAAAAAAAAAAAGAAAAAAGAACAATCTTATTAAAGTCTTAATTTTAGTTTTCCAAACAGTGCTCTTAGAATCATAGGACTTAATAGGTGTTAGAATCTCTTTAATATAATCCTCTGCAACAAAATCCTTCCAATTGCATGGTTTGATGGATCACTGACTCTTTAGCCTGAAAGTTTTGAAAGGAATTCAGCTACTTTCCTCAAAAGTCAATTTCAACAGTGAAAAAAGAATTGCCACATAACCAAGTTAGTGTTTTTTAAACACTACTTTGTGATCCATCAGTACTCATAAAGCCAATCTAATGGATGGCAATCACAGTAACAAAATAGAATATAGGAAAGTGCTTTTACAGAGTACATACAATATAGTAGAGGCAGGCATTTTCTTAAAAATTCGTATTTCTCTTATATTTATATATAAACACATGCATATATATATGTATTGATATGTTTGTATATATGCATATGACACTGTATATGTGTGTGTGTCTATACACATGGTAATTGGTCACTACAATGAATAGTAATATGGTAGTATGCCCATGTGGTAATTGGTCATGATGCTAAGTATGTTATGCTGTGGGATGAGTTTAAGGGAAGCAAGGGAAAAAATGAACTATTGGGATTTCATCAAGATCAAAAGCTTTTGCACAGCAAAGGAAACAGTTAACAAAATCAAAAGACAACTGACAGAATGAGAGAAGATATTTGCAAACGACATATCAGATAAGGGACTAGTGTCCAGAATCTATAAAGAACTTAGCAAACTCAACACCCAAAGAACAAATAATCCAATCAAGAAATGGGCAGAGGACATGAACAGACATTTCTGCAAAGAAGACATCCAGATGGCCAACAGACACATGAAAAAGTGCTCCATATCACTCGGCATCAGGGAAATACAAATCAAAACCACAATGAGATATCACCTCACACCAGTCAGAATGGCTAAAATCAACAAGTCAGGAAATGACAGATGCTGGCGAGGATGTGGAGAAAGGGGAACCCTCCTACACTGTTGGTGGGAATGCAAGCTGGTGCAGCCACTCTGGAAAACAGCATGGAGGTTCCTCAAAATGTTGAAAATAGAACTGCCCTATGACCCAGCAATTGCACTACTGGGTATTTACCCTAAAGATACAAATGTAGTGATCCAAAGGGGCACGTGCACCCGAATGTTTATAGCAGCAATGTCCACAATAGCCAAACTATGGAAAGAATCTAGATGTCCATCAACAGATGAATGGATCAAGAAGATGTGGTATATATACACAATGGAATACTATGCAGCCATCAAAAGAAATGAAATCTTGCCATTTGCGACAACATGGATGGAACTAGAGCGTATCATGCTTAGCGAAATAAGTCAAGCAGAGAAAGACAACTATCATATGATCTCCCTGATATGAGGAAGTGGTGATGCAACATGGGGGCTTAAGTGGGTAGGAGAAGAATAAATGAAACAAGATGGGATTGGGAGGGAGACAAACCATAAGTGACTCTTAATCTCACAAAACAAACTGAGGTTTGCTGGGGGGAGGGGGTTTGGGAGAAGGGGATGGGATTATGGACATTGGGGAGGGTATGTGCTTTGGTGAGTGCTGTGAAGTGTGTAAACCTGGTGATTCACAGACCTGTACCCCTGGGGATAAAAATAAATGTTTATAAAAAATAAAAAATTAAAAAATAAATAAATAAATGAAATGTAAAACACACACACACACAAAAAAAAAGATTTTAAAGCAATACTTTAGAATACATTATCTTCTCTTTTTCTCCTTCCATGAATTTCCTTCTTTCCCCTTCAAATATTAAGGAAACTGTCAGATCTTCATTTACTGCCTCATGGGATAGATAAAATAAAATAAGAATAATGTTATAGTCTTTCTGGTTTTTTGTTCTAAAAACCGAAGTCCTCAATATGATTTAGAAGACTGGTATGAAAAGTGACAAATGAGAACTTCAGTCAAAAACAGGCATAAGAAATTCTCCTCTAGCCTAAGTTATGGGGAAGAAGAGCAAGGGAAGAACAGCATCAACCTCTCAGTAGCTTCCCTGGAAGGAATCTGTAATATCTGAGAGAGGGAACTGGGCAATGGAAGAAAATGTGATCTTGAGAGATCTCACAAAGAGTCTTGAGACTCAGGGGCGCCTGGGTGGCTTGGTTGGTTAAGTGTCTGCCTTCAGCTCAGGTCATGATCCCAGCCAGGGTCCTGGGACCAAGTCCTGCATCAGGCTCCCTGCTCAGTGGGGCACCTACTTCTCCCCCTCCCCCACTTGTGTGCTCTTTCTTTCTCTCATATAAATAAATAAAATCTTAAAAAAAGAAAAAAAGAAAAGAAAAGAAAAAAGAGTCTTGAGGTGCACTCAAAGTGGCATGGAAGCAGAGCCAAGCCGAGCCAAGCATGGGCCATGAAACTAACCAGGAATATGGTCGTTTCAGTGATTACCTGTGTATCCAGGTATCTTTAAAAACATATATTCTTCCTCACATCTTATGAAACCCTGAAACTACACATGTGTCCCTGAAATGATACATTCCAAGAGGAAGTGGTTTAAAATCCCTTTCCAGCCTACCAGTGTGAGGGGTTCAAATAGAAGGTGCTCGAGTTCTAAATAAGAAAGTTACATATTTGTACACCTGAACCTGAGGATTGTGGACCTTCTCTGATTCATGACTTACAAACTTGTTGTTATATCCTTAGATCATATCTGACTAGTAGTCCCAAGATGAAAGGTAGAAGATACAGGAAGGGTGGTAGAAAATTAAACTTGTGCTGAAGGAGAAAGGAAGAAAGAAAGAAAGAAAGACAGTTGTATTCCTCTTAAGAAGTTATTCTGGGGCGCCTGGGTAGCTCAGTGGGTTAAAGCCTCTGCCTTTGGCCCAGGTCATGATCTCAGGGTCCTGGGATTGAGTCCCACATTGGGCTCTTTGCATAGCAGGGAGCCTGCTTCCCACTCTCTCTCTGCCTGCCTCTCTGACTACTTGTGATCTCTCTCTCTGTCAGATAAATAAATAAAATCTTAAAAAAAAAAAAGTTATTCTGTGTGGTTCTTGGACCCAACTCTGAAAATTATGTCTATTCTCTAGTAACGTATCTAAGGTATGCATAGTTCTAAGTGATGTGCAAAAGTTGCTATCTTTGGACAGCACAAGCCATATGTAGCTCATGATGAAAGGGTTATAGCCTTTCAAGTTAAAAAAAAAAAAAGGAAAACAACCCATATAAAATCTATTTCTAATGCTCTTATAATATATTCAGTTTACCTCCTCCCCCATAATCACTCAGTTGTGGCTGGTAAACAAGGGTAGGAAATTTTACTGCTGAAGTCTCTGGTAGACTCAAAGAT
The DNA here is from genome assembly GCF_964662115.1 of Mustela nivalis. Classification (NCBI taxonomy): domain Eukaryota; kingdom Metazoa; phylum Chordata; class Mammalia; order Carnivora; family Mustelidae; genus Mustela; species Mustela nivalis. The sequence continues at coordinate 87,782,776 of NC_139028.1, read as the reverse complement.
CCTGGTTACAGAGTAATGATTTATAATGAGAATACATTTAACTTATCCAAACCATGGCCATTAGTCACTATGCAGTGGTTTTAGCTAACTGTGCAGTTAGAAGAAACATTCTCTACAAGACCACCCTCACTTCTGACATCAAGTTTGGGGTCTCCCAAAACCACCCTCTAGTTCACTAAAAAGATCTCACAGAGGTCACTATTATACCCATGGTTTATTATAGGGAAAGGTTACAGGTTAAAATTAGCCAAAGAAACAAATTCATAGGGTAGTCTCAGAAGGGTCCAAACAAGGAGTTTATAGTTGACCCCTTCTTGTGGAGTCATGGGTAGCATTACTTTTTCCTGGCCATGATATGTAATAATATATGCACAGTATTGCCATCCAGGAAAGTTCTCCCTAGGTTTTGATATCTGGAGTTTTTACTATGGCTTGATGACATATCATCTATATTGGTGACTTTTAGTCTTCAACCCCTCTTAGACATGTGGATGACAGTCACCAATTCTCCCAGAGTTTGGAAATGATAATATGTATCTCAAAGCTTCTATCATAAATCACATCCTTAGGTAGTTTGGTGGTGAAAGCCCTCAGGCAAATAAAGATACTCTATCAGAGAGAAAATACCAGTGACCTAGAGATTAACTCTTAGTAATTGAAGATAAAAGTTAAACCTCCTGAGGGCACCTGAGTGGTACAGTCATTTCAGGATCCAACTCTTGGTTTCAGTTCAGGTCACAATCTCAGGGTCTTGAGATAGAGCCCTCTGTCAGACCCCACCCCTAACATGGAGTCTGCTTAAGACTCTTTCTCCCTCTCTCTCTGCACCCCACTCCAAATAAATACATAAACCTTAAAAAAAAACAAACAAACAAACAAAAAAAAAAACAAAAAAACCTCCCTTTGATTAAAGTGAATTCTTTACTGCACAGGGCCATCTATGGGTCTCTGGTCAGCTATCCTGAGAACGACAGTCTCTACTGGACTCAGATGAATGACACTGAAGAGTAAATCCATAATTATTTGGGTAAAAGTAATTTCTTATATTCTTTGTACTTTGATTAGTTATTAAAACATGTTTTCTCTATGACAGAAATATTCCAGAAAGATCATGAAGATTGTTCACTAAGAAAAGAATTTTAATAACTGAATTATACAAACATGCATGAACCAAGCAACTTGCTAATTCTAAAATTCACAAAAAAGGAGTAACATCCTACAACCCAAGAAGTTATTTCAGTAAAGAAAAACAGTGAAGCAGTCAATTTCAATAGAATGGCATAGTTCTGAATAAGATGACTTACATCTGTGGAAATTTAGGGAAATCTTTCCTCAAAAGACCCTTGAAAAATAGTATTTGGCAAAAAGTGAGAGTAACAGTAGCAGCAGCAGTAATGATGATAAAAGCAGTTGACAGTCACATAGAATTATTATTTCAGACACTATTCTAAGCCCTTTGAATAAATTACTTCATTTAAATTATTAATTTAGGAGAAGTAGCAAATTTATTCATAAACTCTGAGTCTCTGCTCTTTCTAAATTCATGTCTTAGGTAATATTTTCTTGAAAGTTTGTCACCTTTTCTCTAAACAGAGCAATGGGAGCTTATGTGCCCCTGATCCAAAAGGAAAGCATGCATTTAGCTAGAGATACTACTCGGTGAATGCATGTGTAAAAAAGGTAAAGTGTTTTAAACTTCACTTTCATGGCAGTGATTCTACAAACCCAGAAAGCTTTTCCTTAAGCAAGAACAGGCTTTTCTCATTCTTCCTTCCCAGATTCCCTCCCCTCCACTGTGAAGTAGCAAGCTATGTTTGGAGGCCATGACAGATCCGAGGCCTGTGTTTCACTCATCTTGCATGCAGTGCTCCCATTGAGGCCACTTAATCCAATTGACGTCAGCCGATTCTCCGTGCACAGAATGTGCCACTCAGAATCTCAGGGAATCGATCATCCCTCAACTCACATTGCCATGACACCTACAGCCTCCAATTTATTTCAGGTTGGTAGTTTATTTTTCTTTTCCTCCTCCTTCCTCTCTTACTAAAATAAGTATATCTTTTCTTTCTTCACAGACAACACTTAATAGAGGCCTCGCTTTGCCATTGGAGAATTCAGACTATCACTTTGCACTGTAATTCAGGTTTTCCAAGTGAATCTGTAGAGTGCAAGGCAAGGCTGGTAATTCCACACATCTCAGGTTAAACATTCACTGGCATGTGGCCATTAGTAGACATAATTTTTTCTTTTTTTTTTCTGAGGAAATGTAAATACTTGATATGGAGTTTCACTAACCCTGTCAAGGAAGGGAAAGAAAAGGACATTAAGGTAACATCTATATTCTGGGCATATCACACACATGATCACATGTAAGTTTTTTGTTTGTTGTTTTTTTCTTAACCACTGTGATCTCCTGTTTCATCTTTTCCCAGGGAAGTTTGATAACATCTGTATGTATTATTAACTATCGTACTTGGGGCAGGGTAGGTACTACTGGCACCAAATGGGCAAAGACCAATTACGCTGCTTAACATCCTGCAATTAATAGGATAGCCCCCACAACAAAGAATTACTCAGTCAAAACCCTTAATATTGCCAATGTCAAGAAACTCTGACACTGAGTCTCGTAAAGTCTTATGTGGTGAATGTAATATTCTCAGTTTATTGATGAAGTCACTGGAAGTGATTAAATGACATGTGTTCACAAAGTTAGTAAGTGGCAGGATTTAAATTCAGACTTGTCTAACCACAAAAACTGGACCCTTCAACATCATGCTATACTAGACCAGTCTTGGTCTAGTATAGAAACCACAACTCTGAAAGCCTAGTCTCTGGAAGCATTTGACTTCTTTTGTGTACAGCAGTACCTTTTTTTAACAATTTAATTTCATAAGAATAGGAAGGCAACTTCATGGAGTATACAGGCTACATATACATAATATAATCTCACCTACCCAATAAAAAGTGCCTGTTCTGGCTGCATGGACTATATATTGAGAATCAGTATGCATCTATATATACTTATATGAATATGTATATATATGATCTATTCTTCTCCTTTACACCTCAAAAATACAGACACAAGTAAGTGATACTCTACCTTAGCATACCTAGTATAGCAGGAAAAAAATAGGCAATATGATATACTAGCTTAAGTTATATATCAAGCTATTGATACCAATAGCTTCTGACTTTCACACTGGAAGACGAGTCCATTTACTAGTCACTCATTTGACAAACTAATGGATATTAAGTTCTTGGTATAAACTCGGTAATTCCAGACAGACACATAGAAAATAATTACAATAATCTGATTGATGCTAAAACAGAGGTGAGACCAAGGTGGTGTAGCAACACAGAAGAAGAAGTAGTTAATTATTTTTAGAGACGATGGAGTCGGTCTTCTAAAAATCTCAATTATAAGGTAAGTGAAGTACGGAGGTTAGAGCTCACTAGGTAGAGTAGTAAGTAATGGGGCTAGAGGGGACAGCAAGAGACAGATCATGTATCTTATGGACTAAAAGTTTGAATTTTATTCTGAAAGTTAACTGAAATCGAGTTTCAAAATGAAAATAATCAGATTTACATGTGAGAAAGATTAGTGCACTGTTGATTTAGAGAAGTGGGGACAGTAGAGGTAGAAAGACACATTTTGAGTCTATTTTAGTAATTCAGGTAAAAAATGATAAAGACCTCAACAAAGTCAAGAACAGTAAGAATGGAAATGAAAGGTCAGACTCAAAATAGAATTAGAGGTAGAATTTATAGGTTTTTGGATGTAGAATTTAAGACAAAGGGAGGATTTCTCCCTTGGAGAATCAGAATACAGAAAAAAGCAACTTACATTTAGACAGAATTAACTTTAATGTACCTGTGTTGAACAGAGAATAATGTGGCCTACTATCAGAAACTCTAATGGGCCCTTCATGTATAAGTCATCACAAAAGTCCTGTGATGAAGGTATTGATCTTTTTATTTTAAAGATGAAGGCTCAAAGAGATGACTTTGTTTCATTTAATATGTTTTAAGTTCCAGAGCCAAAATGTTACAATTCTGGATATCTTCAAGTCTATACTTGTTAACCACTATGCAAGACTTTCTCACTTTGTAAAGCTGATGCTCAGTAAAACTTAAAATACATATTTGAGCTATAAATGCAATTCTGGATATACTGTTCCTATAAGTGGCTGTTGAGATAATTTATGGACAGCATTAATTAAGAACGAGTAACAAAGAACCAGAGATTCTGAGGATTTAGGGCAGAGACCTAGGCACACAATACTACTTAATTAAGATGGTTTCTTCAAGGAGATTGATGAAAAAACAGTCAAAAAAGTGGGAACAAAGGCAAAGGGGGAAGAGTGTCACAGATGCAATGGGGGACACTGTGAGCAGTCTTGCTAAGGAGTCAGATCTATTCTGCACTAAGAAAATGCCTCATCCCACAGGCATAATTAGGATCCCTACTGGGAAAACCTCAGTCAATTGATCTTGTTCCAGAGGAGGGGATGTGGCATCCATCCTCTCCTTGTGTGCCCCTGCAACCAATCTAATTCAAGTCCTGTTTATTACAGAAAATGATATGTGTGAAGTCACCAACACATTGAAGGCTCTAAAACAAATTTTACACTCTTTCTCTCCCACTGCCCCAAATATTACATGGCAGCTCTGACAGTGGAGAACTTCAATTTTAACAGGGAACTTCAACAATTTATTGAACATTAACCCTACTGTGCAAGTTAATTATTAACCATTTCCATTGTACAGGTGTAGACATTAAGATATAAAGAAGTTACAAAATTTTCTAAGGTCTTAGAGCTAGTAAGTGATTGACCATGCTTTTGAATTCAAGTCTGTCCACCACCAAAGTCATCGCCCCTTCCTCAGTCCACATACTTCCTCTTTAAGAAAGTGATATATCCTGAAGAGATATCTGCAACCCTGTGATAATTGCAACATTGTTTACAAGAGCCAAGGTATGGAGTATCCACCAATGAATTACTAAAGTAATTGTTTTACAGATATAGATATATATGAATACTATGCAACCCCATATAAGATGGAAATCCTACCATTTGCAACAACACGGATGGACCTTGAGGACATTATATTAAGTGAAATAAGTCACCAGAGGAGATATATTATATAAGCTTACCAACAGACAGAACCTAACACAACCTGAACTATAGAAACAGAGAACTGATTGGCAATTGCCAGAGACAGAGATTTGGGATGGGGTGGGGGAATTGAGTGAAGTGCTCAAAAAGGTACAAAATTCCAATTATACAATACATAAGCTCTGGGGATGTAGGTGTCTTTACATGCATAAATCCATAGTATGATGATTCTACAGGCATGCATCACTTTATTGTGTTTTGTTTTATTGTGCTTTACAGATAATGCATTATTTATAAAGTGAAGACTTGTAGCAACCCTATCAGGCAAGTCTTTCAGAGAGGTGAGAAAGCTTCAGAAGAAAGTCTGAAGCTAGTCAAAGTTCATTCATTAGGTTTAAGGGAAGAAGCCATCCCTGTGACATAAAATTATCAGATAAATCAGCAAGTCCTGATGAAGAAGCTGCAGTGAGTTATCCAGAAGATCTAGCTAAGATAATTAATGAAAGTGTCTACACTAAGTAACAGATTTTCAACATAGACAAAACAGCCTTATATTGGAAGATGCCCTCCAGGGACTTTCATACCTAGAGAGAAGCCAATGACAGACTTCAAAGCTTCATAAGACATGCTGAACTCTCTTGTTAGGGGCTTATGTGCCTGGTGACTTTAAGTCAAAGACAATGCTCATTTACTATTCAAAAAATCCTTGGGCCCTAAAGAGTTATGCTAAATCTATTCTGCCTGTGTTTTATAAATAGGACAACAAAGCCTGGATGAAAGGACATCTTTTTACAACATGGTTTACTGAATATTTTAAGTCCACTGTTGAGACCTACTGTTCAGACAAAAAGATTCCTTTCAAAATATTGTTTCTCATTGACAATGCACCTCATCACCCAAGAGCTCTGATAAAGATGTGCAAAGTTATTAATGTTATTTTTGTGTCTCTTACAACACCCATTCTGTAGAAGTAATTTTAACTTTCAAATCTTATTATTTAAGAAATAAATTCAAAAAGTCTGTATTTGCCCTAGATAGTAATTCCTATGATGGATCTGGGTGAAGTAAATTGAAAATCTTCTGGAAAGAATTCACCATTCCAGATACCACTAAGAACATTCATTATTCATAGGAAGAGGTCAAAATATCAACATGAACAGGAATTTGGAAGAAGTTGACCCCCCAAACTCATGAACAACTTTAAGGAGTTCAAGATTTTGGTGGAGGAAGTAATTGCAGGTGGGGTAGAAATAAAAAGGGGACTAGAATTCAAAGTGGACCCTGAATATGTGACTGAATTGTTGCTTCTTGTGACCAAACTTTAATGGATGAGGAGTTGCTTCTTATGGATGAGCAAAGAGAGAGGTTTCCTGAAATAAAATCTACTCCTAGTGAAAATGCTATGAAGATTGTTGAAATGACAACAAAAGATATAGATTATTACATGAGCATAGTTGATAAAGCAGCAGGTTTTAAGGGAACTGACTCCCATTTTGAAAGAAGTTCTGTGGGTAAAATGTTATTAAGACACTGTATGATACAGAGAAATTATTCATGAAAGGAAGAGTCAATTGATGAGTCAAAAATCATTGTTGTGTTATTTTAAGAAATTGTCACAGCCACTCCAAACTTCAGCAACCAGAATGCTGATCAGTTAACAGCCATCAATGCTGAAGAAAGATCATCCACTAGCAAAAACGTTATGCCTTGCCAAGAGCTCAGATAATGGTTAGCACTTTCTAGCAATAAAGTTTAAGTTATGTACATTGTACTTATGGACATAATGGTATCACACACTTAATAGACTACAGTACATGTAAAAATAACGTCTATATGCACTGGGAAACCAAAACATTTATTTGACTTGCTTTATTCAAATTTTCACTCAATCACAGTTGTCTGGAACTGAACCTGCAATATCTATGAGGTATGCCTGTAGTTAACGACACTGTATTGTATATTTGAAACTGCTAAGACAGCTCTTTAAAGTTCTCGTCAGAAAGAAAAAAAAAAAAAGCCTAACTATGTGAGGTGATGGATTTTAACTAAGCTTATCATGATATAAATATGTGTGTGTGTGTGTATAATCATTACATTGCACACCTTAAAATTAATTAATGTTATATGTCAGTTATGTCTGGATAAGACTTTAAAAAGAAAGTGATATAATTTAACTTTCAAAAGAATCACTATGGTATAGAAGAAAATAATGGTGTCGCCAACAGTTGAGAGACTGCAATCATACTGCATATTCCTTCATCACAGGCCCAAAGTTCAAACTTCAATTCTGAATGGGACTGGGTGCCTTCTCCTCATCTGGAACAGGATTTCTCAACCTCATCATGACTGAAATTGAGGCAGGTAATTCTATGTTGGGGTTGTCATGTGTGTCATAGAATGCTTATAATCATCTCTGGCCTCTGGGGCACCTGGGTGGCTCTGCTGGTTATATGTCTGCCTTTAGTTCAGGTCATGATCCCATGATCCTAGGATTAAGCCCTGCACTGGGCTCCCTGCTCAGCAGGGAACCTGCTTCTCCCTCTTCCTCTGCAGCTCCCCCTCTTTGTGTTTGTTCTCTCTGTCAAATAAACAACTAGAATCTTAAAACAAAACAAAACAAAACTCTGACTTCTACTTACTAAATGCACATAGTACTCTTCCTTTCAGTTGTGAAAAACAAACAAACAAAAAAAAATGTTTCCAGATTTTGCCAAGTGATCCTTAGGAGACAAAATATTCCCTAGTTGAGAACTATGGGTTTAGATGTATGGCATTCCTATTCAAAGAAATAGCATATAGGGGCACCTGAGTGGCTCATTCAGTTAAGCATCCGACTCTTGTTTTTGGCTCAGGTCTTGATGTCAGGGCTTTGAAATTGAGCCCTATGTCAGCCTCTGTGCTTGGTGTGGAGCCTACTTATGATTCTCTCTCTCCCTCTGTCCCTCCCATTCACCCCTCTCCTTCTTTTAAGAAAATAGTATATAAACTGAGCTCTGTGTTTGTGATCTCTCTTCCAGTAGACTGCATCTGCTTGTCCTCATACTCTTGTCTCTACCATCTCTCTTTATCCATCCATGTATCCTTGTATTAGGATGGTTTCATTATAGGAGCTCAGTTAAAGGATCCAGAGCCCCTTCCCTGATCGGATTGCTACACCTGTTCTTGATCTGGAGAGCAATGCTGTGAAAATGAGCTTCCATGATTGTGTAACACTGGGGTGGAAGGGGCCTCATAAATCACCTTATTGTTTCATAGACCTTTGAGGGTGCTACTGGAAATGGCAGGCAGTGACTCATCCTGCTGTACTTCTGTAATATTAAAGAAAATAAATAACGGAACTAAGAAGACATTGAGTGAGGAAATGAGGCATGGGTGCATGAGGCAGAGGTGATCCTACTGCACTGCATCTAAGTGAATATCACCCAATTACTGGGAAGCAGAAGTTAGGAAGGGAACTGCCAAATCACAGTTTTCTGAATGAAGTGCAGAGCGTACAGTCAGATGGCAGTGAATTCCCCAGGCAAGCCTGTTCCTCTGAGCTCCCTTTCTGAATAACAAGGAAGTACATGCAATTTGGCTGTCATGGTTTGTTTTCTGTCTTAAGTAATAATGGTAATAACCAGACTTTATGTTTCTGTAACGTTTCCTAGTTTACAGAGCACTTTCCCAAATGTTATGTCATTCTGCTCACAAAGCAACTCTGTAGATACTCAGCCAGGAGGAAGAGAGTACTCTAGAAGAGGAGTTTCCAAAGGGTTAAGATAGCAGAGCATGCTTATGAAAGCAGAGGCTCTAGAATCTGAAGATACTAATAAGAATACCCCAGACCCGTTCCAGAACCTTGAACCTTAAACTGTAAAAAGTCAGTGTTATCCTCTGCACAAGGTGTGTAATAGCATCAATATAGAGTATTCAGACAAATCAGATCGAAAATTGCTGAGCACATTAACTGTCTTATCATGGCAAAAGGCTCCTAAAGGTTGTGGAAGAAATCTTTAACTTGGGGTGATCTGAAGATTATAAATGTATCAATAGACTTTTGTATTGTGCAGTAGCCAAGATTAGACTTTAGAGCCAAGTGAGCAGCTTTGAATCTCAGCTCTGCCACCTGAAACCATATAACTTGAAAAAAGTTTCTTAACCTCCCTATACATCAGTTTCAACATCTATAAAATGGGTGCTTTGAAGATTAAATAAATTAGTATTGTGAAATGCACTATCTCACTCTCCAAGTCATCTGTACTTAGTTCCCTCCTTTTTTAAGGCCCTGATGCCTATTTTCATATTATTTTCACCTCAACAAATGTGATTACTCAGAACTGACTTTTTTTAGGCTCTGATGCCCATTTTCATATTATTTTCACCTCAACAAATGTGATTACTCAGAACTGACTTTAAGTACTGTATTAAAGTAAGCAATACTGGGTGTTATTAGAGATAAATCCACAAATCTCAGTGGCTTCACACAAGTAAATTTTCTGTTCATGTAGAATGAATCCAATGCATGTAGCGTGTGCGTGTGTATTGGGGTTTACTTTATGCACAAATTTAGAAACCAAAGCTCCTACCATGCTGTGTCTCTACATTCTTCTAAATCTTTAGATTTCTCTACTTTCAGCAAATGACGACAGCATGGGTGTCAGGTAGGCAGATTTCTAAGGATCAGTAATGGAATTTGAACACACTGCTTTTGTTCTTATTCCATTGTAGAGAGTTTAGCCGAATGGCTGCACCTCACGTAAAGAATTCTGGGGAGAGGAGCCTAGCCATGTGCCCAAGAAAAGGGCAGCTCATATACTAGACAGTTCTAGAAATCTATGATACAAGTCCTGAGTTCAGGGGATCTTAGTCACCTGGCTGCAGACTTTGCAAAGTACTGCTCTAATAATGAGAGCCATGGTGTCACGTTGCTCTCTGATCTATGCAGTCTCTCCATAGATAGCATTCTGACCTGTGTGAATGGTGCTTTATATTTATGCAGCAAGATAGGTTCTACTTTTGATTGGGGTTCAAGTCAAAAATAACCTTCCTTCTGAATGGAAACATAGCTCTCTTGATGTATTCTAGGTGTTTAACAGATCTACTAAGGGCATGACCCATGATGTAGAAATCCAGAGCCCTGTAAAAGACAGCTCATATGCTTTCAGAGGCTGAAAACTAGAGCAATGGGTTTTACCTTGTCATAGAGACAAGGTCAAGATAGACCTACAGGAAACAACAGACAAATGAAAATGAGCTAAAAGCTAAAATAGTATGATCGAAGACTGGAAAGCTAAACACAAGTTTATAGGCTGGAGGAAATATACAAACACATTAGAAAACTTTAAAAAAAGTGAGAACCAGGAATCTGAAAAGTACTGACATTAAAAGAGTATGAAAGAATATATAAAGGAATGCACTGGTGGAGGCCCAGAGGAGATACCCTTAGGCAGGAAAACAAAACAGAGCAGTACAGAGGAAGGGGTTAAAGACATTGTCGCTTTGTTTGCTTGTTTGTTTAGTTTTGTTTTCAGCCTGGAGTGAAAATCCAGGCCTCAAATCGTAGAAACTGTGACTCAGCAAGATTCTTAACATCTCTGAACTTAAGTTTTCCCATCAGTAACTTGGAGAAAATAATAAATATCACTTATTTCTCAGTATTATTGAGAGGAAAACCTGCCATAGTGTATCTAGAAATGGGGTTTTCAATTGGGTGCATCTGAAATGCACCTCATGAGTTGGTTTGTTTTTGTTGTAATACATATACCTAAGTCCTATCCTTGGTAATTCTTAATAGCTCTGTGTTGGGTCTCTGCATCTGCTCCATTTTCTTAGTTCACTATTACTTTTCTATTAGATCAGGAATCAACAAACTGTCAGGTAACAAATGGTTTAATCTTCCCATGCCATAGAGTCTGTTATAATGATTCAACTTTGGTATTTTAGTGTGAAAGCACCATAGATAATATATAAATACATGGGCATGACTGTGTTCTAACAAACCTTTATTCATGGACAGTGTGACTTTCATCTAATTTTCATATGTCATAAAATATTATCTTCATTTGTTATTTCATGTTTAAAAATGTAAAAACAATTCTTTGCTAATGGGATGTTATTAAAAATATGCTTGCATACCAGATTTGGCCCAACGGCCATAGTTTTCCCACTCATGTAAGAAAGCAGAGGTTCCTGGACTTCAACATGCTTCAGGATTATGTAGGAGGCTTAACACCCAGATTGTGGGGCACCACCCCCATAGTTTCTAACTCAGTAAATCTGTGATGTGGTAGAGAATTTGCATTTCTAACACATTCCCATAAGATGCTAATGCTGCTGGTCTAGAGACTACATTTTGAGAATCATTGCTCTAGAGGAATGTCTAGACTATTTGTTCTTCAGATAGTCTCATATAAATATTGGTTCCCATTTTTGAGCTTTGGAAAACTATTTGGTGTTTGAGCATCTTATTATACCCTTTAAAAAATACCTGAAATAAAGATATTCTCTGTTGCTTTAGCAATTACTGCATAGTCAATAAATTATACTGGCTTAAAGCATGGCCTGTTGAGCAAAATCAGCCTTGGATTGAATCCCGACTACCTGGAATCCTGGCTAACAGATTTGAGGATGTACGACCTTGAGTATTTATCTTCTCTGTATCTCAGTTGCCTTGTATGTAAAATGAAGGCAATAAACAATACCTATATTACAAGATTTTTGTTAGGATTAAATGAGTATGAAAAGCATTTAGAACAGTAGAAAGCTGGTTGTAAACATTAAACAAATGTTGATTACTATTGTGTCTAGAGGTTAAGTTATGACAGTTTAGATGTTTTAGTAAGAACAATGTCTTAAATTAAAGGTCCACATAGAGGTGAGCCAAGTATATATATGCCAGCAGGGTCAAGATCTTTCTCCATAATTTCTCATCTACTTTTAAATATATAGATAAGTAGCTCTTCTAGGCCCACAAATGCACAGGCAATGAAAATTGCTTGAGTATTTTTTAAAGCACATTTTACCAAATTTCCAAGAAGCCATTTGAAATGGAATGAATAAGGTACCCACAGGATTGCTGAAGTTTAACTTTATTATTAATCTTTTGAGATAAATAAGTTATAAAATATATATCTTCATTAAATCTGCTGACTTCATTTACTCATCAAATAACTATTAAGCATCAAGTGGCTTAATAGTTATTTGTCATATGTAAAGATCTAATTAATTCCTTATAACTGTAGCAAATATGAAGAAAAATTACAAAGTACCATGAAGAAATATCACTGAAAGAATTATTTTAAGGTGAGGGTCACAGGGAGGTTTTCCCTGAACAAGGCATATCCATCTAAGCTATTTGATAGAACTTCAGAGACATTCATTTAAGTGTGGTCTGGAAGTGTCTGACAGAAGTCTATAGAATACATTTAATTTCCGATCTGCATGTGGGCACAGAAGAAAGATGGAAGATGCTTCTCTTCCATCAAAAGTGTTATAAAGGCATTTATATACAATTTAGAGGAAGGGGAGAAGAGGAGTTGCCAAGAACAGTTATCATCTATCTATCTATCTATCACCTATCTATCATCTATCATCCATTTAACCATCATCTATCTATCATCTATCTATCTATTTTATTTTTTTAGAAAATTCCATTGAAAATTATGTTACCCACTAAGAGACTGAGAGACCATTTCTAACAAATCTGACATGTAGGGTGCCACTGATAAGCACATTCTGAACACATATCCATTTTTATGGATAATTTTGAGCCGTAAGTTTCATCCAGTAATTAATACCTAACTAGGTTGTGATACAGACTTAGGAAATGCTTAAAATGCTGCAAATGATGTTGTGATTCCCTTTACATATTTATTCACAATGTGATAAAATACACAGAAATAATTGATAGAGGGTCACCTGGGTAGCACAGTGGTTTAAAGCCTCTACCTTCAGCTCAGGTCATGATCCCAAGGTCCTGGGATGGAGACCTGCATTGGGTGCTCTGCTCAGCGGGGAGCCTGCTTCCCTTCTCTCTCTGCCTACTTGTAATCTCTGTCAAATAAATAAATAAAATCTTTAAGAAAAAAAGAAAAGAAAAGAAAAGAAAAGGAAGCTGATGAGGCCAATGTTAGGGATAACCATTTCTCTATCATTTTTTTTCTTTTTTCCTTTTTTTTTTTTTTGAAGATTTTATTTATTTATTTGACAGACACAGATCACAAGTAGGCAGAGAGGTAAGCAGAGAGAGAGGAAGGGAAATAGGCTCCCTGCTGAGCAGAGAGCCAGATGTGGGGCTTAATCCCAGGACTCTGGGATCATGACCTGAGCTGAAGGCAGAGGCTTTAACCCACTGAGCTACCCAGGCTCCCCTAGCTTCCTTTTCTTCTAGAATGTTTACCTGAGAAACTTAGTTTATATGTTTATGTAAAAGACAGAATAATGTTTCCCCAAAGATATTCACATCCTCATCCTGAGAATCGGTGAATATGCTATGTAACATAGCAAAAGGAGAATTAAAGTTGCATATGGAATTATATTTGCTAATTAGCTGACTTTTAAGATCCAGAAATTATCCTGGATTATTTACGTGAGCTCAATATGGAAGAGAGGCAGGAGAGTTAGTGTTATATTTTGAGAAGGACTCAGCAACCATTGATGAATTTGAAGATGGGAGAGGGTCATGACCCAGGGAAGACCTACAGCCTCTAAAAGTTGAAAAGACAAGACTATGGAGTCTCTTTAAGAGCTTCCAAAAAGGAAAACATCCCTGATGACACTGATTTAACCCAAAGAGACTCATTTTGGATTTCTGACCTCCAAAACTATAAAACAATATATCTGAGTTTTTTTAAAGATGATAAATTTGTGATAATTTTAACAACAGGAAATTAATATAACATATTTTCAGATTGAATATTTAAATATACTAAGCATTCCAAATTTTGAGAGAATAAGTGTTTCCTTTATAAACATGGTATATCCTTCAGAACACTTCAAGGGCCATTCTAATTTGTAACTCTGATGCTTGACAATTAATAATAGTTCTACTATTACTGATACAAGACCATCAGGTTGGCTTTCTCCTCTAGACCCACAAGGAAAAACAATAACAATAACAACAAATGTCTACCTACATAAAGACAAAAACAAGGAGAAAGTTTATTTTCCTGTGTCTCATTCTAGTAGACACTAAATAAATGTTAAATATATGGTTTTACCTATTAAACTGCTTTTTGACATGAAGTTTTGTTTTGTGTATAACAGGTATCCTAAACTTACCACATCTAAAGGAAAACTCCTCATCCCCCACTAATTTTGCTTCTTTATTAATTTTCTCCAATTCATCATAGGCTTAAACCTAAGAATTATGTTTGCCACTTCCTTTTGTCTCCTTTCATCCCATCACAATTTATATATATATATATATATATATATATATATATATATATATACACACACACACATGCATACATACACTTGACATTTATTCTTTAACATACTAATGTGTTAAAATTGGAAAAGCTGGTTCATTCTAGTAAAACTTAAGATATTCTGTTGTCCATAAAGAAATAAAAAGGCATCTGAATTGGCAAAAAAGAAATCAAACTCTCACTCTTCAAAGATGATGTGATACTTTATGTGAAAAATCCAAAATTCCACATCAAAACTACTAGAACTCATACAGGAATTCAGTAAAGTCTCAGGATATAAAATCAATGCACTGAAGTGAGTTGCATTTCTATACACCAACAGCAAGACAGAAGAAAGAGGAATTAAGAAGTCAATCCCATTTACAATTGCACCCAAAACCATAAGATACCTAGAAATAAACCTAACCAAAGAGGCAAAGAGTTTGTACTCAGAAAACTATGAAGTATTTATTAAAGAAGTTGAGGAAGACACACACACACACAAATGGAAAAATCTTCCGTGATCATGGATTGGAAGAACAAATATTGTGAAAATGTCTATGCTACTTATAGCAAATTACACATTTAATGCAATCCCTATCAAAATACAATCATTTTTTTTTTCAAAGAAAAACAAGAAATAATTTTAAAATTTATATGGAACCAGAAAAGACCCTAAATAGACAGAGGAATGTTGAAAAAGAAAATGAAAGTTGGTGGCATCACAATTTCAGACTTCAAGCTCTATTACAAAGCTGTCATCATCAAGACAGTATAGTACTGGCACAAAAACAGACACATAGATCAATGGAACAGAATAGAGAGCCCAGAAATAGACCCCAACTCTATGGTCAACTAATCTTTGACAAAGCAGGAAAGAATGTCCAATGGAAAAAAGGACATTTTTTCATTGGACATTCTTCAAGAAGTGGTGTTGGGAAAATTGGACCACCACATGAAGAATGAAACTGGACTATTTACTTATACCACACACAAAAATAGACTCAAAATGAATGAAGACCTCAATGTAAGATAGGAATCCATCAATATCCTTGAGGAGAACAGAGGCAGCAACCTCTTTTACCTCAGCCTTCGACCTAAACTTCTTCCTAGAAGCATTGCCAAAGGCAAGGGAAGCAAGGGCAAAAATGAAATATTGGATCTTTATCAAGATCAAAAGCTTTTGCACAGCAAAGGAAACAGTCAATAAAACCAAAAGACAACTGACAGAATAGGAGAAGTTATTCACAAATGACATATCAGAGAAAGGGCTAGTATCCAAAATCTATAAAGAAATTATTAACCTCAACACTGAAGAAAACAAATAATCCAATCAAGAAATGGGCAGAAGACATGAAGAGACATTTCTGCAAAGAAGATATCCAGAAGGCCAACAGACACATGAAAAAGTGTTCAACATCACTTGGCATCAGGGAAATACAAATCAAAACCACAATGAGATACCACCTCACACCAGTCAGAATGGCTAAAATTAACAATTCAGGAAACAACAGATGTTGGCAAGGATGTGGAGAAAGGGGAACCCTTTTATACTGTTGGTGGGAATGCAAGCTGGTGCAGCCACTCTAAAAAACAGCATGGAGGTGAAAATAGAACTATCCTATGACCCAGCAGTCATACTACTGGGTATTTACCCTAAAGATACAAATGTAGTGATCCAAAGGGGCACTTGCACCCTAATGTTTATGGCAGCAATGGCCACAATAGCCAAACAATGGAAAGAATCTAGATGTCCATCACCAGATGTATGGGTAAAGAAGATGCAGTATATATATAATATATACAAAGGAATACTATGCAGCCATCAAAGGAAATGAAATCTTGCCATTTGCAATGATGTGGATGGAAGTAGAGGGTATTATGCTAAGGCGAAATAAGTCAATCAGAGAAAGACAATTTTTATACTATCTTTCTGAGATGAGGAATTTGAGAGGCAGGGTCGGGGGTTGTGGGGAGTAGGGAAGGAAAAAATGAAACAAGTTGGAACTGGGAGGGAGGAAAGCCATAAGAGTCTTTTAGTGTCACAAAATAAACCGAGGGTTGCTGGGGGGTAAGGGGGTAGGCATAGGGTGGCTGGGTTATGGACATTGCGGAATGTATGTGTTATGGTGAGTGTTGTGAAATGTGTAAGCCTTATGATTCACAGACCAGTACCCCCGGGGCAAATAATACATTATATGTTAACAACAACAACAAAAAGATATTCTGTTGTCTACTGTGATGTGGACAACTATCATAATGTCAATTTTTTTTTTTCAGATCTGGAAAATTATATTAATTTTTGTTTTTACTACAAAACTGGTGCTACCAGGGAGACCACATCTGCTGGAGATTTCACATACCATTATAGCTGTCAATTCTTTATGATAATATTTATACTCTCATAGTTTAGCAAATTATTTACACATTCAACAAGTATTTACTGAGTACTCAGGTAAGGGACTAGCTAGATACTAGTAGTACAGATATAAATAAAGTCATATTGATACACAAGTAATAGTATTGATAGAAGTTAAATTGTAGTTGTTGAATTTGTAGTAAGAGCATAAGGGTATCCTAAGAAATTGCTGGACAATAGGTGATCCTCTGAAAATTATTATATGGTTACTGAGAGTACTTTGGTAGGAATAATCCCTAACTCTTTCCAGAAAAATATTAATATATCAGACTATATTGTAAGGTGTTTCTCCCTCATTTCAGGAAGGGGAAACGGGCCCTTGTATTTTTAAGTATATTAGTGATTTGGAGACATTACCTCCCTTGGTCCTATAGCAACCAATGAGGTAGATATCATCATTACTTCTTATTACCCAATTTGGTCCTAAAACAATCAAAAGAAGTAGATGCTATCATTGCTTATATTTTATATAGAATATGAACACTGAGGGGCGTCTGGGTGGCTCAGTTGGTTAAGCGGCTGCCTTCGGCTCAGGACATGATTCCACAGTCCTGGAATCAAGCCCTGCATCAGGCTTCCTGCTCAGTGGAGAGCCTGCTTCTCTCTCTCCCTCTGCCTGCCACTCTGCTTACTTCTCTCTCTATCTTGTCAGATAATAAAATCTTAAAAAAAAAAAAATACTGAGGCTAATAGAAGTTAAGTAGTTTGCTTTTGGTCACATGCCTCTGAGTACCATGGTATATAGTGTCTCTTAATGAGGTTGAAACTAAAGAAGTTTTTTTTTTCCACTGTAATCTCACATTATACTATATCCGCCAAATAGTAGAACTATTATTTCACTGACCAGATCATAATTTAAAAAGTCAGCGTTTTTATTACTGTTTCCCTTTAGCATGCAAACTTCATCTGTTCTATCCCTCAGCCTCCCTGAATTCATTTGTACCAATCATGCTTATATAACATCTTTATCCCATTGCCCTACTCTAAATTTTCCCTCAAAGCAGTGCCAGAAAAGGGCATTATTGTACAGGTAGTTTATTTTGGGAAGTGATCCCAGAGAACATTTTGGGGGACCAGGAAATGTGCAACAGGAAAGGAAAAAGATAATCCAAAGAGTACATCACAAACCAATCTTATTGTGGACAAGTGGGATACAATCCTTCTAGAAGTCTTTGAGATTCATGTAAAATGCAATTCAAATTGTCTGCCTAAGGGTCAGAAGAGGCAGGTGTTAATGCACTAGATTTTATTTCCTACCAGTCATGGGCTGACAAATAACTACTTCAGTATTTGTAAAAACATCAAAAGAGCTGAATGGAAGCCTGGAAGCAGAAAGTGAGAGGTATATAGTACAACTGAGAAGTGGTGTATTAGTTTACACCTGTTGAAATCTGGATTCCTCACCAAAGCCTGGAATAAAATGGTAGGCAAAGAGAATATGGGGATGGATAAAAAATTCGTCCAATACACATATATTTTGTCATGACTTGAAACCTTATTTCATCTAAGCTTTTCCTTTGTAACCATATTAATTTCTTCAAATGTTTATATACTATCATATTCATCTCCCTAATTTTTATAATAGAATACTTAATTTTAAATACAAATTAATACAATTTAGACAGCTTAACTTCTTTATTAACAGAAATGCTACTTAATTTTTAACGCATCTTCCATGAACCACCTTCTTTTTTTATGATCTCTTGACAGTGTGGCTGTTCAAGAACAGTTATTAATTCTCAGGTAGATGAGAAATAAAGATGTGCCATAACTCTGTGGGTGTTTTCCCTGTGCCTGGAATGTTTGTGATACCATACATATTGGAATATAGAGAGTTAAAATTAGCACATAAGATTCCATGTGTCCTTTTCATCTCAACTGGAAAATTCTCAGATCGCCTCATACCATAATTTTTGTTTCCTATTTTTTAAAATTTATTTATTTGTTTCAGAGAGAGAGTATGAGTGAGAATGAGAGAGCATGGAGAGGGGCAGAGGAAGAAAAGAACCTTAAAGAAAAAAACCTTAAGCAGACTCAACATTGTGGATTAGCCTACATCAAGGTATACATTGAGCCTATGTCAAGCTCAAGGTGGGGCTCAATCTCATTACCCTGAAATCCCAACCTGAGCCAAAACCAAGAGTCATAGCTTAACTGACTCTGCCACCCATGCATACCTATAAGCATCAATCTCACTATTTCATTAATTTGCTTTAAGTTGAATTTGTTACTTGCAACCAAAGAGTTGTGATTACTTCACTAAACAATCAGCCAAATGATAAATACCAAAAATCTCTAAAAATTCATAGCTCTTTTACTATAACTATTAAATAGCCACCAGTCAGAAGTTTAAACTTCTGCTTTTACCTAGGAAAAAAATAGTTTTCTTCATTTTAAGAACACATTACACTTTGGAAAATTAGAAAATATTTTTATCCCCTGTATCTTGGGTCATCTGTATATATGAGACAGCAGGGATTTCATATTTGGGGGTGTGTGTGCTCCAGTCCCCCAGGTACTATCTATCCTTCCCTCTCTCTTCCCAGAAGTTCATCTTTGCAACAGAAGGTGCTGCCATTTCCTTTCTGGTCTGTAAGCAACTTTTCAGTATCTTTTTTTTTTCTTTCCAGAGGCAGTATTCATATTCTTAAAATTGCTGAAAAGGGGCTATTTAGGAGATTGGACATCAAAATTATCATCTCACTTGGGGATCAATTATTATGTTAATATTAATCCTACTGATTAATATAGAGAACAATGATCATTTTGATAAATAACGGTATCACCGGGGCGCCTGGGTGGCTCAGTGGGTTAAGCTGCCTTCAGCTCAAGTCATGATCTCAGGGTCCTGGGATTGAGCCCCGCATCAGGCTCTCTGCTCCGCAGGGAGCCTGCTTCCCTCCCTCTCTCTCTCTGCTTGCCTCTCTGCCTACTTGTGATCTCTGTCTGTCAAATAAATAAATAAAATCTTTATAAAAAAAATAACGGTATCACCAAAAAGGCATTTTAAAGGTATTAAATAATTACTTCTGGATAAAAAGAAAAGTAACACAGAGAAACATCATAATAGAAGGTTACTTCTTTCATATGATAATTTTTTTAAACCAAACGTCAACATAGTACTTAATGGTGAAATACTATAGTCATTCCCATTAAAATCAGGAACAAGACAAATACATCATTATTTTTTAACATTGTCTGGAAGTTCTGTCCAAAGTAATAAAGCATGGGATAGAAATAAGAGATATAACTCTTGGAAGTGAGACAAAATTAACATTATTTGCAGGTGGCAGAATTATATATAAAAAAATGTTAGAGAATTGGGAGGATAACCTTTTAGACAGAATTCATCTTTAAAAAGTGGTTGTATTCTAGATTAATATAAAAAGTAAGTACATCAGATGTGCTTGAAACACAGTACTTGAAATATTTAAAAAAAATTCAAATACCCTAAAACCAAAAGTATACCATAATGAAAACACAGAATACACTATACTCTTCACACATATACACACTCAACCATTGCTTAGTATTATCATTATATGAATCTATAAGAAAAAAATTATAAAATGCTTATATTTTTCTGGATAAGGTAGGTTATGTTGTAGGGACAAAAAATTCCCCTAAATAACTTGGTTTATTTCTCACTTACGTTTCATATCTTTGGTCAATTGGAAGTGGGCTACACTCCTCTGGTTCTCATTCAGGGACCCAGATATTGATATGTTTTGTACTGTGGCAAGGGGAAAGAAAGATGAAAATTGTTCAACCAACTTTTGCACCACTTCTGCTTACGTTTCATTGGCCTAAGTAAGACATATGATACAGCTGATTTCAAAGGAGGGAGGTAATGCAAATGCAATACTAACCATAATCTAACTGAAAAAAAAAAATAGTGGCTGGTTACAATATGCAATTTAGAGATTAAGAATTCAGATTCCAGTAGCAGCACCTGTGTCTCTGACAACTGACTCTAAGTATCTTGAGAGTATTTGTTTTGTTATGACTTGTTTTTCTCATGTGAAAAGTAGAAACAATAATAGTATATAATTTATTGGATTGCATTACTATTTTATACACTAATGAAAGATACTGAGTAACTATCTTCTGCCAAAAATATACATTCTGGGTGCTTTGATATCCCATAAACAAAATGGAGAAAGATCCCCCCCTTTGGGGATCATACATTCTCAAGAGGCAAACAGAAAATAAACCAAAGGAAAACTAAATAAGTAAATTAGAATGTTAGAGCATTTTAGGTCACTATAATGACTGTGGCCATGGGGCCACTGTAATGAAGGGGCTATGGGAGCTTTTACCCTCAGAAGTGAAATTACCTGAGCTACCTATTAAAATAGCCCTACTCTGTTGGAAAGATGTCCTAGTGGAGCATCTCTAAGGAGGCTACTACAGCAATCCAGGTGTGAGATGGGTTGGACCAATGTGATGGCAGTGGGTATACTGAGAAATATATTCCGTAAAAAAAAAATCCAGAATATTTAGATTTTGGATATATTTTGAAAGAAGAGATATAGGTGGATGTATTTTAGGAGATATTATAAATGTAAGAGCACATGATATATGTACACTATGGAATGAAGAGAAGACTCATTTAAGACTGCAAGACTTTTAAATGAAACCATTAACTGAAAAAGAGAAGGCAGGAGTGAAGTCCAGTTTTGGATATGTCATGTTTGAAATGCTGTTAAACTCCAAGAAGAGGTGTTGAGTAGGAAGGTGATTCATATTTTATAGAGTTTAGAAGGGTGCTCCTAACTGGAAAAGCAAATGTGGATGTTCTCATAGAAAAGTACATTCAAACCCTTGGAATTCAATCAAATCACCAAAGAAGTGAGTACATTTGGTTTTAATGAGTTAGTAAGTGGATATGCCTCAGAATAATGGTATATAAAAACATCCAATAAATGTTAGTGTTAGAATTATTTTTCAAAATTCTTAGTTCTTACCAGATTAATTTATAGTCCTGATATCAACCTAGTAAAATTCCTTTGACAAAACTATTCTAAAGGTTGTCTTGAAAAAAAAATAATCAGTGAAATTATTTTGGACATTTAAGCATAATGGTTTTAAGGAAAGAGTTGTCTTGAAAAAAAAAATCATCGGTGAAATTATTTTGGATATTTAAGGATAATGGTTCTAAGGAAAGAGGTTGAGGGCAGTGGTCCTGACACTATACAAATTAAACAGCCTCATTAAGTGTGGAACTGGTTCAAGAGTGAACAGTAAGTTGAAAGTAACCCAACAGAGGTTGCCAAAACAGATTATATATCAATGTTTATGTCTCTATCAACTTGATATATTATAAAATAATTCACTGCAAACTTGTATTTGGGATAATCCTATAAATCAATAAATTGAGGTGGGAAGTTTGGCTATCCTAAATTATAGTATATTACATCCTTACCTCTGATTTTGCACCAAAACAAATTTTAAAGGATTCAGAGTTTTTAAAAAAGAAAGAAAGAAAAAGATAAAATAAAACACTAAAAAGTTTAATGAATATCTATCTACTTTTTGGCTAGAGAAAATTATTCTATGCAAATAAACAATGAGGAAATAGACTACATGAAACTTTCAAGGCAAAAGAAGAGGGAGAAATATGAGGACTCCATTCCAGGACCCTGTGATCATACACTGAGCTGAAGGCAAATTCTTGACCAACAAAGCCACCCAGGTGCTCCTATAATAATTAGTAATTTTTAATAAAACCATTGAATATTTGTGAATTTACACTAAAGCAAATACTACCAGAAGTTAATTTATAAAACTTTTCTAGAAAGCAATTTGTCAAAACAAATCCAGAGAGCTAAAAAATTCATATGCTTTAATTAACTAATTATGTTTTTTGGAATTCATTCTAAAAACATCAAAAATATAAACAATAATTCTATGTTACAGGATTATTTTACTGTAGTGTTATTTTAACAATGCAAAGTTGAAAAGCCTTCTAAGTTAAATAATTGGGAACTGTTTCAGTAATTACCAATACAAACAATATTATGTAGCCATTGAAAATAGTATTTTCTTATTATTTTAATTAAATAAAATGATTTCCTATAATAGTAAGTGCAAGAATAGTGCACAAATATTTAACTATTATATATAGCTATGTATGTATATAATATACCTAGATCTATATGTTCATATAAAATACGTAACAACAAAATGTTATTTATGTGCTGATATGATTTTTTTTCTTTTTTAAAAAATATTTTATTTATTTAAGAGAGAGAGAGCATGAGTGGGGAGAAGGGCAGAGGGAGAAGCAGACTCTCCATTGAGCAGGGATCATGACTCGGAGCTAGATCTTGGGAGTCTGAGATCATGACCTGAGTGAAAGGCAGATGCTTAACTGAACCACACAGGTAACCTCTATATTTTTCTTTTCTTTTATTTTATGTATTCTTTATGTATTTTTCTTTTCTTTTATGTATTGTGTACTTTCAAATTCCGTATATTACATATGCATTAATTTTACAGTAAAATAAAATTAGGTATATGTAGTATTTAAGAAAATATATAAGCAGCATTCATATACTTAAAACTATATCTGTATATGTGCTTACACTGTATCAAGTATACAAATATTGAAAATAATATATAAAGACCACTTCTAATTCACTGAAAATTCAGTGCCATGAGGGAGTTCTTTTCATTGGTACTAGTCAGTAATTATTGTCCTTCTCCATAATGGTTGCTCCACATCATCTTTTAAATTCACATACTCTGAGTTTCTCTGACTCCCACTCATTCTATGTAGCAGGTTGGCATTCCACACCATTCTAAGTTCAATATTGTATTGACACAAGATTATCCCTTATATATGTAAGTTAATATCAATCAATCATATAGGTATACTATTTCCATTGAATCTGGAATGCAAAATAAAATAAGTGACTCCCAAAGACATCCTATATCCTTCCTTGTCCAATTTGGCAATCCTAGGTTGCCCCAATTCCCCCTTTAGTACTATAACCCCCCCTTTTACCCTCCTGTGAAGACCTACTCATGATTAAGACCCAACTAAAATAACCTGTTTTGCATTCTTCCTTGAAGTCCACATGTACCATCTCTTCTGTGATGTCATCACATTGGATATTCTATATTTAAATGCATGCTTTTAAAACAAGATTTTATTTATTTATTTGACAGAAGAAGATACAGAGAGAATGGGAACACAAACAGAGGCAGAGGAAGAGGGAGAAACAGACTTCCCACCAAACAGGGAGCCTGATGCAGGGCTCCATCCCAGGACACAGGTATCATGACCTGAGCTAAAGGCAGATGCTTAAGGACTGACCCACTCAGGCAGTCCATGCATTATTTGTTAGTTCTTTATATATTTACATACCAAAAGTACTACAAATCCTTAAATAAAAATGCCAATTACTCAGAAGGTAATTTAAGCATTTACCTTCTGCATGTAGACATTTGGTAAATAGAAATTAGAGGCAACAGAATGTGATGGATAAAAATCCTGACCTTTAACATTTGACTAGATTCTGTAATTCACAGTTCAGAATCCGATTTGCTATTATACCATGGTGCAAGATTGAGAAAGAGTCTTAAAACTCCATATTTGAATTTCTAATAAAAGTTCTCATATGTCTGCCTTACAGCTACTTTAGTTTATTCATTTATTTTTATCGAAAGAAAGGCTTGATGAAATTGGTAACAACTAGCAGCAAATTCCAAAAGTCAATAATATCAAAACAACTCTTTAGTATCCTCAATCATAGTTTAATACTGCTTTTTTAATGTTAATTTCTAAATTGTTCATCATTTGCAAAGGTCAGAACATTCATACCAATAACAATGACAAGAACATAATGGGAGAATATAATGAATGTGTTCTTTCAAATTTATTTGGTGATATGAATTAAAGCTGGCCACATTTCTTGACAAAATATCTTAAATAATTAATATAATTTGATGCTTAAGTTAGGGGGGCATGAAAAGAAATTTCTACTTAACTACTTTAGAATTTAAATTTTAAATTGTCTATTGAAACTAGCCAGTCAGTGTGCAACTGTTCAGTGAAGTAAATATTTGGATTATACACACAGTCATGAAAACATCATTAGCATATTTAACCAACAAATGTTGGGGTTAATTTATGTGCATACTTTACATGAAGGAATAACATCGCAAATTCAGAGTTGGGTTGGGGAATTGCAAAGTGCTGAATATGCCATTTTCCACCTTAATTCTGTATCTGAATGACTTTCCCCAGTTATTTAAGCCTGATATCCTCACTTTATTTTAAAAAACAGTTTATGTCTTTTCTTTTCACATGTATTTTCACTTGTCTAGATATATTCATTATAGTATACTATATATTCATT